>NC_077222.1:35538123-35850772 GCF_024763615.1 Phlebotomus papatasi
TTAGTTTTCATATTCATTGGTCTACAATCGATTTGAACAGATTTATAGATCTTTAAAAATTCTAAAACAGCGTTCCGACTTATAAAAAGATCTTTCCAATGAAAAAAAAATTGTCACAATTGGTGGAGAAATATGTTCCTTAGAGCTGTTTAACTTTTGACCTTCAAAAACCATTAGGAATAGTTTAAGGTCATTTTCATATATGGACGAATATCTGCCTCTTATTCACCTCAAAATTCAATTCGAACTTATACAAATAAAATAATAATTGTTAAAATAATTATAGAAATTAGATTTAGGAATAAATAACGCTTACTAATTAATCACCTGATCATATTCTTGTTCCATTTAGTAGTAATTCGGTATTAAAAGACCTTTCAAAAGTAATCCCAATCACCTGTGAAATGTGTAGTTTCTCCAGCAGTGATTTATAGTTCTTAGCTTTGAAAACTCGTTAGAAGGAATCAAAGGATAAAGCAATATCAAACGTCCTCTTGGATAACTTCTAAAATATATTTTTTTAAACTACTAAACTCGTTTTTAAATATCAAACGTCCTCTTGGATAACTTCTAAAATATATTTTTTTAAACTACTAAACTCGTTTTTAAAATATCCAACAGACAGAAAGTTATAGAATGGATGTGTTAGGAGAATTAGGATTATGTTTCGCTCAAAACAGCGTAAATATACTGATTCAATACGGATTCATTCCGATTTCATAACCCATTCTTAACTGGTTCAGGTTTATCCGATATTCAAAAATTTCAAATTAATACATATATGTCTATTGCCTCTACATACTAAACAAATTTATGTCCATATTGAAGCAAATTGCCTACGATTTTCTAGGAAAAACTGTCAAGTGTAGACATAGATTCCTCTACACAGGAAAAAATATATTCCGTAAAATTGTTCGTAAACGTTTGTGAATTCCCACTAGAGATTAACGAAAGGCAAATAAATTTTATAACTCACAAAAAAGTTCGTAAAAATTTGTACTTTTAGCTGATTTCAGAAACATTGTTCGTAACATGATCACTTTTTGTTTTTTTACAAGAATTTGTTCGAACATTATATCTAACAAAACCTTACGAACATTTGATTATGTTTTCTAGGATAATTATTATGATCCAATAAAGTCGAAAAAACCATCCGTTCTTCATTATCTCTTTTTATTTAGGCGCTAGGTGAGAAAATATAAAATTTTTTTGAAACTTTTTTTTTTGTTTCTAAAATTCTTATTTTACTTTTTTCAAATTTTCTAAATAAAATATACAAAGTAGAATGACATATCTTTCAGTAAAAAATAAATTTATTTTAGTCAGATAACTTTAAATCGGTATTTTTATGAAAATTGGAAATGAGTTTTTTTGCACAAATCTTTTTTGTTGCCTTTTTTCTGACCTGTCACACAAAACTAGGGATAGCACCTAACGAAGAGTCAAAATGAGCTCAAACTTTCAAAAGATGTTAGTAAGACTATTACCAAAGAAACTAAAAACTTTGTAATCGTAGTAAATGTGATTTTTGTGAAGACCGTCTTAAGATGATCTTATCTGTTAGAGGGTTAAGAACATTTACGAAGAATAGTTTGCAAAAAAAAAAACAAAAAAATGTTCGTCAAGTGATCATGTTACGAACAATGTTTGTAGAAAAGTACAAACTTTTGCAAACTTTTTTGTGAGTTGTACGATTTATGAGAATTTCGTAAATCCCCAATATTAATTCATAAACACTTACAATTTTACGAAATTTTTTTTTTTCTGTGCAGTATGTAGAGACCTTTAGTCAGTTAAAAACTAGATTTGTCAAACGTCCTCTACAATTGACCTTAAAAGAAAAACCTATTTAAAACTAAAAACAATTAACTCGTTTGGATGAACTTTTGAATAAATGGGATGAATTGCTGGATCAGATATGTATGTACCAAAAAATTTTTTTGAGTTGGAATTCGTGAAAAATAAATATCATATTATTCTGAAAACCCTAAGTCGCTATTTCTAGCTGTTTGACCTCATTTTCTCATATCAAATGGACAAAAGGTATGATATAATTATCCGGAACATTTAGCATCACAATGTGACAATTTTAACAACATTTTTAACTTTAAAATCGAAAAAAACTCAATCGATAGATAGTAAAATCGAAATAAATAAATGAAAAATAAATAAAGGAATAGTTAATAGATTCAAGTATAGATACAGATAGTTCCCTAGAAAATCACTTCTCGCTATTTCACACCGTTTAGTCTCTAATCCCGATGATGAGCATAAATTTTAAACCTAAAGTCGAGATTATCGTTACATACATCTCTCACTGTTTAAATTGAGAAATAAAAATAGGAAATTAACAAAATTTACTTAGAATTTCACATAATAGAATCAAGATTTCAAAACAAACAAACTCTCATGTCACAAATTAGATATGGTAATTTTCATTGGCGTCAAGTTCATCTGTTATCACATTATGAACAACTGAGCTGTGAGTGGCTGTGTGTCAGAATTCATGAGAAAAATCTTCTGCCACATTATCATGCAAATTGGTCTTATGAGTTCTTTTGTACCAAAAACGCCCTAAACATTCTCAAGCATTGGATACAATTGCAAAGATTTACTTTCCAATCAGAATTAATTCATCTGCATTAAGTGGTACAATTTCCAATCGCTCTCTAACCCAATAATATAGAGCTTTGAAAAGCAAATTGTGATGAAATATATTTCCTATTCTACCGTCCCATATCAGTGCAGTTAAAGATTACAGGAAGACATTCCACAAACTCGATTAGAAACTTGTGCAAATTCCTCACAACTTTTCCCACCATTTTCGCAATACGAAAGGGAAATGAGAAAAATATTTTCTCATATATTTTCTTGAATTTTTTGTTTTCTTTCTCAGTCGCATCAGTATAGAAAAAAAAAGAAATCTTAGGGCAAATGCTAAAGAAGAAAACTTAGAATTTTGATGTGTTTGAAAAGTTCCTCTACAACTTTTTTTTCTCCTCACTTCTGTGCGGGTGTTTTTATTTTGAAGAAATCACAAGAAAAAGATCAAAAAATTATCAAGAAACGAAATGATAAGAAAATTATTCAGAGACTTTCGACAGTATGAGAGATGAAAAGAAATTTTTTTTCACCACCAAAGATAATTTTAATCTTATTTTCATATCAATTTCATTTCGATGACAATTCCAATGGCTTTTTCATCATCTCCCTATTTTTCCCCATTTCCTTTTCATCTTCCTTTCATATTTTTATGCCTTGTGACTTTTGGATATGGATAATTGCAGTGTCGGTTTCTGTGAAAAGTCCTTTTCGAACTTCTTCATTTGGAAATGTCACCAAACCCTATCGATGTACCTTTGCACAGTTCATTGGGGTTTGTTTAGGGCAGAGTTTGGGGACTCAGACGAAATTGTAATAAAAAATAGTAAACATAAAATATAACCCACCCATTTTCATTCAGTTATACCCCAATATCATCATCATCCCTAAAAATTTACCATCGCAAAGTTCACATTATGGGAATTCACCTGTTTTCAGGGTAATATTGAAATAGCAGAGTTGATTAAAATATAGATAATAAGACAAATATCTATTTCTTTCACTAATAGAAAAGCATGTTGTTTCTCATTTTTTTACTGATGACGAATTACAATAAATTTACATGATTGTGCTTATGCAAATAGGGGAAGTGTGCCAAATTTCGGCCAGCTTCTAATTTCGGCTACTTTGAGTGTAATTTCGCCCATGGAAATAAATTGATTAAAATTATGTATGTTATCTTCGAATAGTCAATGAATTCATTTTGCTTTTAAATATTTATTCATTTTAGGATGTATTAGCACCAAGACCGTTAAATTTTAGGTATAATTTGCATTTAAATTGCGTTGTAAAAACTTAGTGTGGAAAGAGTCTTACAAAAAATGTGACAGATCGATTATGTTTCTAGCAGTCTTGCGATTTGTGATGAAGTGCAAAAGGTTTTTCTTCGGTGTTCTTCATGAAAATTGATTGTGTAAATTGATTAAAGGTTGTTTCTGTTTATGTTAATAGTGAATCAATCTTTAAATTTCGGGTGAAATTTCATAAATGGATCCTGTATTTCGCGTAAACATGTGTATACTTTGTGAGCGTGTCTCCGGTGAGGTAGTGTTGCCTATTCCGGCAACATCTTTTGCTATCCTAAATTTCTTATTCATTTTTTGTTTTTTTCAATTTATGAGTTCTACAATGTCCAGAGAAAAACACCATCGCTTCTATGAAAAAGATGATGTGGAAAAGGCCTTGAAAGAGTTCAGGAAGGGCAAATTGCTACGCAAATCTGCGCGTAAATTTGAGATGGTACTCTTCAGGTCTTCAAGACAAATTACACAAATGATCTCAGTGCTTGTGGGTCATATAAATGTATTAAAATAAATATTAAACTCGTTCCGTTTGACGTTTTGAAATTTTCTATCCATTGCGTCACAAAAGGTGGTCAGAAAAAAGGTGACCGATATTTCACTCAAAGTGGCCGGAATACTACCCAAAGCAATGTCCATATTATTATTAATTTTTCAATATTTTAGGAAGGGATTTAAAGAAAACAAAGATGATAAACTAGTTTTCAAGGTTCCACACAACCTTCCCGAAAAGGAAGTAACAAAAAATATCAATATTAATTAAAAATATTGCATTTCAAACTTAGGACTTCGGTGCTTATATGCAACTATGCCGAAATTTGGCACACTTACCCTATATGCCAAAAAGAATCTATAGAATTAGTAGCAACAAAGACAATGAGACAAAACCAACTCTAGTGGGCCAGAAAATTCAGAAAGAAAATCCGAAAAAATATGTAGATGATGAAAGATGTACTATTTTGTAAGGCTTTCAGGCTATGTACACACTCTGGCTTCGAACACTTTACATTTCTCCCATATTCCTTCCTTAAAGTCTTCCCCTTATACACGATTTATGCCCAGCTCATGAGCGGTGGATAACCGAACCGGTACACATTTGTTAGAGATACCAAAACCTTTTTAGGGCTTTCAAATTTGTATAAATTAAGACGTAAGTTTTCTACATCCTTTTCAACCTTTGACTTTTAAAAACTACGAAATGTCCGCTCTCAACCTTTAAAACGTACAAAAATTAAATGCAAACCGTTTTTTCAAGTAATTCTAAAACAAAACAATACAGTTTAGTAAGGAAGAAGTACAAAAGGACACGGTCCAAAAGCTGACAGATGGAGGAGGGGTCCTTCAAATGTCCCAAATCCCTATCTCTAACCTTTTAGTCTTTAGATATGAAATGATCTACATGGGCTCTCAGACAAAAGACATGGTATCATATTTTAGAAATCGTCTAATGGCCTCTACCTACACACTAGAGAAATTTATGTCCATATTGAAGAGTTTTTCCTACGTAGACGTAGGGAATTTTCTTCAATATAGACATAAATTTGTCTAGTGTGTAGAGGTCGTAATTTATAGCGAGGACGTGTTCGAAAAAGTCAAGGATGAAAGATGCTCTCTGATCAGACTTCGAGATGTCAAAAAACAAATTAATTTTTCTCTATCTTCAATCTAGAAAGAATTTCAGTGATAGTAAGTCTGACAAATTTAATAAATCCTACTGATGAAAATCTATGCACACACATGTGTTTTTTTTTCACAACATATATCAATCATTCCGATCTATAGTATTCTAAGTAAACTTAGAATTTTATCAGGGACTCTGGAATAATAATAAACTTAATTTTAAGGATCTTTGAGTGAGATCAATTCTAAATTTCACATGAGTTTATAGGGAAGTTATTCTTCTGAGTTTGAGAACAACTCTTAAAAATTTCTCTAAAGTATCCTTGAAAAAATCGATTTTGTTTTTTGGAAAATGTTTTACTGAAAACTAGTCAGTTGCATAAACTCTAAAAAAGAGATGGCAAAGCATCCCAGTTTTGCGAAGTGCTCGAATTCACAAGAAAGAGTTATCCGATGCGGTCGGGTTGGAAATTTAAAGATATTTAAAAAAAAATCTGTTGAAAAATAGGCCCTCCGAAGTAGTGAAACTTTGATCTTCGAAAATTCGATATCAAAATGTTTTGCTAACATAGGTGTCCAAAGACGAAATATTCGCCTTGACTTTTACTAAAGCACGTTCGAAAATAAAAAAAAAAAGATTCTAGAGGCCGTTTTCGAAATAAGTAAAAGAAACACATGGTTTTGGAGAGGAAGGAGGGGGGAGAGGAAAAGAAAAAATATCTTCATAATGTTGACTTATGGGGGGAATCGTCAAAGACGGAAAGTCGATATTTCTTACCTTTTGGCTTCTAGCCGTGTCACAATATTTCGAAAAATCAAAACTTTGAAAAATATTTGAGAAAAATACATCAATGATGGGTACTATACCGACTCATGACCGGTTAAGTCCGATGCAGTCGGTTTGTAAACATCAAGATTTTTCAAAAAAAAAACTAAGTTTAAGGAAATCGGTTGAAAAATATGCCTTCTAAAGTGGTTAAACTTTGACTTTCGAAAATTTTATATCGAAATTTTTTCGAACATAGGTGTTTAAGGACGAAAAATTCACTTTGAGTAGCTCCAAAACATGTTCAAACATTCGAAACCAAAAAAAACGTGATTTTGAAAAGGAAGATGGAGGGGGAAAGAAAAAAGGTTGCCCTAGATTTTGATTATTGAGTAACTAGTTAATTTTTTCATATAAAATTTATCGAAGGCGTGGCTTATTTTGTGTGAGGTATTACTTCATAAGCCCCGCCTACAATTAAATTTGTTTATAGAGTATTGTATTATGGAATGTCATAAGTATTTCAACTTTTAACACTAAACATTTTAATTTTTATTAAATTATCGTGATGGGGGCAGAATGCAAAATTATTTTTTGATTGGAGTTTATAGAGGGTAATAGAAGATTTCCCTGTGAAAAATTTACAGTAATATGAGGAACTTCCATATATAGAATACTATGAAATGGTATAGGGTCGTCGATTATATATAGTTATAAGGATGATTTTTTTGTGAATTGCCAACTTTTTCCACACTCACCCAATATTATTTAGCGAGCGAGTTTGAGTGAGTGGAAAAAAGCAGCAATGCAGAAACCTGTCAAAATACATGTTTTTCAATAAAAACGCTCAAATATCAAATTGCAAATATTTTACAAAAGGAAGAAGTACATTGGACGCTCTTTTTTTCATTGCCCATCCCGCGTTCAACCATTGAAAAATATGATGAAAAATATCAAGGAATATTTTTCAATATATCCCTCCCCACGACTGTAACTGAAATAATATTTGAATGAGAACAAAATGTTGAAGAAAATGTCACTGAAAAAAAAATCCTGTTGACATCGGCTTTTTTTTGCTCATGTTAAATAATATTCTCCCCAGGGAAAAGTTGCACGTTTCACGACAGGTGAAGATTCATGAGCTTTTCTCAATCTTCATACAGATTTTTTTTTTCTTCATAAGCAAAGTATCTTGGGAATTAATGGGAGAAATATTGTTCAAAAACACTCACCAACTAGTGCCAGGATCACCGTTAACAGTGGAGCTGCTGGGAATCTTACGGACACATTAAACTCCAGCATTTGCAGAAGATCCACTAAAAAAAGGAAAAAGTAAGAAAGGAAAATCGTTACAAATTAATAATTTTCACACTACACGCGCCTGCCTATCAATATTCCTCATTTCTTGTGACTTTTTCACTCCAAGTACTCTCCTATTTCCCTTGCTTTTACTTCCCTAAAACCCTCTCCAAGTCCTCCTAGGCTTGTCCTCCACTGTGCCAAGAAGCAGCCAAGAAAGCCAATGGGTAATTTTACATATTAGGTGAGATTCTTAACAATCTCACCTACTATAATCCTAACAAAATTTCATGTCGTCCGATCGACCTCAAACTTGGCCAAAATGTGTTTCAGCACTTCCTGATCACGAATATATATGTGGCTATTTTACGTTCCCGGCCGGCCGGCCGGCCGGCCGCTCTTTGGAGCTTAATAGCTCCTAAACTAAAAAAGATATCGACTTGCGGTTTTCGGCAAAGGTTATATATCGGGTGAAAATTGCAACTTGGTGCATTGACCCCCCACCCCCCACCCCTCCTTCCGCCATTTTGAAGACCACCCTTTTTTTGTTTTCTCAATAGCTCCGCCCCTATGGCATCGAGCGAGCTCAAATTTTAGTATGTTATAGCTGGGCCTTAGAGCTTTCCATCAATATCAAACTTAAAGTCCCCCGACCCCCCTGACCCGAGCTATAAGGGTCCAAAAAAAAATTCTTAAAATGGCCATAACTCCGATTCTAATTGTCAGAATTTAAAAAGTGAGAGCATTTTGGAAAGCTCTCGTGAAATGCCACCTCTCCTTCTAACATCACAAGTTCATAAAACCACCGCTAGGGGCGCTATTATTAAAAAGAAAATTTTTAAATCTTATAAGTTAAATAACTCAAAAATTCCATTGTGCATCGGGCTGAAATTTTAGTATGTTGTAGCCGTTGATTATACCTATCAAACAAAAAAAACCTTAAGTCGATCCATAACCCCTGCCCCGAGCTATAAGGGGTCAAAGTTCGAACATTGACCGGCCTCTATCTCCGGTTCTAACTAACATAGCGACCTAAATTTTACCTTTTTGGTTTCGTCTCGATGAGCACTTTCAGATGGAAGTTCAAAAAGTCACCACAGGTGGCGCTGTGATAGCGCCAAAATTCATCGAAATTCAAAGTCACTTTTCTCAAAAACGGCATTGTGCAAGTTAATGAAATTTTAGTATGTTGTAGTCCAGTCTAGGACGTTTCCAAAATGGTGCGTATGCGCGCTGTGGTTTCAATAGAACCGGAGATATGAGGGGTCAAAGTTCACAACATTCAAAAAATCATATCTCCGGTTCTATGTGACCGATTTTGATGAATGAGGGCTTAAACGAAAGATCTCACCAAATGCTACAACTTTCTAGAACACTTGAACTTCGTGGGACCAACACCAGGGGCGCCACAGTCGAAAAACTATTTTCAATATCACATAACCTCAATTATCTCGACTGTCGCTGAACCGATTTTGATGATTACTTCGACATAATTGTAGAGGACATTTGTCTCTACATTTCGTCCATACATCATTTTCCGCTCAGACTACGCTATCACTCCGATTTTGCCGTTTAAGTGTGAAAAAATTGATTTTTCCCATAATAACGCTTTGAAATCACTCAGATGCCAATTTGACTGCCTCTACTCCACCAAGACACTTAAAATATGGTTTTAAATGGAAAGTCCCACAAAATACAACAATTCTTTGATATAGTTGAAGTTCAACAAATGACTACTTGGGGCACTCTGGATGAAAAAACAAGTTAAGAAACAAAAAACCTCGCTTATCTTGGCTTCTGAGTAATCGATGAGATCATGTTCTATAGGAAAATTATAGAGTACATTCTGGTCTACATTTCACCCATATATCACTTTTCTGTCACTCCATCCAAATCCTTGATATTTTGGTTTAAATACAAAATTTGTATAATTTCACGAATTTGATTCAAGATAACTGAATGGCGACTCACAATTTCGGCTCTAAATCGAATTTGCATGCACTCCGAGTTAGCTCACGTTAAGAATCTCACCTACATAAGCCGGTTAGGATTATCTGTCCCTTTTTTCTTCAGTGTCCCTGATGTCACTTTCCCAAAAGAAAAAATACCATTTATCCTACCCCACCCCCTCTGTGTTGCCCCATCGTTAGGTCATTGCAAGTCTTTCATTATTTTTATCTATTCAACCCTTAAATTTAATAAGGAAATAATTAGGACGATTTTTTTGCTGTTGTCTCCCAACACTTTAAAACATCCCACATTTTCATCCCTAGCTTTTCATATTTAATTAAAAGCATCCGATAGGGACATGTAAAATAAAATAACAATGGCAAAAGAGATGGCAGAATGCTCGATCTTACAAACTTAAACATTCACAGTGGATTTTTTTTCATTTCTTTATTTTTTAAGACTGGGTTGTCAGTCCATAGCCCGGGGAACCTTAATTGTCAGAACAAGTTTGACCGCTAGACCGGCAATCGAAAAACTATATTTGATTATGTTCAATGCGGTCATAACAATCCGTAATAATTGACCGCATTTTAGAGTAGTTTAATTTTAACCTTAAAAAATTATATTGCCAATTATCTGATAAAATTGATAGAACAAAATGGGTCCTGGTCAAAATTCCAAAAACCGAAATACCGAAAGCCAAAATTCCGTACGCCAAAATCCCGCATTACAAAACACGAAAGACGAAATCCCGAATGGGTGAAAATCCCAAAAAGTCAAAATCTCGAATGAGCCAAAATCTCGAAGAGCCAAAATCCTGAAAGGGTCGATACCCTCAAAATCCCAAAAAACCAAAAAACAGCCAAAATTTCAAACGCCAAAATCCCGAAAACCAAAATTCTAAAAACCAATATCTCGAATTATTAAAAAATGCGATAGCTAGGCTGGAGTAACCACTTATCGCCACTTTTAGGAGAAAGTGAAATAAACTTTATTATAACTTTTGACCCTTATTATAAGATAACTCAAATTTGACACAAAGTTACTTGGATGTATTGGCTCTAAATTCGTCAAAACAAAAGTCCTCTAATTTAACGCTGGACTACTTAAAAATTGATTTTTTAGATAGATAAATAGATTTAAAAAAAACGGAGTGTACTTGAGTTCGCAGGTGATCAGACATCTAGGCTCTTTTGAGCCCCTTAGTCTACCTGACAATCTTAACTCCAATTCTGTTAAAACTTCCATAATTAGGGGAAACTGAACCAAACACGGGGTACCACCAAACAGTAATTTTCATTTATAAACTACTTGGACTATCTCGACCATTCCTTCAGTGGACAAGCATCCCTATAGTGCCTATAAATTCTTATCGGTCTTATCCTCTGATATCCAATATCAGATTAAAAAATCGCAGTGTTTGGTGGTGCCCCAGTTTCCCCTAATTCCATAATTCCATAATTGAATTGTAGAAAATCTTATGTCTTTATTACGATGAAACCCTACACAATCTTTTCATTTATAATATTATTTTTACTAATTTAATATCAATTGCATGGAATAAAAACATTTTCATAATACTATGTGTTCAACTGTTTCCAAATTCCAATATCATCATTGCCAAAAAACTAATTTTTAATAACAATGCAAAAATAACCACTTCGTCGCCACTTTTTACAACTTTCCGCCAGTTTTGTAACCACTTCTCGCCACCCACTTGGAAAGGTCCAAACTGGATTGTTTTAGGCAATGTTATAAAAATAATACATTCAAAATTCGTGTTTTCTAATGATCACCTTATTATTTCTCACTTTAAATTATTTTTCTTCACTTTTGTTTGAGAAATTCAATTATTAGACTACTACAGAAAGTAAACAAAGCAGATTTGACAACTCAGAATCTATAAAGTGAAGTTACCGTCGCCTATGGAAAAACAATGGCGACAGGTCGTAATTCAATTTCAGAATATTACCACTTTCCGCCATGCCTCATTATTACATAAAAGTAATATAAAATGAAATATTAACTAACTAAATATAAATTTTATGTATTCGTCGAACGTAACTAAATGTTCAATAGAGAAATTGGTTATCCAAAAACTTTAATTTTGTTCGATAAAAGTTCCATGACACTTGGCATATTTGGTAAGAAATATTGGATTCCATGCACTTGATTAAAATGTTGCTCTAAAAAATGCTCGAACACTTAAATTCAAAACAAAAAATTAGTGTTTTTGACTCTATAAGTAGCAGCAGCAGAGATGCGAACAATTTTACAGCTATATTATTTCATAAATAGTGGAGAAAAGTGGCGAAAAGTGGTGATTCCACCCTACTTCTACAATTGCACCCACTCTTGCTGGAGGCAAAGAGAAATTTTCTGCATTCTGAGAAATTGTTCCACACATTATCCTCTGTATAACTTCATCCCTTTCAGGGTTTTGACTGTGGTTTTTAGGGATTTGGATCTGAGACTTTTTAAGATTTTAGTTTCCGGGATTTTGCCCTTTTGGGATTTCCGCTCATTCGGGATTTTCACTATTCGAAATTTTGACTTTTTGGAATTTTTTATTTTTTGGGATTTTGGTTATTCAATATTTTGACCCACTCGGGATTTTGTCTCTTCAGGATTTTGGGTTTTCGGGATTTTGGCTCTTAGGATTTATTAACCAAGCAGCCTTATTGGCTAGGTTTTTCAAACCTCTCTCCGTGAGCATACTCATCTTCCCATATAAGTGACCTACTTGCATATGTACGGTCCCGAAATATACAACCAATGAAGGTATTTTCCATCGTTTTCATCCCGGACGTTGGAATCGACGCTAAGACGGCGATGGCCGCATGGGGGGTGGGAAAAAACAGAGATGACAATAAAATTCAATTCAATGTCCTTTCGGGATTTAAGCTTTCAGGAATTGACCTTTTCGAGATTTCGACTCATTCGGGATTTTGGCGGTTGGGATTTCGGTTGTCAGAATTTTGGCTTCGGGATATTGGTTCTGGATTCTGACATTCGGGATTTCGTTTTTTGATTTTTTTTTTAGGCTTTTTGAGAATTTGGCATTCGGGATTTTTGAAGACACAGGAGAAAAAACATATGTAAGAACCGCTAAACGTCGGAGAATAGCAAAAATCAATTTTTCCCAAAGCTTTCGGTTCGGATTCCAAGCCTTTCGTAGTGATCAAATTTAGTCTTTCCTTGCTTTGTCGTAGCATAGGGAATCTTTGGTTCACAGGGAATAGGTCTTCACTTGAATTTCGTGATATTTTGACAATTTCTAACAAATTTTCAATCCATCTTTATATTAACAATTAGCAATTCACCTATTCTTTAACAATAATAAAGTTAAAATATCACGAATTTCAAGTGCAATGTTTCAGATCTCATGTTTTGTGAACCAAAAAGACCCTTTGACAAAGCAAGAAAAGACTAAATTTGGTCATTGAGGAAGAATTGGAGTTCGAGCCGAAAGATTCAAAATGAATTGAATTTTTCTGTGCTGCCCCTTTTGCCCCGATGCTCACCAGTTCCCACACATATTAAATCCGACGGAAAACACCAAAAATATGAACAAAATATTTGCCTAACTGTGTTATCACACTTGCACATTGAAATTTTAATATGATTCACATTAATTGTCGCTGGTGAGAGTCCAAATGTGTAATTTGTGCGTTTGAATCATTTTATATTCAAAATTTGATCTATTTGTTGATAAAACGGTAGACTTGGTCCGCAAAATTTGATATAAATTGATTTATAGCATTAATGCGAAAAATTAATGCGATTTTCTCTTTAATTTTTTAATGTGAAAAATATTTATGCTTTAGGTAAATTTAAACTTATTTTTGCAGGCCAAGTCCACTTCTTTATCAATTAATAGAAAAACCCCAAATTTTAAGTAACTAAAAGACACAAATAACATATTTGGACGCTCACAAGCGACATTTAATGTGAATCACATTAAAATTTAAATGTGCAAGTGTGATAACGCCGTATTACCTCCAAAACACAGGTTCAAGAGCACTCATAACAGTCTGATGTCATTATAATGCACTCTGATTTTACGATTTTTCTTTTTTTGTGGAAATGTAATATAAAGGTTTTTTTAACTGTTCAATACAACCAATTCTAATTTTTTTGTAAGAGGACTTGCCCATTTGAATATCAAAGAAATATAATTACAAATGTATATTAGATATTGAATTTCTCAACGTAAACCATTGTTATAATTTTGCCAGATAATATACATATTCCCGTCTCTTGGAGTTCGAGCAATAAAATCCACAATATATTTCATTAAACGTAGGTAATAAGGTATTAATTTTTCTATTCAATTTCACGCAGCCCTTTTTCACAAAGAAAAAATCAATATAATAATAATTATGAATTACCGTGTGTAAAATGAATACATGGGCGATATTTAATTGTGTTCAATAATTCGGTTTATTCTGAACGGGACACCATACACAATAAATATGATTTTAAAAAAATATACACATAGCCTTATTTCGCAATTATTGCATCGACAATTTGATTTTGCTATTAAAAAAAAATATGTTTCAGGTAAAACGGGTAAAACGATTAAAGAGAATTAATGAAAATTTATATATATTATTTTTTTTTAAATTTATTGGTCACAAAGTTGGCAATAGAGCACCATTCCATCTATTTGAAACATTCCCCGATACTCTGTCAATATTTAACTTCTTCCTTCGAAGGAGTGGTCTTGCTGTATTGAATATCTCTTCTCTAGAAGCCCAAACATGCTCCAGTGTATGGAGTGAAAAGAAAGGGAGGTCAGTGCTTTAATATTGAAAAGGTCATAGAAATATAAATTGATTGGCACAACATAACGTCAGCGGCATGATAATCTTGCATAAATTCTCCTGCTAAAGGCATTTAGAATTTATGGGAAGACTTGTATTGCAATAACTATTTAATGAAATTTAAGCCACCCTTCATGGAGATACACTGTCTTACACCAAACATTTGAGGTCAATTATTATCTAGATTGGTAGGGATTATAGAAAAAGATTTTGAATAACTATAATAATTGAATAATTCCTACTGTACCAATAATGGCTGTAATTAAAATTAGTCAGTATTTTAGTATAAAATTGTGAAAAAAAATTGTATATACAAAAAAATAAAAATTTTTGAATACATCATAAAAGTGAAATATATTCTTGGCAAAAGGTAATTTTTAAATATTCTGAAGTATTTGAGGTATCAAGAGTACTTTAAATGTGATATTACTGCACATAGAATTAAGAAGAATTAGAAAAATTAAAAATCAAATGTTAAAAATAAAGTTCAAATTCTGATTGAAATCCCAAGTAGCAAAATATAGTCAGCATGACGTTATTTTTAACTTATAGTCATTGTAATTATTTAGTAATTTGCAAGTCATACTTAATTTTAACACTAAACCTACCAAGACCCGGTCAAATTGACCGGTTTAAGATTAGCAAATATTTAAACGGTACAATCACTGAGAGAAATCCGAAAAAGTTAAAATAACATTCCGGAAATGTTAATTTTAACCTGCAATATTGATCTAAAATCGGTGTAAATATTACCCTTTTTAGCTTTATTAGGGGTTAAAGTTACCCCTTTTCAAGTTAATTTTATCCTCAAAAAGGTGTAAAATTAACATTAAAAAATGTTGATATATTTTTACACCTAAAGTGTTAAAGTTATGAGGAAGAAAAGTTAATAGCACCCTCTTTCTTTCTCAGTGATGCCACTATCAAACTTTATGAATTTCTTAAAATGTGAATGTAATATATTTTTCAGTGCATAAATTTTAATTTTTTGGTCTTTTTTAAGAAAAGTTTGTTGAGTATAACACCCTACGGCGGTTTATCATTTGACCGAAAAACGGTCGGAAGGTTTACTGTTAAGAAAAATCTCCTTTCCACGTTATATTAGGTCAAGTAAGTCTTGAGCATTTTTCGCAAATTTTCATTAATAAGTAATATCTCGATATATGTATAAATCGCATCGGGTCAAAATAAACGGTGTTTGAATGGTGACAACCGTGACAACAGTCTTCCAAAAAGTTTTTGAAAGTTTACTGTTTAATGAAGACATTTGTATTTTACAGCAAATGAAGGTTTCCAAAATGAAGGTAAAACAAGAGAAAAACCGATATGTTCTACAGTAAAAAGTTTAAGGACACGTTCAAAAAAACTTGAGCCGTTTATGGACCCAATACAGAATTTCGTTCTGGTAGAATGAACGACAAAGATGAGGCACGCTTTGGTAGTAAAATCATCGAAAATGTCGATAAAATCATGGAAATCTTTAAGTTGGACCGGAACAAAAGCACTTATTCTATTGCCCAAGAACTCAAGATTAGCCGGAAAATATTTTATAACCATTTTAGTTAAAGCTGGTCGCAGGAAAAAGCTAGATTCAATAGTGCCACAGAAAATTGTCGAAAGTGAACTTTTCGGACCTAATTAATGCCTGCGATCAGGGGCATGACATTTCCTATGTTTCTAGCGTGCCAAAAAAACTTTTGAGTTTATTAGCTGTTTTCTGTCATTGTAGAATGTTTCTTATTGAATTTTATTGTTTTAACTTCTCAAGCTCAAAGAGAGACCAGTTTTAACAATCGTGTTTTTTTTTCAACTTCACACGATCCTAGCTGCCAAACGGAAATAGATATTGAGTTCCGGTCTTTGGTGACCCCCCCACAAGTCAACATTCTCTATCTAACTAACTTACTCAAATTACTCTCCACCCCTTTTATTAAGAAGAATATGTTCAATTAATTTTCCACTATAATCACTTTTAATGTTTTTTTTTTCAATAGAAACTATGTTTAAAAAAATCACATTTTTAATAATTTTTCAAAGGGTTGAATAATTAAATCCCCCTAAATAATTTTCAAATTGATAATAAAATTTCCATGCTTCCGTATATTTATTGAAGATGATGTAGATAATGACAAGAGCATGATAAGTAGAAGTAGAATGATATCCTCAATTACACACTTTTCACTTTTTCGTCAATGCTGACGCAATTCTTCCTAGTAAAAATAACGTTATATTGCGGTAAAAGAGACAACCATCAAATTTTGCTACTTGGGAGGCTAATAACAGTAATACAAACTTACTCCAATGTCATCACTATTTTAAAGTTTCAAATCCCTCATAATCATCGTTTAACAAAATCTTAATGTAACACTTTCAGTTCAGTTAGTACGATCCGTCGTGCTAGAATGATTGTAGACTTAAGCGCTTAACTAATCAAAAAAAACTTTTTGCTAACCAAAATCGTTTTTTTACTAATTTTTTTTTTACTGATCAAAATTGATTTTTTACTAACCATTTTTTTATTGATCAAAATTCTTATTCTCCTGATAGAGAAATTTTTTACTAACCAAAATTGTTTTATTTTTCTTTATCAAAATTGATTTTTTATGACGAAAAATTAGCTCTTCATTGGCCGAAATTATTTCCATGCTAATTAAAATCGATTTGGTCTTACCAAATTTTTTTTACCGTTCATGTATGTTGTCCAAACATGAAATTTTTACTGCTCAAACCTATTTTTATGAAGACCAAAATCGACTTTTTAGACTTAAATCAATTTTCAATTGGCCAAAATTGATTTTCTGCTGATCACAGTCAATTTTTTTGTTAACCAAAATTTCTTTTTCTCTGACTAAAATCGATATTTTTTTGCTGACAGATATCAAATTTTACTGACCTAAATTAATTTTCCATTGATCAAAATGCTTTTTCTTGTCAATAAAAATTGAGTTTTCATTGACCAAAATTATTGTTTACTAATCAAAATTGATTTTTTTCCTGTTCAAACTTGAATTTTTTCTTATCAAAATGATTTTTTACTAACCTAAATTATTTTTTAATTGATCAAAATTATTTTTTTACTGATTAAAATTCAAAATTGGTTTTTTGCTGTCCAAGCTTGAATTTCCTCCAATCAAAATTATTTTTTTAACCCATTCAGTCAATGTACCAGAAATACTTGAGATAGAATGTTCATATTTTGGGATTAGTTTCCTACAGATTAGTGGATGAAATTTTTGAAAAGAAAAAAATTTTAGCTAGTATGGGGGCGCGGGGAGCCTCTGTCAAACACACGTCTTAACGGTCACTGAATTTAAATTCTGTGCAATAATTTATTACAAACTTTATTGCTTTAGATAGAGTAACTATCCAAGAACACCAATTAGCAACTAGAATTCAAATCAGGAAAGAGGAAAGAGACCAATTTTAACAAATTCGACGGGATATCGTATTTTCCGTCCGCCATTTTGAGCAAAAATTTTGCATGACCTTCCGCGAAGCAAGAAAATAATAACAAATGTATTTTCATCTCTGTCGGACTATTTTTGTGAAGTAACTGAATAACTAACGTTACCAAAAATCCATTCCCGACAGCAATTCAGATAAAAATTGCCCAGAAATAAATCATCAAAAATCACTCAATTTGCGTATGATGTATAATACAATGGTAAGGAATGGGTTAATAACCTAAATTTTTTTATTGATCAAAATTATTTTTTTACCTATTAAAATTCAAAATTGATTTTTAGCTGTTCAAACTTGAATTTTTTCCAGTCAAAATGAATTTTTTTACTAACCTAAATTATTTTTTATTGACCAAATTTATTTTTTTACCGATTAAAATTCAAAATTGATTTTTTGCTGTCCAAGCTTGAATATTTTCCAATCAAAATGATTTTTATACTAACCTAAATTATTTTTTAATTGACCAAAATTATTTTTCTACCAATTAAAATTCAAAATTGAGTTTTTTGATGTCTAAATTAAATTTTTTTATGGATTAAAATCGATTTTTTTACTACCCTGAATTAGTTTTTCATTGACCATTACTTGTTAATTAAAATCTATTTTTATTGACCAAAATTTTATTTTTTACCGTTTGAAATTGATTTTGTGCTGTGCTAACCGTTTTTACTAACCTAATTCAATATTATACCAACCAAAATTTAATTTTTGAAAATTTTTGAAAAATTCAACATTCGTTTTAAGTTATCCTAGATTATTTCTGAATAAAAAAAATCTGAAAAAAATAATACTATGAAAATAATTTTCAATCTAGAATATTTGAAACTCTGCTCACGGGATCACGCAATTGGCATAATAGAAACTTGTGTTTATTGGTGGTCTCTGAAGGAGGCAAAGTGATGGCAATTATTGGATGCGAATTAAGCCACAAGTAGACATCTTATGCTCCAAGACTATGGCATATACCCCTCTCACAAGTTTCTACACATAATGGGTGAATTAATACTCACCTATGAAGACGAAGATCTGATGATGGGAATACCTCAGCAGCATTGAAATGGAGACAGTCTGTGAATGGACAATAAAGGAGGATGGGATTAATTAGATGCCTAAGAAAGACTTCAATTGACATGAATTGGACTCACGAAGAGGAGCATTATGAAGAAGGCGGCCGGATAGGAGCCTCTAGCCATCCACCACATCGAAACAAATCGATAGTGTTCTCCAGTCACGACATTTCTAACCCAAAAAAAAAACACAGAAAAAAAATCGCATCAGAATCATCAATTAGACCTTAGAAAAAAAAATAGAAAGTATTTCAAAGCATCTAAAAAATAGCGTGAGAGTTTAATATTTTTCCTTTCAAAATGCACTCAAGTGGCAAAAAAAATCTCATTGAAATGCAACTTCTTCAGTTGTTCGCCCCACAAACACACCGCGTTCGTCCGAAATGATAACATGCAAACGAGGTAAAATCTGCGACCACGCGGTTTTTTTTTGACGCACAAAAAAAAGTAAATAAATAAATAAACCTGATGAAGATCTCAAGGTTTTGGGTTAACTGCACAATTTGATGACTTTGCATTTCACAGCGGATTCTTGTTGCAACTCTCGTACGAAAAGTATTTTCAGGCAAAAACATTGCGTACGTAGATATTTAAATGGAAAGTTCATCATGTAAGCCATCGAGTTCTTCTTGGCAAACATTCAAAATTTACCAGTAAATCAAATAATAAATGGAATTGAGAATAGAGTCCAAGAAGACACTCAGAAGGGTTTCCCATTTTGGCTGCAGTCCAGGCGTCCAAAACACAATAATGCTTTTACATTTAAAATGACAAATAATTGCAATTGAACTACAAATTAACTTTTTTATATCTGATGATATCGCATAAAGTTGAAAGATTTTCGTTTAAACACAAAATTCAATATTCCTTCAAGGTCTACTAAATCAAAACATTGAAAAATTGTGCACAGACAATTTTCGAAACTATCTGAAATTTAAATAAACTGATAGGAAAGATAATTCTCTACAGGGAAAGTGTGCCTAATTTCTGCCAGCTTCTAATTTCGGCCACTTTGAGTGTAATTTCGGCCATGGAAATAAATAAATTAAAATTATGTATGTTCTCTTCGAATACTCAATGAATTCATTTTGCTTTTAAATATTTATTTATTGTAGGATGTATTAACACAAATACCGTTAAATTTTAGGTATAATTTGAATTTAAATTGCGTTGTAAAACCCGTCAAATCATTGCTCTACCCAGTAAAACTTCGATCTGCAATTCTGCATTTTTGAAATTTTAACGTTTCTTGTCATTCAATCGGATACTTCGTGTGGCTTCGGGATAGTCGTGCGACTTCGTGAGCATCGCGAATTTCTTTCGTGTTTTCTAATCATTTCCTTCCCCTTCGTATTTTCTATTATGGCTGATTTAATAATATTGTATCATAACATTATAATAATATTGTAAAAAGAGAGTATTCACGTAAAATTGTTGAATAAAAATTGAATTTTAATTAAATTGAAATACATATTTTTATGTAGTTAAAATAATGTTTAGAAACATTAGAAAGGGTAGAAGAAATGTAGAAATCATCTAAATACTCTAAAGAAATTCTGCCGATAATTTTAAAATTTTCTATAGAAATTCTGCAGAAAATTCTGCAGAATTTTCATACAACGATCGGATCCACCTTAGAACAAAATTCTGCAGAAATTCTGCTGATTTTTCGGCAGTTAGTAATTCAAATCTGACGAATTTCTGCAGAATTCTGCAGAATTTGCCGGGTGGGTACCTGCCGAGGAAAAACTCGGAGGTTTTTTGAATTGTAACGGCATATTCTAGTACATTTAGAGAAATTCTGTAGATTTTCGGCAGAATTTCTGCGTAGAAAATCTGTAGATTTTCGGCAGAAATTCTTCCGAAAATCTGCAGATTCTTGGCAGAATTTCTGCATAGGAAATCTGCATAGTCTCCATTGTTTCAACAAAAATATTGTTGATTCATGAAGAAACTGTCGAAGTCATAAAGAAAATGGTATGTTCTGCTTAACCCTTTAAGGACGATTGGGTCACCCGTGACTCATAGAGAAAATAATTTTTCCTGACTACCTGAAGTTATTTCTTTCTAATGTTTGTACATAATCACAAAGTAGAAAGATGTAGGAATCTAGGATATTTTTTTGCAAATCTCCAGCTATTTGCTATATAAAAAATATTTGAGCTCAAAAATAACGAATTTTCAAATTTTCACGTTGGTGTTTGAATTTTAATATTTGTAATATTTTAAGCAAAAACCTCTTGGGACTAGAATCTATAATAACTATACATAATATTTCTCAACAAAGTAAAAATTATAGTTTATTGGTATTTTCAGGAAAGCTTCATAATTTTCATGGGTCATATATGACCCAATCGTCCATAAAGGTAAAAAAAAAACACCGAATCTGTCTCTAGTGGATTTTCGAAGATTTGTGGTTAGAGTGTTTCATGTTTTTGTTTATGTGTGCGCAAAATAGTTAATTATTCGTGTAATATTGTGTGATATATCAATTAGCTGAGATTTCCCAGTGCAATACTGACTAAAGCAGGTAATATTTTGATAATTTATAAGATACTTCTGCGTATATGTTGTAAATTCATAACTTTTTACTCTTGTAGATGACTTTAAAAATGGAAAAAAAATCATGATCAATGAACCCGAAATCATCCACATGTTATGCCCGGAAGATAGCGATGATGCCGACAATCTTGTCCTGAACGAAAGCGACATAATATATTTGAAACGAATAAACCAAAATCCAAAAAAAAAACAAAATCCCGAAAGTAGAAATCCTGAAAACCAGTATCCCGAAAGACAAAATCCTTAAAGCCAAAATTCGGAAAACCAACCAGAAAATCAAAATCAGGTTATCACAAATAAACCAAAATCCAAAAATAACAAAATCCCGAAAGCCAAAATCCTGAAAGCTAAAATTCTGCAAGCCAAAATCCCGAATGGTCAAAATCCTGAAAGGGACGAAATTACACGGAGAATAATGTGTAGAATAATATTACAAAATACAGAAAATTTCTGTTTACCTCCGGCAAGAGCGGGTGCAATAGTGGAAGTATCTAAGGCAATTTTAGGAATTTGAGATTTTTGTCTTTTTGGATTTTGGTTTTCGAGATTTTTGCATTCGAGATTTTGGCATTTTTGGAATTTTGGTTTTTGGAATTTTGGCGTTTACAATTTTGACCCATTTAGCTTTGGCGATTTTGACCGGGACCACGATGAGCGTTGGAGCAAACGGTCATTTACGAAAACCGAAAGCTCCGGGCTCCCAGACGTCGTTAACGATTTCTCTTATATCTTCAGATATTTTGTGGAAGTAATTCGAATTCAATATTTCAACCATAGATACCTGTGACTGCAAAAATTGTTAAAATGAAATTTTCCAAAAAGCAAAACTTGAATAACTCTGAAGGGCTTATTTCTAAACCGATTTGGTCAAATTTGGATTTAATTGAAAGGCCTTCAAAAATAAAACCAGGATAAGTTTTAAACGGTTACGAATCAATAAACTACACTGAGAGAAATCCGAAAAAGTTAAAATAATATTCCGGAAATGTTAATTTTACCCTGCAATATTGATCCGAAATCGGTGTAAATATTACCCTTTTTAGGTGTATTGGGGGTAAAAGTTACCCTTTTTCATGTTAATTTTACCCTTAAAAAGGTGTAAAATTAACATTAAAAAATGTTGATATATTATTACACCTAAAAATGTTAAAGTCACGAGGAAAAAAAGTTAATCGCACCCTTTTTTCTCAGTGTATTAATTGATTTATTTATTTTTGAAACTATCCAGAGGTGTTCGTCAGTATTTTTCTTGGTATTTTTCGAACAAAATTCCAACTATTTTTTTCATTCTCGAATATAATTTAAAATCTATCTAGACGAACATTTCATCCATATACGGCAATACCCAATTAATTCCTTTTATCGATTTTCTTAACGTCAAAAGGTAAAATCTGCATCAAAGTTCTTAGTGAAACATTCAAAAATGCAAATTATTAAAATTTTTGATATTAATTAAATAAATTAATAAATTAAATAAATTTTTAAAAATTAATTAAATTAAATAATATGCTTTCATTTAACTGTCGTTAAAAAAAAAAACAACTTTTAATCAATATTCAGATGAGGGTTTTATCATGTAACTACGTTAGAAGGTTTAGATTTAAAACCGAAATCTGTCGAGTGCTTTAAGCTGAAATATTTCAAGATACAAAAAAAATCTCAAACTCACCTTAGGTAACCTTTGTTGTCCTCCTCTTCGGCCAGAACCTTCACCGAGGCCATCAGTAGATCATCGTAGCCCAGGAACTCCTTCAAGATGAACCTGCTGAAGGTGTCCCCGAAGCATTTGTCCTTCTCCGGATCCAGCGTCACCGTGTAAACGGGAATTTTAAGCCTTTGTCGTGTAGGCGCTGAGAGCCGGAGAAATCCATACTCCAAGGAATATTCCACAATGTACTGATCCTCCAGCCAAACAGCATTGACAATCTTCTCAACTTCTGGCACATTCGATGGCAATTCACCCTCTTTGGGCTCCTCCTCGCCAGCAATGGAGGATTCATTGAGGGTCTGATTGGCATAGACAATGGAGTCTTCCTGGATATCTTCCGAAGTCTCAAGTTCTCCCTCAGCACCACCCTCTTCCTCCTCTTGGGCAGCCAGGAGACTCTTGGAGACATCAGAGAAGATACTGTCAAACTTTGTTCTCTCCATCATCACCATTTGTGTCTCAATGTAGACCTTGACATATTCTGTAGCCACTTGACTCTCATTGTCCGGAGGTGGTTCCTTTTCGGGCTCAATAGCCCCATTTTGTGGCTCCTGTTCGTGTGGAAGAGTCGTAGATGGATCAATGCTCACCAGACCCTCCCTCTGATTATTCCTCATCAACGTCAATTCCACCTCATCCATTTCCGATGGAATCTTTGCTGCCTGTGGAGGATTCTTTAGGATTTCCACCCGCAGAATCCCATCTCTGGGCCATTCTGCCTTCACGTGCTCCAGACACGTGGCTGGAGTCTGTGAAAAGGTGATGTGAATATAAACCAGGATAAAGAGTGCCGTGAGCGCCTTCAGCAGCATCAACAGTTCAATGGCACGACGCATTGGTCTGGAAAAATATCCAAATGTCAGAATATTTCCCAGGAAAGTCTCCCCATTTAGCAAATTTCTTTCTTTTCCTTCTGAGATGCATCAGATATTTCTTTTGGGCAATCACTTTGTTATGAGCCCACAAGCGAAATAACTAGTATTTCATGTTTTGCTGCAAGGTTAAGGTTTCATGCTGTTTGTTTTTAAAATTCAAGCATTTCTCTGTTTATGCTTCGTGAGCATCGTTATGCGATAAAAAATAAATCCAATGAAGAATCTTGGAAGAACAAATTGTTATCTTCTGAATACAAAATATCAATATCAATGTCATATATGAATTTATAAAATAGTTCTGTATATTTTTCTTTTGAAAAAATAATTTTAAATACTTCTGGAATGCGTACAAATTCGATTTAGGGCTTTGAATTTTAATAAAAAATGGGTGGCAAAGCGTTCTAGGCTTCGCAAATTGCTCGAGCTCATGACTTAGATGCTATACCTTAACAGTACTTTCGCATCGTTTACCTTTTATCGGTTCTCAACCGATTTAAACCGATTCACAAATCACTCAAAAGATCCCACAAAATACCGTCGTTGCGGGTGACTTTGCACGTTTTTTCGCTGTTTTTCAACTTTACCCTCTAAAAGTGGATAGTTAAAGTGAAAGGAGGGGGGTGAATGGGTAAAATTATTTGTATTCAGTTGTTAATGAATGGATTTTGTGCAACTAACATAAATTTTATAAAATTTTACTATGTTTAAAAAAAATCAAGAAAAAAGGCTTGCACTTGGGATAAGGTGCGGGTGACTTTGCACTTTTTAATAAATACTAAAAAATCAACAATTTCTGATAATAAACGACAATGAAGATCTCCAGTTCTAAGGGTAAGATGCACGAGATCTACAAGATGACATGGTCACCATCTTGATTTGACGTTTCTGTCCGCCATTTTGAATAACTGTCAAAACCTAAAACTAGTCCGATTGGGTTGAAATTTTAGTATGTTCTAGCTGATGTCAAGACCTTTACAGAACATATCTATGTTCCAGTCTACGTCAAGTATTTACCTAGATATATAGGCTCAGAGTTTAAAATTTTGAAATATTCATATTTTGGCGATCTTTATTTACTAATCCTTAATTTTAAAACCTAAACGAAATGCCTCAGTAACCATTAAAAATGGTTGAGGCTTTTATTTTTTATATTTATTTACTCTTACATAATTAAAAAAGAATAAATGAAAAGTGCATTTATTTTTTTTCTTTTCATTTTTGCAAAAACAGTTTTTCAGATCCTCAAATAATGCGCTGTTATAAACAAAAACATTACTTTTTTTGTTTGTTTGATCTCACCGCCTAACGATAGCGCTGTCTTTTTAGTGATAGTTTTGATAAAAGAAGCTCCCTATAGTTCTGTATTCATGAAAATGTCAAAATTTTGAACTTGGAGCCCCTATATCCAGACAAAAACTTGACCTAGGTCGGATTTTATATATGTTCTGAAAAGGCATTGACATCAGCTAGAACATACTAAAATTTCAGCTCAATCGGATGAGATTTTTGTTTTGACAGTTATTCAAAATGGCGCACAGAAACGTCAAATCAAGATGGCGACCATACCATCTTGTAGATCTCAGTCCTTTTATCTTAAGTTCCCACAAAATTGGATAATTTTCAGCCAAATACTTCTATAACAAAGCTTTAGAAAGACCATTATAT
This sequence comes from Phlebotomus papatasi, assembly GCF_024763615.1. Taxonomy (NCBI): domain Eukaryota; kingdom Metazoa; phylum Arthropoda; class Insecta; order Diptera; family Psychodidae; genus Phlebotomus; species Phlebotomus papatasi. The sequence continues at coordinate 35,563,826 of NC_077222.1, forward strand.
GCAATTTTATAACATAAATCATGCGTTCTTAGGAAGATAATAGGGGAAAAAAGTATTTTAATAAAATAATCAACAAAATCGAAGTAGATTATTCTAGCCAGATAAATTTAGAATAGATTTGGGCAATTTACTACTCTGAAATCGATTTTAGAATTGCACCTTCAGATAACTTTTTCACTGAGCCGTTTTTTTTTACAAAATACCTATATTAGCATTTCATTGATTACACAGTAAAAAAAATCTGTAAAATTTTACTACTATAAATTTATACTATAATTTATTGAATTTTTAAACAAAAGTTGTTGAATTTTTAAACAAAAATTGTGTAAAAATTGTTGAATTTCCAATTAAGATTTATACTTCAGTCGAGATGCTTTTCATTGGGCAAAAGTCATATAGAACATCAAATATTTATATGCATAATAAGTATACGGTGAAGATCCGAGCATCAGATGTTATCATTTCGTATTAGGGGGGATCCCGAGTACAGGAAAAAAACCAATAAAAAAGTCTAAAAAGGCAAAAAATTAAAATCTTCGAAATGAAAAGAAAATTCAACAATTCCAAATTCAACATCTTGAAATTCAACAACTTTAAATTGAACAATTTTAAATTAAACATTTTTTCTAAATTTAACACTATAATAGTGGTGTGAAAGATTACACACTATAATAGTGTTAATTTTTTTTACTGTGTATTATTGAAATTACAAGAATCCTTTTGGGGATCGTTGTACCTTACTTGGTACATAACATATCCCTATATACTTTGACATGGTAGACCGGATCGGCGAAGACCATCGATAAGTGCTAGAATTTATGAAAGTCAAAGTCACCCGCAACGACGGTAGTTTTAAAAGTAATAAAATTGATTTTCGGACAAAAAATACTTATCAGTTCATAACTGGTTGATTACCGGTTCACAACCGATTTGAACCGATTTATAAATCACTCAAAACACTGCCCAAAATTCACCTCAGGTATAATATAATTGAATTTTAGATAAAAATTAGTTATCGGTCATGAAGCGGTTCATTATCGGTTCAGAACCCATTGTAACCGGTTCAGTTTTTCGGAAATTCCAAGGCCTTTCCAACGAAACCAAACATGACTCCATTCGGATGAGAAATACGACAGGGCCTTTTTTACCTCTTTCGTCTCCTTTGGGACTCTGGGTACCCATGGAAACAACAATTTTTTTAGACTATCTAGAATCGATAAAAATCCGATTCTTCTGGATTATTTACAAACTATAAGGATGTCCAAATCTAGGATATTTTTTGCAGGATCCTAATTAACTCCTGAGCTTAGATATTTTTGCTCAAAAATCGTGAATTTTCGATTTACAGATTTACAGATTACATAAATTCGAAAAACAATTAGCTGAGATTCTTTACAATCTCGGCTTTAGTGGTCCTAGGATTAAATGCGACCGCGTCAGATCGGGCCCAAATTTTTGATATACACGTTTTGACACTCATAGATCACGAAAGTCATGTGCGCCAAAAATCGATTTTCGTGGACGTCCCGTCCCGTCCGTCCCGTCCGTTACATTTCGACTACTGGAGAGAGAATGGAAAGAGATATCGACAAGCGGTTTTCGGCAAAGGTTAAATGTCGATGGGCGGCTAGAAGTAGGTGATGTCAGATCCACTCCCCCACCCCATTCTTCCGCCATTATAAACACCACCAAATTTTGTTTTTTCAATTACTCATCCCCTATAGCATGGATCGATCTCAAATTTTAGTATGTTGTAGTTGAGCCTAAGACCTTTCGATTGGTACCAAACTTAACCCCCTCCGACCCCCCTGACCCGAGCGATGGGGGGACAAAAATTCAATTTTTAATTTGGCCATATCTCCGCTTCTAATTATCGGATTTGGAAAAATTTCGGTTTTGGAAAGCTCTCGTTGAATACTACAAGCCCTGCGACACCCCGATTTCATCCGATTTAATCGAAAAATCGATTTTCGATTAATCGATCTCGAATATTTCGAAAACTAGACGATGCTTTTTCTTTAAATTTTAGTGTGTTGTAGCTGAGGTCGAGACCTTTCCAACGGTGGGTCGCACTCCTCTCTCGATGTTCCCTGACCCGAGCTATAATCAAAAATGTCTTGACCGGACTGCATTTTTAGTGTTTCTGAAGCGATTTCGATGAAATTTCTGTATATATTGTATCTGAGAGCACGATCTTTCTAATGATGGGTCCCATCCGTCCCCACTTAAACACACTGTACCCCGACCCTTACTATATCCATATGGACCGGACTCTATCTCCAATGTTTATCAACCGATTTCAATGGACTTATTTTCTTTTATTGGTCTTCCCCACTCAGACTATTTAAAATAGGAAATGACCAGTGATAAGCCCAGATAAGCTTATGGTAGCTGAGATTCTTTACAGGTGATCTCGAAATGCGTGCAACTCGGGGTGCTTGCAACTCGGAAAGCGTGAAAATTCGATTGTGAGTTGAATTTTGGGGGTAAAGAATCGCGTCGAGTAAACTGTTCTCGGCAGTCGAAATGGATGAAACTGGCTAGACGCGATTCTTTACCCCCAAAATTCAACTCACAATCGAATTTTCACGCTTTTCGAGTTGCAAGCACCCCGAGTTGCACGCATTTCGAGGTCACCTGTAAAGAATCTCAGCTACCATAAGCTTATCTGGGCTTATCACTGGTTTTTATTCGAAATACAATCATAATACTCCTCAGGTATATTTTGGACAATGTTTTGAATGATTTATAAATCGGTTGTGAACTTGTAATGAACCGATAAGTAACTTTAATCCAAAATTCAATAATATTAATACTAAATTTGGGCAATATATTGAGTGATTTATGAATCGGTTTATGAATCGGGGGCAAAGCCTGGGACGTTTTGCCACCCTTTTTTAATTATCAAATCTAATTTTCGATGAAACCAAATTTAACAGCCCAATTTTATTATTACATTTTTTTTTAAATATAATAATTTATATCAAAAGTTGCAAAAGATACCAATTACCTTTTAAAGTTAAGCCCATTAAAAGGGGTTTTCTTTTAAATGTAATTAATTATTTTCTTTTTAACTTCGTATAATTCTTTTAAATAAGCTCTTAAGATTTATTAAAAAGGAAATGCAAATTCTATATTACTTTGACACACCTTTAAGTTCAGAAAAATTTCAAAAAAATCAAAATTCACATATCTTTCTTTCTCAAAAGTTTTTCATATGTCTGTCCCTATTCTTTGGTATTCTTCTTCTTCTTTTGAACATCACAACAAGTTTAATTTAGTTCAAGTCATTTTTGAGTACGAAAGAGTAAAATAGATGCAAAACATTTGAGAAAGAAAGGGATGTGAATTTTGATTTCACGAAATTTTCCTAGTCTAAAAGCTAAGTCGTAATCTTATTATTCAATTAACTTTTGTTGGGAAATACTTTGAGTAGAAAGTGAATTTTTTGAATTTGTTACCATTTACTAAAATATTTATTATGCCTCTGGCACACTTTTTAGATCAAGAAAATTTCATGAAATCAAAATTCAAATCCACTTCCTTCTCAATAATTTTAAATACGTCTATCCTAGTCTTTCGCATCAAAATTAGATCGAACTAAATTGAATTTCGTGTGATATTTAAAAGAAGAAGAAGAGTACGAAAGAGTGAGAAAGACTTATGCAAAAGGATTGCGACAGAAAGGGACGTGAATTTTGATTTATTGAAATTTTCCTGATTTATCATGTGTGCTGAGCTGCAGCCATATAATATTAAATCGATATTATAAATTTATAAAACTATTTGGAAATTAACTGGATATTTTTTCGACTAAATTCGTTTAAGAAATATATATTTATATATATTTATCGAATCCTAAATTTCCAAAGGTCTTGAAAGTTTTATATTTATTTATTCTCAGATTAATTTCATATGAAAATTTACCCTCTTCTAAATGCTCTCTAACTTAATGACATCTCGACTAATCCACTTTGTGGTACATTGCAACCATCCAGGATTGAGAATTCCCCAAAATGGAGCAGAAAAAAAATCTGTACTGAGAAAAGCAATACTTTTGCTCTTCCTCAAGGTCCATTCTTGATAAATATATCAGCAATAATAATTTTACTGCCAAATCCAGAAAAAAATGCACTAAAATAATTTTCTATGCGCTTTCCTGCTTGCGCAGCATCTTCCACCAAAACCTTGTCATTGCAAAAAAAAAGCCAGGAACTCCCAAGACAGCTAAAGCTAGTTCCTGGGAATCACCGGAGGCTAGCAAAATTAGGGGGAAAAAATAAAATAAAAGAATTTACTTGGGAATCGCTTGGGCATAGGCCAGGGCAGTCTTGAAGAAGAGGGCGTGAAAGAGGCGATCTCGGACGTTCATCAGTGAATTCTGGTTGTTATTCCTGGGCCGGTTGTTGTTGTTGTTGATCAGTGGGACGCCCGGAATGGCATTATTCTCCGGATTGACTCCCGGAGGCAAAACATTTGGTTCAGTCATTGTCTCTGCTTCCCTGCTTTGGTCACCTCTTGGTCCACAAAAGTCCCTCCCTCGGCGTCTTCAAATCTTCGGCGGAAAATGTACTTGAGAGACCTGTCGTCTCTTCCTGCAACGATAAAGGATTAAGGCAGAGATTTTGAGATTTCTTTGTGAAAGAAAAAACCAAAGAATTGGGGCTCATTTTGGTTGTGAAAGGGAATGGAAGTGAAAATGCAGAAATTAAGGCAGAAAACAAATAGTTAGCATCGCAAAAAGTCTACTTACGTTATCTTTGTGAGTCTCTGTGGCGAAATGTATAAATTATTTATTTATTCCGTCACCATATCATGCATTAAATTGAATTTATTTTCACTACAAAACACCAAAATCGACTGAAACATTCAGCTCAATTTGACAGTCACTGTCAGTGATTTTGGGTGTTTTTTGGGAAAGACACCCAAATAGCAGCGCCACAAACCATAGTTCCATCTTGTCACCACAAGGTGGCTCTAGTTTTGAAATTTGTCTTCGCTTTGCCGACGGTTTTTATTCGAATTACACCTTCAACTGATTTAAAAATTTTAACCCATTATAGCTTCTCAGTGCAATTTGTTTACGAATATAATATCACTGCACCTATAATTAATTATTACAATTATTACAATATTTTTAGCGAATATATTTTTTTGTAAATTTACTACGCCATATTGAATATATGGACTAGATTTGTTTGAAAATCCAAACTTAATGAGTACGTTTATATACATCGCTCCTTGGAAATTACAAGGGGCCAACTCACTTTTTGACGATTTTGAGGTTCTAATGCACTCAGACAGAGAATTTAATAAAATTTCAGATGATATGAGTCAATAAATTTCGTTATTAGAAAAGTTTTTCAAAATTTTACTCTTTATGATTGCTTGCGCGGTTTTATTTGAAGTCAAGGGGCACAAAATAGATTTATCGTTCAAATTTTTGTGAAACAAGGGACTAGCTCAAGCAAGTTGATTGCGTGTCATTCTAATTTCATGAAAATTTGTGCATCATTTAGAATGACAAAGAGCTAACTCATAAAAAAACAAATTTTGAAAAGTAAAAATATGTATGTTTCGATGTTTATAATAATGCTCATACAAAAAGAAAAGAATTAAATTGTTTTTATTAACATACTTAATTGAGATAATTATTTATACAAAGTTGAATCTTTCATGCTGTCTCCTGAAAAATGGCTCAGATTGAGTTGGCCCCTTGTAATTTCCAAGGAGCGATATCAAGATGTTTACATTCACACTTCACCTCCCTATAAGGTGAATCACTAAATGGATTTTTTAGGTTATGGGTCAAATTTCTTCCGAAACACATTCCGAAGAATAAGAAGAAGAATGAAAAAATATCATTTGACAATTCCGAATAACTACTGTGATTCTCTTTTTTTTCACATCTATTGTAATCGACCGATTTGATCAATTGTCAATTTGTTAATAGTACGGAATATTTCTGATTTCATAAAATTACCTTCATAAAACACAATTCTCAATAAAAACAACATTTTTTAAGCAACTTATACTACGGTGCGACTCTGATACCTTTCTGTGTTGTAAAAGTGCTGGATTATTTTTGCTGTGGGTGTGTCGTATGGTCACAAAATGATTACACCCAGAATTGTTTTGAGACACTTAGGAAGAAATTTACAGGTAATTAGAGGATTTGCTTCGAATGCTGCAACAGAAAAGACTTCCGTGTATGACGGATCAGCGTAAAATGATGAATTTCAGGGGATTCCTGCTGCCTGTTCAGTGTAAAGATTTTGGTATTTTTGCATTACGCAAATACTACAGGAGGACACAGGCATCGATCTTCGATGCCTTCTACATGCTTTAGACCTAAGTCAAAGGAACTGCTTCCATTGAGTGTTTGGAATTCATCAGTACAGCGAGTACAGCAGACATTGCACATTTGCGACATGTTAGTAGGAACGTGGTATTTTTAATAATAAGAATCATAGAAGTAGAGCTCCCACGGGTTGGATTTCATGCGTTGCGTACGTTTAGGTAACGTACGTTGCGTACGTACATACGCTAGGAAAAAAATGTTTTGTCATACGCTTAGTGCATTAGTGAAACTATTGTTATTTGAACAGTTCTTAAAAATTTGCGTTCAACATACGATTATTAAATATGTCTAACACCAAAAGGATTTAAAGGTCAGGTAACTTATTTTTTACAGTTCATCTTTTTTTTAATTTTTCTTCCCCATTTTCGAGTTTCGAAGATCCTTGGGAGCACTGTAGCAGACCAACAAAACGATCATTGATAAAGCACGTAAGTAGAATTGGTCTAACGATGATTCATATTCTCACATTTATAATGGTATTAATAGCATGTAAGTATTTATTTTATTTTTATTAAGGAAATAAAAATAAAATAAATACTTGCGTTCTCAGACGATAATTCATAATGTCGAAACAAGTAAAAAAAACCATGTATCATGCCTTTACAATAATTCTTAATGTCGAATATCGACATTATGAATTATCGTCTATCATAATAGCACTTATGTATTTATTTTATTGTGGCAAAAAACAAATGGTCAGTAAAAAGTCAAAAGTAGTCAGCAGAAAATCAAATTTGATCAGCAAATAATTCGAAATAATCAACAAAAATTTCCAATTTTGTAAGTAAAAAAATAAATTTGGGCAGTAGAAAGTTAGAGTTGGTCAGTAAAAACTTCTAATTGATCAGTAGATATATTCGAGTTGATCAGTAAAAAATTAAAAATTATAATCAGCAAAAAATTAAAAATGGTCAGTAAAGAGAAGATATGGTTAGTAAAAAAATAAAAACGAACAGTAAAAATATTCGAGTTGATCAGCAAAAAATTAAAAAGGAGCAGTAAAAAATAAAAATTAATCAGCAAAAAATTAAAAGAGTTCAGTAAAATATTAAAAGTGGTCAGTAAAAAATAAAAATCGGTCAGTAAAAAATGAAAAGTGTACTGTACAGTAAAAAACTAAAAGTGATCAGTAAAAAATACAAATTGATCAGTAAAAAATTAAAAACGAGCAGTAAAAGATAAAAATTGGTCTGTAAAATATTAAAAGTGAACACTAAAAAATTGAATGTGGTCAGTAAAAAATTAAAAGTGGTCAGTAAAACATTAAATGTGGTCAGTGAAAAATTAAGTGGTCAGTAAAAATTAAGAGTGAGTGGTCAATAAAAAATTAAAATTGGTCAGTAAAAAAATAAAATCGGTCAGTAAAAATATAAATTGGTCAGCAAAGAATAAAAAGCCAGTGATAATCCTAAATCAGCTTATAAAGGTGTATTTCCTTCGAGATCGGGAATCTTCGTTTTTTCCATTTTGTTTTTTCCATTTTTGTTTTTCCCAGTTTTTTCTTTGGAATCTCTGTCTTCAGTAACTTTTGTTTTATGAAAATTTTGTCTTTTATACATTTTTCACAATTTTCATAAATTTTGTCTGTAACATTTTGTCTGTGCACAAGCATATTTTATAACTTTCCAAAAATTTCCCTTTTGTCAAAAAATTTCCATTTGCCCCAAAGGACGAAACTAAACACCTCCCAAAAACAAGAAAATTTTGTTTTGTCCCAAAGGACGAAACTAAAAATTTCCCAAAACGCAGAAAATTTTCCTTTACCCAAAATGACGAAACTAAAAATTTCCAAAAACAGAAAATTTTCCTCTGCCCTGAAGGGAAATTTTCAACTTTTTTTTTATTTTTCACTGATCGCTTTTTATTTTTTGCTGATCAAATTTTATTTTTTATTGCTCAATTTTAATCTTTTTACTGACCATATTTTATTTTTCACTGATTTTTGCTGACCACTTTTTGCTTTTTACTGCTCATTTTTAATTTTTTGCTGCTTTTTTAAATTTATTTATTGATCATTTTTATTTTTTTGCTGACCAAATTCAATAGTTTTACTGTTTATTTTTAATTTTTTACTGACCACTTTTTATTTTTACTGACCACTTTTTGTTTTTTACTGATAATTTTTTATTTATTACTGATCATGTTTTATTTTTTACTGATCACTTTTTACTTTTTACTGATCATGTTTAATTTCTTGCTAACCACTTTTCATTTTTTATTGACCGCTTTTAATAAAGTACTGCTCTTTTTTTATTTTTTACTGATCTTTTTAAACTTTTTGCTAAATACTTACTGCGTAAGTATTTATTTTGTAATATATTTTTCTTTTATTGAGTTTTTTTTCTTTTTCTCATTTCAGATTCTCAAGGATCTTCGAAGAGAACTACTGCAGACCAATAGGAAGATGATTAACAAAAATATCGAGATGTCTGCAAGTGCAAGTATATGTAGAGACAACTGATATATACAATAAATGTAAAGAAAGAAATAAAGTCGTTCATAAATTATCTTCTTTTATTTAACTTCGACTTTCGACTCTTTTAAAATTCAAGGTAATTTTTCCCTTGTCTTCACGTACGCGTTCACCCAAATCTCAAAATCCTATTTTCCTAACGACCTTGACTTTCTTCAGAATTTTTTTCTCGCGAAACTTAAAGAAAATCATTTAATGTGTTTTATTTTAGACTAGAGTATAGGTGATTCGAATATCTTTCATTTTTTATCCATAAATTTGTACCCAGTTTGTATATAAATTAAAAATGAAGGGAGAATCACACCACGCATAAGCTATAGCAACCTTACTCTGAATTTTCATTTTGCGCCACCCGAAATTTCGGATCCCGCCAAACCTGAGTAGCCATTTTGATGTCGTACTGTGATGGCGCTGATTTTAGTGATTCACCTTATAGGGAGGTGAAGTGTGAATGTAAACATCTTGGAGCGATATGATCTCTCAAAATTTAAACAAATACAATCCATTTTTGTACAGATTACTGAGATTATTATTATTAATCGTATCGAGATATTTATTGCAAGGTAATCATTTTTTTTTACAATGTCATATCCCGTGTTGGAAGAATCTGCGAAGTCCATTGTAGACCGCCCAGAAGCGCCTTCTCGTAGTGTGGTGAATGCTTCTTCCATGCTCCCGGAGTTGTTGGGCGAGGCGGTGCATTATATTACGTTATTGTACATGTGAAAACTGTCTAAATTAGACATTCAGATCTTTGCACCGGGCGGGACTCGAACTCACAACAGTGAATCGAGCCAGGGAATCGATCCGCCCAAGAGCCAATGCTCTTGCCTATTGCGCCACTGATTCCCCATTACTGAGATTAAAAATTAACCAAGTTATTTGTGAACTTATTAGTGATTTACGAAGCAGAATAGGAGATAATGACCTGAAAAATGGACCTTCTCTTGATTTTTAGGTTTCGCATTGAAGGTGGGGCTACATTGTTATACGATTTTTCGCATATTTCTAAAGGAATCTCGATTTTAAGATTATGCAATTTGGATACACAATACAATTGTAGATCTAAAAAGAATAATAACAAGAACTAGCTTCATTTAGAAATAGGCGAAAAAATCAGATATCAATGTAGCCCCACTGCTCAAATATAGCACCATCTCCCCCTACAGGTAAGAAAATTTGCTACTGCACTTCACTTGGACCTTTTCACAATTTTGCACTGAGATGTTCATCACACAAAAAAGCTAACATGAATTATCGCTAATAACACTGTGCGACACGTTGTGGGTGTCTTTGACGAGAGTGCCAAAACTTATTAGAGGGCCATTTAAGGACCTCAAATCTGCAATCCGTTTGTCCGGGTCACCTCTAGATTTTTTTGAAAAAGCATATTTAGTTTTTTGATGTTTTATAAAATTCAAAAATTCATATCTCCGGTTCTAATTATCCGGTGGTAGTCATATAAAGCTAAACTGACGCGTAATTTCATCCTCTATAACTCTTGTGAACATATTAAGAACCTACGATGAAAATGAAGTATATTTTTTAAAGATTTTTTGAAAAAGGGCACCTAAAATGGTGCATTTTTCTGTGTTTTTTCCATCTTCTAGTAATTTTCCCACTTTAATAGAGCATTTTATATGTCAAATAACTATGCCTAAAAGTTAGAAAATTTAATATTCTTTCATTTTCTTTTGGTTTGAATTTTCTATCATAATTTGTTTATTCACAATAATTTTTTGAAAATAAAGTACATTAAAATCTCTTATTATATATAATTATATTAGTATCTTTGTCTAACCTACTGAAGAGCATTCTCTTTTGCACTCTCACTTACAAATTTCATATAAAAAGAGGTGAAATGAAAAAAAGAGACGTATTTAGAAATAGAGAGAGAAGAATAGCTGTTATGAGTGCCAAAAAACTATTCTTCTCTCTTTATTTCTATATACGTCTCTTTTTTTCATTTCGCCTCTTTTTATATGAAATGTGTAAGTGAGAGTGCAAAAGAGAATGCTCTTCAGTAGGTTAGACAAAGATACCAAATAATTATATATAATAAGAGATTTTATTTTTATAATAATGCATTTTATTTTCAATAAATTATTGTGAATAAACGAATTAGGATAGAAAATTTAAACCAAAAAGATATGAAAGAATATTAAATTCTCTAAATTTTAGGCATAGTTATTTGACATATAAAATGCTCTATTAAATTGGGAAAATTACTATAAGATGGAAAAAACACAGAAAAATGCACCATTTTAGGTGCCCTTTTTCAAAAAATCTTTAAAAAATATACTTCATTTTCATCGTAGGTTCTTGATATGTTCACAAGAGTTATAGAGGATGAAATTACGCGTCAGTTTAGCTTTATTATGACTACCACCGGATAATTAGAACCGGAGATATGAATTTTTGAATTTTATAAAACAGCAAAAAACAAAAAATGCTTTTCCAAAAAAATCTAGAGGTGACCCGGACAAACGGATTGCAGATTTGAGGTCCTTAAATGACCCTCTAACAAGTTTTGGCACTGTCGTCAAAGACACCCACAAAAAGGTAAATTTTGTCGCACCGTGTAATGGTTATTCAAAACCAAAACTTAAAAAGACTCTTGGCAGTGTAATTCCGATCCTAATGGGGTTATGTTTGACTTTGTTGGAAAAGTCTTGGAATCTATGACATGTGTGAAAAGGTTTCCGTTATTTATGAAGCGATAATGAACCGATTGTGCATCGAAATGTAATTTAAGCAAACTTCTTAGTGATTTAAAAATCTATCAAACAAGTTGTAAAGTAATCCGGTAAGCTTTATAATAAATTGCACATTGAACAGAAGCCCAGCAAAATCCTCGAACTTTAAGAACACAGATCTTTGATGAACTTTATTAATATAAGGTAAATGACAAAGAAGTGCCCGCAATGGGTCAAGTGGTAGAGCACTCGATCTATGTTGCAAGTTTCCCGGCTTCGAATTCTCTTTAGGTCACCAGGAATTTTTTAGACATTAAAGGTGTTCGAAATGCATCCAGTGAGCTTCATTGCTTTTGATTCCACTGGGGATGGAACTAACAATCCCAAACCCTGTATAATAAAAAATTATAATGTATGCTCCGAACTTCGCTTCCTCTATGTTCCTCTATGGAACGCTGTGTCACCATTATTATTATTATTCATAAATTACAAAGAATAACTCATATCGGGAAACTCGAGCCAATCTAAACTCTAAAGGTGTCTACACATTATAAGAAATTTCTATCAAAAATGAGCTTCAAGAAGTGTTCTTCAAGAAAATTGCCTACACATTGGTGAGAATTTTTGACAAAAAGATGGATTCTTGAAGAAAATTTGTCTAATGTGTAGACAAATTTCTTCAAAAATCATATCCAATTGAAGGAAATTTCCATCAAGAATTTTTGAAAGAAATTATCGGCTACACATTGGAATAAAATTCATCAAAGTCATTCTTGACAGAATTCTTGAAGGAAACCATCACGATTCAAGATTGTTTTTCACGAAAATTTGTTATTTTCTGCTGGAAAAAGTGAGAAAAGCGTTTGGTGAAGTTCCTTGGGATAGTATTTAGTGCATTTCTGAAGAAAATCTTCTAAATATTCAAGGGAATAGTGTTTTTCTTGAGATGTCGTTCCTGGTGGAATCCAACCCAGCCTTGAAGGAACATTTCCTGTGATTTTCCTCCAGAAATTGCCGGAAGTTAATCCATCTGTGTATTCTTGAGGTGTTCCACAGTACAGTGGCCTCGTACTCCATGGATTGCAAGATGGATGGAAAGGAGAAAATTTACGGGCACTTTGGAATCTCTGCCTTAAGGTGTCTACACATTATAAGAAATTTCTATCAAAAATGAGCTTCAAGAAGTGTTCTTCAAGAAAATTGCCTACACATTGGTGAGAATTTTTGACAAAAAGATGGATTCTTGAAGAAAATTTGTCTAATGTGTAGACAAATTTCTTCAAAAATCATATCCAATTGAAGGAAATTTCCATCAAGAATTTTTGAAAGAAATTATCGGCTACACATTGGAATAAAATTCATCAAAGTCATTCTTGACAGAATTCTTGAAGGAAACCATCACGATTCAAGATTGTTTTTCACGAAAATTTGTTATTTTCTGCTGGAAAAAGTGAGAAAAGCGTTTGGTGAAGTTCCTTGGGATAGTATTTAGTGCATTTCTGAAGAAAATCTTCTAAATATTCAAGGGAATAGTGTTTTTCTTGAGATGTCGTTCCTGGTGGAATCCAACCCAGCCTTGAAGGAACATTTCCTGTGATTTTCCTCCAGAAATTGCCGGAAGTTAATCCATCTGTGTATTCTTGAGGTGTTCCACAGTACAGTGGCCTCGTACTCCATGGATTGCAAGATGGATGGAAAGGAGAAAATTTACGGGCACTTTGGAATCTCTGCCTTAGTTACCAATCAAAACAAGAGCTAACCAGAGCCACCGAGGAGATCTCAATGCAAACGAGAGCTATCCGGAGCTACCAGAAGCCATCACTTGAACCCCCAGAAGAACATCAGAATGATCTTTTATATCATTCACTTTCTCAACCACTAGGAACTCTGTGGGATTGCTTCCTTTCGAGAACATCAGAACTGGATAGCCACATGCCTTCAATTCCTCATGTCAATGGAACATGGAACCCAGTAAATAAATCAGTAGTGGAATTATTTTGGAACATCCATGGAATTTTCACAGGAATATTCTTCTATTATATTAATTTAAAAAAAACTACATTTTTTACATAATAGAGATCCTTTATGTATTTTTTTTTTATTTATTAAGGGGTCCATCTGGAAGATGTTTGCCCCGCCTTTATGTAATTTCTAATGATTATTTATTAAAAATTCCTACTTTTAATAACATAATGAAATGTAAAGGACTAGATTCAAAACTAGATTTTTTGGGAGTCTTAAAGTGTAATTTTTGGAAAATACTCTTAAGATCTCATAAAAAAATCCTCCTGATATTGATAAAATCCTTTCCACAAGCGTTAAAAACTTCAGTGAAACTTTTTACTGATCAAAAAAGACAATAAATTTCAAAGGCTGTCTCTTATTTGAATTTTAATGCGAAATTAAAAGGGACAGATAATCCTAACCGGCTTATGTAGGTGAGATTCTTAACGTGAGCTAACTCGGAGTGCATGCAAATTCGATTTAGAGCTGAAGTTGGGAGACGCCATTCAGTTATCTTGAATAAAATTCGTGAAATTATACAAATTTTGTATTTAAACCAAAATATCAAGGATTTGGATGAACTGACAGAAAAGTGTTATATGGGTGAAATATAGACCAGAATGTTCTCTATAATTTTTCCATAGAACATGATCTCATCGATTACTCAGAAGCCAAGATAATCGAGGTTTTTTGTTTCTTAACTCGTTTTTTCATCCATCAGAGTGCCCCAAGTAGTCATTTGTTGAACTTCAACTATATCAAAGAATTGTTGTATTCTGTGGGACTTTTCATTTAAACCCCTATTTTAAGTGTCTTGGTGGAGTAGATGCAGTCAAATTGGCATCTGAGTGATTTCAAAGCGTTATTATGGGAAAAATCAATTTTTTCACACTTAAACGGCAAAATCGGAGTGATAGCGTAGTCTGACCGGAAAATGATGTATGGACGAAATGTAGAGACAAATGTCCTCTACAATTATGTCGAAGTAATCATCAAAATCGGTTCAGCGACAGTCGAGATAATTGAGGTTATGTGATATTGAAATTTGTTTTTTGACTGTGGCGCCCCTGGTGTTGGTCCCACGAAGTTCAAATGTTCTAGAAAGTTGTAGTACTTGGTGAGATCTTTCGTTTAAGCCCTCATTCATCAAAATCGTTCACATAGAACCGGAGATATGATTTTTTAAATTTTGTGAACTTTGACCCCTCATATCTCCGGTTCTATTGAAACCACAGCGCACATACGCACCATTTTGGAAACGTCCTAGACTGGACTACAACATACTAAAATTTCATTAACTTGCACAATGCCGTTTTTGAGAAAAGTGACTTTGAATTTCGATGAATTTTGACGCTATCACAGCGCCACCTGTGGTGACTTTTTGAACTTCCATCTGAAAGTGCTCATCGAGACGAAACCAAAAAGGTAAAATTTATGTCGATATGTTAGTTAGAACCGGAGATAGAGGCCGGTCAATGTTCGAACTTTGACCCCTTATAGCTCGGGTCAGGGGTTATGGATCGACTTAAGGTTTTTTTTTGTTTGATAGGTATAATCAACGGCTACAACATACTAAAATTTCAGCCCGATTGCATAAGGAATTTTTGAGTTATTTAACTTTTAAGATTTAAAAATTTTCTTTTTAATAATAGCGCCCCTAGCGGTGGTTTTATGAACTTGCGATGTTAGAAGAGGAAGTGGCATTTCACGAGAGCTTTCCAAAAAGCTCTCACTTTTTAAATTCTGACAATTAGAACCGGAGTTATGGCCATTTTAAGAAAATTTTTTTGGACCCTTATAGCTCGGGTCAGGGGGGTCGGGGGACCTTAAGTTTGGTATTGGTGGAAAGCTCTAAGGCCCAGCTATAACATACTAAAATTTGAGTCCGCTGAATGCCATAGGGCCGGAGCTATTGAGAAAACAAAAAAAGGGGGGTCTTCAAAATGGCGGAAGGAGGGGTGGGGGGAGGGGGTCAATGCACCATGTTGAAATTTTCATACGATATTTAACCTTTACCGAAAACCGCAAGTCGATATCTTTTTTAGTTTAGGAGCTATTAAGCTCCAAAGAGCGGCCGGACGGCCGGCCGGCCGGCCGGCCGGGAACGTAACTTAGCCCCCCATATATTCGTGATCAGGAAGTGGCGAAACACATTTTGGCCAAGTTTGAGCGCGATCGGAGGACATGAAATTTTGTTAGGATTATAGTAGGTGAGATTGTTAAGAATCTCACCTAATTGAAATAAATTTTATTTAATTTTTGGGAAACTGCTCTTAACATAATTATACTAGATTTTTTTTAGTTCATTTATTTTAAACCGCTTGTATTATATTATAACATCCCCACATCAGATATATTTTCTACTACTAAAAATAAGCAAACCTAAAAATTTAAAAATCCACGTAATCTTCTAAATTAAAAGTCCTTTACATTGCATTATGTTATTAAAAGTAGGAATTTTTAATAAATAATCATTAGAAATTACATAAAGGCGGGGCAATCATCTTACAGATGGACCCCTTAATAAATAAAAAAAAATTACATAAAGGATCTCTATTATGTAAAAAATGTAGTTTTTTTTAAATTAATATAATATAAGAATTTTCCTGTGAAAATTCCATGGATGTTCCAAAATAATTCCACTACTGATTTATTTACTGGGTTCCATGTTCCATTGACATGAGGAATTGAAGGCATGTGGCTATCCAGTTCTGATGTTCTCGAAAGGAAGCAATCCCACAGAGTTCCTAGTGGTTGAGAAAGTGAATGATATAAAAGATCATTCTGATGTTCTTCTGGGGGTTCAAGTGATGGCTTCTGGTAGCTCCGGATAGCTCTCGTTTGCATTGAGATCTCCTCGGTGGCTCTGGTTAGCTCTTGTTTTGATTGGTAACCAAGGCAGAGATTCCAAAGTGCCCGTAAATTTTCTCCTTTCCATCCATCTTGCAATCCATGGAGTACGAGGCCACTGTACTGTGGAACACCTCAAGAATACACAGATGGATTAACTTCCGGCAATTTCTGGAGGAAAATCACAGGAAATGTTCCTTCAAGGCTGGGTTGGATTCCACCAGGAACGACATCTCAAGAAAAACACTATTCCCTTGAATATTTAGAAGATTTTCTTCACAAATTCACTAAATACTATCCCAAGGAACTTCACCAAACGCTTTTCTCACTTTTTCCAGCAGAAAATAACAAATTTTCGTGAAAAACAGTCAGAAGAGGTAGAGACTTGGAAATGATGGCAATCTGTCAAAAAAATTTTTGATGGAAAATAAAAAACCCAATGTGGAGGCATTTTTCTTCAAAAATTCCTTCAAAAATATGAATTTTTCTTTAAAAAATTCTTGAAATAATTCTTGATGAAATCAGCTCCAATGTGTAGACACCTTAAGAGTGAATTCGAGGAACCAATATATGTTTCCATTTTCAGGGAGCTCATGTAACCTATATATTATTTCGGGACACCGAGAAATCAATTCATGCATGGACTGGACACCAAAAGATAAACTTTAATAAATATTTTTTTAAAAGAAATTAAGAACTTAGTTTCTATTTTGGAGGACGACGAAACCGTCATTTAGGTGATTTCAATCGGCTTTCCTTTTGGTGGATAGCCAAATCCGGTACAAGAATTTCCAAATTTTCGAAGAAGTACATAGTGTGAATCTATTCTTGTGAGCGTCTCAGCATTGAATTTTTCATGACGGACTGGATAGACAAGCAGATCTACATTAAAAAGTGCTTCTAGACGCGATTTCTGCCTCTCTACCAAAACCATGAGATCCTCCCATTCTTTTGACCTGATCTGACAACATACCCTTATGCGAAATCCATCCTGGAATGGTTCGGCAAGAACTATGTGCAAGAGAAGGATGTCCAACCCGCCCTGGTAACCTGAAAGTCCGCTTGATTGAAAAAATACTGGAAATTTTGAAAACCGATCTCAGGAAAAATGCTCAGGCAGGTTTTTCAAGTCCCTAATGAAGGGAGTTAAGAAGTTGGTGCGAGAATTCGGCAAGAAACCATTGGATTAAGAAAAAAAACAAAAGCCTAGAAAAATCCTGTTAAAAATATCTATCTAAACCCAATCGGTAGTTAATTTGAGAGCCATTTTTTTAAATGGAAAATATTTTTGCATACACGCATTATAACTCTTTTCTTTTTGAGTTCGAGCAATAAAATTAAGCCAATACCGGAGAACTATCACAAGTTTGTGGAAGAACAATTGATACCAAACGATCACAAAAACTTACTACCTGTGCCACCTAGCATTGTCTCTTACGTCGTACACTAAGTAAGAGAAATCCGAAAAAGTTAAAATAACATTCTGAAAAAATTAATTTTATCCTGCAGTATTGATCCGGAATCGGTTTAAATATTACACTTTTTAGGTGTATTATGGGTTAAAGTTACCCTTTTCATGTTAATTTTATCCTTAAAAAGGTGTAAAATTAACATTAAAAAATGTTGATATATTTTTACACCTAAGAAGTGTTAAAGTTATGAAGAAAAAAAGTTAATCGCAGCCTCTTTTTCTTCTCAGTGTTAAAATACTCTATAGGGTGGCAGCATTACTTGTGGCCTCTGTCTTTACTTATAGCCCCCTTGAAGAAAAAAAAACTTCACAATGTCATAAAATGATTTCAAAAACTCCCAAAATTAAAAATATTTTATGTATTGTATGATAACACGTCCTGTTTTGCTTTTTAGAATCATTTTATGATAAAAATTTGCAATGAGGACATAAGTAAAAACAGGCCACAGCTAATGCCACCACCCTATTTTAGTTTTGTTGTTTGTTAAATCAAATATTCTCAATGGCTCTCAACTACTGTGATTCTTCCTTGGTTTCAATTCATTTCATGGTCATGGAACGTGTTTATATTCAGGGAGAGTGTCGATTCGATCAAGACAGAATTCATTTCACAAGTAAACAAATAAATCTTTAACATTTAGTTTCGTTAAGTTTCGTGGTAAGAAGATGATGGAGATTGTATATTATTCGTAAAGATGTGAGATTGTTAACCCTTTGAGGGCGAGAAGGTCAAAAATTGGAGGTCTGAAAAATTCACTTTCTGTCGTTTTTAAAGCAAAACATTTTATAAGGGCCGAAGGGAAAATTTCATTTTTAGGTCACCGGTCACCCAATCGTCCTTAAAGGGTTTAGGAATCTCACCTACACGGTAAAAACTTTTAGACACTGACCAAAATATTGGAACAAGTTTTCCTTGGAACAAGTTTTTTTGGAATCGATTTGCATCTAGAAAAGCCTTTTTTTTTGTTCCAACAAGTTTTTTTTATAGTTTTGTTATTAAATGCAGTTACAATTTTATTAGAGTTTTCTTTTGGAACCGTTTTGATACAGTGGAATGTCTACAAATTTGAGTTGATTTCGCTTTATACAAATTTGTTCCTGAAATTTGAAACAGAATTTGTTGCACTCGGCTGTTTTGTTCTCACTGTCAGGAACAAATTGGTACATATTTTTTATAACAATATTATTCCTACATCTGTCACATAGTTGTTCCAAAAATTTTCGGTGTCCGTGGACGAGGTAATTTTTGGAACGAAATTGTTACTCATATGGGTAATCTTTTTGTTCCCATTGTCAGGAACAAATTCGTGTAAGTGATTTCGTCTTACAGTTAAGGCCTATACTTCAGTCGAGATGGATCTCGGTGACGAAAGTTCATAAGGAACATGAAATAAAAATCAACTTGAGAGTGTTTTATACAGACGCGTGCATGACGAAATCATATGCGAGTGCAGGCAGCAGGAGGGGAAGGGAATCTCACGTTGACTTTATCATTGCCATTTTTTTCAAATTCAGAGCATTCCATCGAACGAACGAGTTCAAGCATTCCGCATATTTTAATTAATAAAAGCAACATATCGACAAATTTTCCATTTTTATTCTTTATTGGACTCTCCTATCACACGCAGTGATTTAATGGTGATTATATAAAATCATTTGATACTATTCATCCTATAGTTAGCGCATATATTTATAATCAAATTACAATACAATTACCAATTTTTTTCTCATGTATAAGTGTTTGTATTAGTGCTTTTTCCATTTTTTTGCAGACAAATTAATATTTTTAAATCAATTTTACTCATCTGATATGTTCATCTACACACTATTTCAGCAGTTTTCTCAGGAAATTGTAATGCTGTTTTAATAAAAATTCGCAGTGGTTCTGATTTTCGCGTTTTAATTAAAAGAAAATTATTCTGTTTTTCTTTAATGACACTCATTAAGCAGTTTTTTCTTCTCATCTTATGTACACTGACATTTTGGAAATATAACCTCAAAGTTGTTCCAGAACTTTTCGTCATTTCTAAAAGATATACGTCTAATTGCAAATACACAGTCTATAAATTGTTCTGTTATGATTAAACCATTTTTTTCTATGTACAGTGTTCATTTTTATCTTAATTACTAATGCAATGTGTGTTGTGATGTGTATTTTCTCCAATTAGCGCGGTAATATTTGCTTAATTTTTCCATAAGAGCATCGCTTTTATTCATTTCAATATGTCCGCCAGGATTTGAATCAAAATGGCAGCTTTCGTTAAGTTTTCACATGTCCGCAGTAATTGACGATATAATGTGCTCTGGAATTATTCGGCATTTTGGTTTGTTTTTCATTTTCTTCTCTAACATCTAAAAACTTGTAAATACATCCACTAATTAAAACTGTTGGTTTTTTTTGTGTGTCATTTTACAAAATATTTTCGTCAAGAAGGAATGTGTTTTTTCACACGCTGAAACGGAGAAGAGTGTCAGAGAGGTAAGGAATTTGCATTTTGTTTTATATAATTACTGTGTGATAGAAGTTTTGTGTATCGTACAAGAAAATACAGACGTTGAAGTAACAATGATTAGAACTCTTAAAGCACTTGAAATATTCATGGTTTTACGTCCACCTTCAAAAAACCATCTGGAGAGTATCATTTTCTCTTTTCTCAACAGTTTTCACTATTTACAGGTTAATTTTCATTTCTCATTTTCACCCCTAATTATTACACATTTATCGACTATGTCTACATTTCTGTTCATTTTTACTCATCTTTCGTTCAGTTTTAAAATAACCCCATCATTTGTCCTCATTCACTTTTCTAGTTAAATTCTCACACCCTGTTAATTAAATACCGGCTGGTTCTGCTATTTTTTTTTAATTTAACCCATTAAGTGTTATATAAATATAACGTGTTGGAAAAAAATGCTTCCAAATTGAAAAATTACGTGATAAAGTCGAATAATTGCATCATCGTTAAAAATTGATTGATATTTTTTTGTTGGTTGTGTGATGGTATTGCAAAAGATATGCAAGAGATATTTATTTTAAATTATTACTCATTCTGTGCTTTTTTGTCAAATAGGAATCTCTTCTTTCACTTCAATTGACCTCTTTTTCAACAATTGCCGTTATAATTGTAATTTGTAGCTTTCGTCTTTCGTCAAAAACTCAAATTATCTCGATTCAGATCTTCAATTAAAATAAGATTTTCTCGTGATTTGGACGATCAAATCTCTTCGATTTACTCTATTTAATATAGAAAAACATTTTCTGAGTTGTTTGGTGCATTGATCTAGAAGCTCCTTCAGCGAAGTGTTCAGGAATAAGTGCGCCTTCAGAGAACTCCTACTTGGACATTGTGTGCTGTTCCGAGGACACTGGAATCGAGGTTTAGACGCACCTGACCACCCAGAATAACCTCAGAAATGCATCCAATAATCCCAGTGTTGTATTTTCGGCGGGTGTAGTGAGAGGCTTCCGGCATTCCACCTGAAAAAAGAGTTTCGTTAAGTTTCGTTCATTGTAAAAAAATTCTAAATATAAAATCATACTTGGACATATTTTTTCAAAATATATTTAATTATTTCTCAATCCTTTGTAATTAATTCAGATTTTTTTTGACTTATTAAAAAATCCTTTCGATTAACGTATTAACACTTAAAAATTAAATCAAATATTTTACGACCAAAATTTCACAAATTAAATTCCAAACTACAAATGAAATAAATAACGCGAGGTACTGTTTCAAAATTCACAAAAAAAAACAATAAATAAATTGGAATAAAATTTCATCGATGTCCAGTAATTTTTCAGTTTAACACGGAATTGGATTATTAATTAAAAATTCTTCATTATTTGATCATTTTGCGAGATATAAAATTCTGTTTAATTAATGGATTGAATTAAACCACCAAACATTCCAGGTGAAATGGTTAAATAGCAATTTAATAGGGGTTTTACACACTGGAAAATTACTTTCCAATTACTCACCCACGTAAAGTCCGGTATTTGTATTTAGCTGTCTCAGTCTCCCAGGTGACTTCTTAACAGCTGCTCTTCCTCCGTCAACTTCTAAGGATCCCTCTTGCAAATTCCTAAAGGACATGTGACTTTAAATTCCCGCAAAGTGTCTGAAAATTCTAAGAACTCACCTGACGAGTCGAACTCGATGCCACAGCCCATCACTAACTTTAGTGTAGTTGTACTTGATGTCTACTTCGCCAGAACCAAGATTGTACCTCAAGTGGAGAAATCTGCGGAGACGGAAACAAAAGGTTTCTCTCAATTTATTTATTTTTTTTTTCATTTTATTTTAAAGCTCTTATGCATCATCAGAAAACGTAAATATTTATTTCTTCTTTTTACTACTCGGTCTCAAAGAGAGAGTAGTTAAATAATCCACTTTTTTCAACTTGTGACTCGTCTAGAAGCCAAGCGGTTAAGATATATCGACTTCCGGTCTTCGACAACCCCCCTCATAAGTCAACATATTATCTAAGATAGTCTTTTTTAAATTAGAAATTATTTCACTGCTAAAAAACCAGGGGAATATCGGTGTGTTTAATTTTAATCGTAATTTTAAAGTAATTGAAAATTTTAATTTTCATTCATAGGTCAATGGTCATTGTAACGGACTTACAAAATCGTAAGGATAAAAAACTCCAAAGAGCTTATTTCTAAATTGATTTGGACTAGTTTGATTTTATTTGAAATATATTTGACTTCCAGAGACATTCGAATGAGGACTAATCGTTTCTAATAGCTATACAAATACAAAACGCTTAAGTAATATTATTCTCTTAAAATAACCTCAAATTTTGTTTGTTTCTCAAAGTTAGACATCTTAATTTTGAGATACAGTAGACTCTCTCTCAATTGGGCATTTGGGGAAAAATATCATCCGGTTTATCGATAGATTTGGGCGTCAAAGCCTTTGTAAATTCCACAAAAAAGCGCTCAATTTTAAAGAATCCTGATAAAATAGGAAGAACTACAGCGAATTTGAGCAAATTTTCATAAATAAACGTGAAAATTGTCAACAACATTTTTCACCCCATTGAGCGAGAGTCTACTGTAAGTCTTTAATCGGCCTTTTAAAGCCGATTCGTATTCTCCAATAAAAAACTTGAATTTTTATTATGAGAAAATTCCTTAAGTCTTTCACCTGAAATGTAACAAACTTTAAAATAACGAATGGAAATTTTAAACTTCATTTGGTATTATTTTTTAATTTGAAAGACGGTCGGAGGAAGCTTTTAAAACTTTGATTACAGAAAATGCTGAAGCAAGGTATTCGAATAAATGGCGCTCCATTATCGTCTTAATCTTTAAATATTTAACTTAAATCTTTATGCTTTCTTAATCTCTGAATTATAGATGGACGGAAGGAGTTTTAAGTTACAGCAATTCTTATCAACTTTGAATTCTTAATACTGAAATAAATCTTTAACTCTTTCGCGACCGCAGCATATGCAGCATGCTAATTTTAAGAAATTTCGATTAAAAATTATCTTAGCATAGGAATTAATTAAGATCCTACGAAAATTACCCTAGATTCGAAAATCTTTATAAGTTTGTAATCATCCACGAGAATTTGATTTACCTATTCTAAATAGTCCAAAAGAATTATTTTTCTCAGAATATCCAAATTTTTCTATAATTTTAAAACTGATAGCGAGAATCTTTTAAAAATTCTCTTATTGTCTGAAATTTACCTCTCAATTATGCGATAAAACGTCTAAACTTTAAATCGATCTTTAAATGCTGATTCATATTCAGAGAGAAAGCACCTTAATTTTAAAGTATGAAATTTCTTTAATTATATATAAGATCAAACGTATCAAACTTCACAATAACGAGATTTTTTATGCCATGGATGGTAGGCCAACCTTTTAATTGAAGAGCACTCAAACCTTTAAACAAAAAATTTAGATAAGGCGGTGCTAACCTCTAAATGAGAATAAAAAAGATTTATTTATGACACTAAACTTAACTTGAATCTTTTAAATTTCTTTAAAGATATAAGAATTGATGGGCAAATCTCTAAAACTCGAAATTTTAAGATATATTGGTGCATAATGGTGTCTACACACTAGAAACAATTTTCGTCAAAAATTGCATTTTTCAAAAAATTCTGACGTTTCTGTCTACAAGGGTATAGGGGACATTTTCTTTAAAAAGGCATTTAAAAAAAATTTCTCCTAATGTGTAGAGGCTATAAGAAGTGTAAGTGTACATTAATGTCAAAGTGAATGAGGACAATCGATAAAAATATTTGTAGGGTCGAAGGAATACCTATTTGCCCTTTAATCCTTTAAGGATGATTGGATCACCGGTGTTCCATAAAGAAAATAATTTTTCCTAACTATCTAAAGTAACTTTTTTCTAATGTTTCTACATAATTGTAAAGTAGAAGGTTGAAGAAATCTATAATAATTTTTGCAAGTCTCTAGCTACTTGTTATCTACTAAATATTTAAGCTCAAAACTCACGAATTTTAAAATTCTCATATTCATAATTGATTTTAATTATTTTTTATGTTTCCAATTTTTTTATGCAAAACCCTTTTGGGAATAAAAACTACAATACTCATACGTAGTATTTTTCATTACAGCGAAAATTATTATTCATTAGTATTGTCAGAAAAATTATTTAAATTTTTGGGCTATTTTTGTCCATATCGTTCATAGAGACAAAAAATACACCGAATCAGATTCTGCTGGACTTTCTAAGGTTAGATGTAAGACTTATCATTGATTATGTTTACCAGTTTCATTTTTATTGTTGATTTTCGGTCCGTAAAAAGTGTCTCGTCCTTAAAGGGTTAAGAAAGGAAAAGAATATTTTTATTCCTCAGTTTCAGTATTTTGCTGCTCATTTTATTTTATTTTTTCCAGATCATTTTATATTTTTCACTTATCATTTTTTATATTTTAATGACCGCTTTTAATAACATATTGCTCTTTTTTAATTTTTTACTACCCTTTTTTAATCTCTTACTGGCCATTTTTAAATTTTTAACAAATCTTTCGATTTTTTTGCTAACAAAATTTTATTTTTTACGCTTTTAAAAATCGTATCCTGACCTATTGATATCTTATTTTGTAACATTTAGGATATGACATTTGAACATGTATCCTTATAGGAAAGGATAGATTATTGAAAAAATGTAGAATTAATTGCATTTCATTAGATATATTAAATAAAATTCAAAATTTTTACGAAATTACCAGAGAAAGCCCCCTACCGAAAAAGTGTTCCTTCGACCCTGTACAAATTAATAAGATTTGACAAGATTTATACTTTTGGCTATGGATCTAGTTTTATCAAAATTCTTGTCAAAAGTTAAGAGATTCAAATTCCAGAATACGATATTCTTAAACAGGTTTCAGAACTTAGCAATAGTGCATTAGTTGCATGGTTTAACTAGTGCAATTTTTCAATGAAGAATATTTTAGAATAGATTTGTCGTCCTAGATGAAATTTACTCCAGGTCTTAAGGTCTTAAATCCAGGTCTTGAGGAACCAGGCGAAATCTCTAGTTTAAATTCCGGATTACAAACATTAAAAGTGACCCAAACAAATGTATATCACAATAAATATTTTAGGCTAAAAATTCACCCAAGTATTTTGCTTAAATTTACTCGGTGTTCTTTAAAGTTTTATTACTCAATCGTCTGAGGCGAATGCTGATCTATCCCCCCATTTTCATACTTAGGCTAGGCTCTTTTTACAAGAAATGCTAAAATTTTAGTACATATATTTAGTAAAAATTAAATAAAATGTTTGTTTTTTAACTTTTGGAGCACATTGGGTAATAATAAACCAACATGCAACCAATAATTGACTTTTTATTAAAAAATAAATAAATAATTGCTACTCTAGTGAACAGCTGTTGTGGTGATATGAAAACCAATTTAAATTGCTGATGTATTTTCGTGAAGATAAAAAAATGCGAAATTTCAAACTAAAACTCTGTAAAATGCTAAAAGTCATTGATTCATACGCAAAATTAAAGCAAATATTTTATTTGGGATTCCGGAAACTCAGACTTGTGAACCTTGTCTTTATTTATTTATTTTTTTAAAATTATTTTTTAATTATTTCTTTCAAAAATCCACTACAAATAGGGTACAACCCTCTAACAATCGCGTGGCATTTAATAGTAATAAAAGTGATAAAAAGATTTTAAAAAATATAAATTTATAAAATTATAAATCTTATTGAGATAAAATTAAAAATCTTTAACTAAAATTTTGAAAATGTTACTTTGAAAAACTAAATTTTGGTTTATTTGTTTCATATCCTTTAAAAAACTTTAAAAATTGAAAGTAAATTTCGTCATTATAGACAAGTACTTCCAAAATAAAAAAAAAATATTAAAAAATAATAAATTTCGAATTCAAAGATTTCGTATTACAACCAGATTCAGAAATTTTAAATACTTAAAGGTCCAAAAGGTCTTCGAAACCGGATTGAAATTTAAATTACAGTTCTTTGCTACACTGAGAAAAAAGAGGGTGCGATTAACTTTTTTTCCTCATAATTTTAGCACTTTTTAGGTGTAAAAATATATCAACATTTTTTAATGTTAATTTTACACCTTTTTAAGGATAAAATTGACATGAAAAAGGGTAACTTTAACCCCCAAGACACCTAAAAAGGGTAATATTTACACCGATTTTGGATCAATACTGCAGGATAAAATTAACATTTCCGGAATGTTATTTTAACTTTTTCGGATTTCTCTCAGTGATGTAATTTGAAAACTTGTAGAAATTAATCTCATTAAAATTATAGACCTGCATTGCAGATTACTAATTTAGAAGGAGAAGGCAGATTTAAAGATTTAATTAAATATTTAAAGATTAACCATAAAATATTGAGAGAAAACCGTCTTAAAATAAATTCTTATTAATTTTTCAAGCCTTACAATTTTTGTTGTACCACCCGTTTCCATAAACCTTTCTGCAGTGTGTTGCCTGATATTTTGAAAATTGCTTCAAAAGTATCATCTTTCAATTCCGTCGTGGGATTCTCGTGAGAATTTCAATTGCAACTTTCCCAAACTTTTGCCAAAGTCCATCAAAATTCGCTCAGAGAGCTTTCAAACTGATGCTCTGGCAGTCACCCAGAATTAAATTGAATTTTCCCTCGAAGCTCTCTTCCTGTACATGATACAATTTTCCAATTAAGTCAACTCACCCCTTCTCGATGCCCAGCGAGAGGAAGTCATCATCGGGACGAGCACTCTGACGGCCTGTCCACAGCAGAAGGCCATTCTTGGAATGAGACTTGAAGCGCAGATTGACGTCAGTGGCATAGCTGATGATCTGGGCCAGAGTCTCGGCATCGCTGTAATGAAAGAAGCTGTCGTGTCCAGTGAAACAGGCACCATGACTCTTCTTCCGCTTCACTTCTCGGCGGGGTTCCCTCCAGGAGTCTTCTTCAGGACGTTCTTTCATAATCCGTCTCATCTCGTCATCAAAGTCCGGCTCTTCGAAGACCGTATCATCGGCATCTGGGATGAGAATCGGACGCTGGTCATTGAGCAATTTATCACCATCGACAAGCGCCTCTTTCCCATCTCGCAGAATCCACCTGTCACCACCTGATAATTCGTCATCATCATCCACAGACAGGTACTGTCCATTGTTGCCAGTTTCATCATCCCAGTCATCCAAATACCCTCCTTCCTGATGCTCCTGGGTGGTTTTTGGGTTCCCTGTCGTCACGTCAGCCTCATCCGTGTCCTCAACATAATAATCATCATCATCATAATCTTCATCGTCTTTCTGTGGAACAGCAGTTGTTGTAGTTGTTGTTGTTGTGGTAGTTGTTGTTGTCTTTCGCATTTCTCGTCGTTTTGCTTCTTCTTCAGCTCGATGGCATGGACCATTTGAAGGACTGCATTGACATTCGTAGGAGTCAAGATTAGGTACACAAATAGAAAGGGGTCCACATGGTCGAGCCACACAAGCATGAGGACAGTTTTCCACATTTGATCCTCCGAGAGCCTCAGAAATGATTGAATACGGTCTACCATTGACTTCCATCTGCAAAAACGGGAAATTAATTATAATTTTAGAACTTAAAAATAATTTTTTGAAAAGTAAGGTTAATGTTTCTAAATTCGTATTTCATAACCTGTGTATTTTTTTTAAAATTCCTTACAAAATTTAAAAACTAGCATAAAAATTAAGTTTCAAGTTACTAAAGTTCTATTTTTTGTCATATTGACAAATGTTTTGTAATTACAAAACATTTGTCAATGACAGATGATAAGACAATTGTAATTTTTTTTTTAAATCAATGAATATTTATTCGTATATGGGCTGCTCAATTCAAAAACCGATAATATAATACGGAAATAGATCTCAAAATTTCCAATCCCACTGCATCGATCCTAAGCAATGAAATATCGATAATTCGTTTTCTGTATTTGTCATTTCTTGTCCGAAATGACGACATCAGACTGGAAGTTTAAACGAGTTCCCGAAAGTCTCAAAAATTTAAATAATAAGCAATTTTAATGATTTTTCAAAATTTAATGAATCATATTCTCTTTATATTAAATTTTAAATAACAATTTCCATAAAAATAAACCCTCTCTTAATAAGAAATTATATTAATTAAACCATATGGTTGAAGAGGTCTATAGACTTGTATAAGATTTTTCAATCCTACGGATAAGATATCGACTTTCAGTCTGCGGTGCTTCTGATAAGTCGACAATTTCTAGAAACCTCTTTTTTTTATTTTTCCTTAAAACCTTTTCTGTCCCCTATACCTATTCCGTCCTCCTCTCTAAGACTATTTTTTTTTTTCAATTTATTTAAAAAAAAAGATCTCAACTAACAACTCCACACATGAACCTAATTTTCAAGTATGTTTAGAGATACATAATTTCGACAATTTTATGGTCCAAAAATACATATAACACCCAAAATTTATTAATTTTGAATTTTTCGGCATTGAACAAACAAGCAGTAAAAAGTCAAATTTGGTCAGCAAAAAATTCGAAATGATCAGTAAAAAATAAAAAATGGTCAGTAAAAAATGAAAAAAAGGGCAGCAAAAAGTTAAAAAAAAACAGTACTTTATTAAAAGCGGTCAGTTAAAAATGAAAAGAGGTCAGCAAAAAATGAAACATGATCAGTAAAAAGTAAAAGATGATCAGTAAAAAACAAAAAGTGGTCAGTAAAAAATCAAAAATGAGCAGTAAAAAATAAAGTAGTCAGCAAAAAATTAAAAATGAGCAGTAGAAATATTCGAGATGATCAGTAAAAAGTTAAAAAATGATCAGCAAAGAATTAAAAATGAGCAGTAAAAAATAAAAAAATGGTCATTAAAAAATCAAAAGTGGTCAGTAAAAGAAAAATAAAAAGTAGTCAGCAAAAAGTTAAAGAGTGATCAGTGAAAAATAAAATATGGTCAGTAAAAAATTAAAAAAGAGCAGTAAAAAATAAAATTTGATCAGTAGAAAATCAAAAGTGGTCAGCAAAAAATTAAAAGTGATCAGTGAAAACTGAAATATGGTCAATAAAAAATTAAAAGTGAGCAGTAAAAAATAAAATTTGATCAGTAGAAAATCTTCTGCAGAAAACCAGTAGAAAAACGTTTTTAATTTTTTACTGACCAATTTTTATTTTTTACTGACCACTTTTAATTTTTTACTGACCGCTTTTAATTTTTTGCTGACCACATTTCTTTTTTTACTGTTCACTTTTAATTGTTTACTGACCAATTTTTATTTTTTACTGCTCCTTTTTAATTTTTTACTGCTCAACTTGAATATATCTACTGATCAATTCGAAGTTTTTACTGACCAAATTTAACTTTTTACTGACCATTTGTTTTTTGCCGAATTTTTCTAGATCAAGATCAATCTTATCTGAAAGGCAAAGAAAGAATTAAATCGACAAAACCAGACTTAAACAGTTAGTAGGATACTAAGCACTGAAAACTTAAATTTTTAGTGTAATATTCACTTAGATAACTATTAAGTTTTCAGATGATATATATTAACTAGTTTGAGTGGATTTCAAACCATTTTACTAATTGTTTTACTCGTCAAATTTTTATTCTTTTTTTTCTCTCATTTTTTCAATTATCTTTTCTTCTACATTTTAGTTAATTCAAATACTTTTAAATTACTCTAATTATTCTATAATCAGTAAAAATTGTTTCGAAACACTTAACTAAGCATGACAAAAATTTAAACTGAAGAATTCAAACTGATGAGACCATAGGGGACCTAGGTAAAAATTCGAAATTAGATTTCGTTCAAATTTTCGAAAAATTATAATACTTAAAATCCTTAAAACAAGTGAAAGTTCATAGCAAAACTAAAATTAATATTTATTAACCGTATTGAATATTTCAAATGTGGTTTAAAGTGTTTTATAATGTGTAATAAATTTTAAGTACGTATTTTATAAACAGAAATATTTTATCATATTTTATTGTGTATTAAAATTTCCTTATAATGCCTAATAACTTTTCAAAGTACTAATTTTATTGGCTTAAAATGTTTATGCCATTTATTGATCTGTCGCTTCTCTCACTTTAACTAAAAGTTATATAGTATTTAGTCAATAAAAATAAATATCCCAGTTCCGCCAGTATCCATATATACTAGACAATTGTCGTTATAGTGTGAATTTGTTTTTTTTTTTTTTTGTACAAAAAATTCTACATAATAATTCACCAACCTTCTGAATGCAGCCCACAAAAGCTCCTTTTTCTCTCAAGTTGTCAGGTAGGACTTGTACATTCTGAACCCCACCGAGGAAGAGACTATGCGGAAGTGACAAATGCCAAAATCCATTTGGAGAAATTGTCATCACTTCCGCCAGTTGATCAATCTGCAAATAGGATGAAGTCAAAAGGACTGTCTTTCCATTCGATTGACTTGAAACCTGTCTCAAAAGTACCTTCATAACGGCCAATCGAGCTGTCCGAGATATCTTTACAGTATGCCATTGACCCATTGCGAGTGGAAATTCACTCCTGAAAATAAGAAAACATGTCAGGATACTGCTCCAAAATGAGTTTTCAAGAAAATTATGGCAGACATTCTTAGAAAGGATGTTTGTGGGTGATGTCGTTTTACTTATATTTTACTGTTACAAATATATTTTTTAAATAAAGAGAAAGGTAAGAAGAACTCGGTGTAATATTGCGAAAGAAAATTGAATTATTTGTTTAAAATGTTGTATAAATTCAATCATAAATTCTACAATAAAATATTTATCTTAATTCAAGGATATAACAAAGTATAAAGAAACTAAAACGAAAATTTAAAGAAATTGAAACTTTAAGGATATAAATTTAAGAATTTAATAAAACACTCTTATCTGGAATTGTACCGTTAGGGTTGTAATTGAAAATGTGAAAATTTCTCCTAAAAAAACGATACTAGTAGTACGAAAAGTACGATGAAAGCTATTTTTGCGATTTAGATAAGAGAGTTTGCAATAAAAGTGCTCACCGAACTGTTGCTGGTCCACTTCCAAGATCGAATGTAAACTCTACATGACCCATATTGAGGCACAATGATATGTAATCACCATAATCGTGATGGCCACTGTAGAGCAACAGACCGTCCTCCTGCTGCGGCTTTATAATGATCTAACCAGAAGAGAGTTTGCATTAGTATCCTCACCAGAAGGCTTATGTGCAATTAAAATTCAGTTATACACCCCGAATGCTGTACAGAGTGGTTCAAACTAATGAGCCATAGGGGTGATCCCACACACCTTAACCACCCACTTTAGAGACTCCCACATCTGAAAACTATGTTCTTTCAATTTTCCATTCAATTGGGTGGTTTTGTTGGAAAAAAAAAAACACCAACTTATATTCCACCAATTCCAGTCAATATTTAATTTATTTTGGGGATCTGAAGGGGTGACCCGCCCCCACGAATTCATTGAAGCAACTTACTGGAGAAATGCGAAAATCGATACAAGTCACCCTTGTCGCCTTCAATACAAGACAAAGGAATTAATTCACCCTCAAGTGCTTAACGCACACCCACTGCAATATTGTCTCAAAAGGTTGATAACTGTCATATTCTTAAGACTTTCTTTAGTAGGAATGTTCAACATTTTACTTTTCGAAAAATGACTAAAGCCTTGCAATCCCTTACATTTTTATTATATTCAAATATAGATTATTCCGAGAATAAATTTAGGTTAAGATTCCTGTACTGGAACATTTTCCCAAAAAGTATCTCATTCCAACTCCAGAGGATACATTTTAAACAAAGCATTGTTCTTCTGCAATACTGGTAAAATAGGATTGTTTATACAAGAGGTAAACTCTACAGAGATTTTTTCCCATATCTTAAGACCTGTGAAGGCCTAAGCATAATCAATAGTCAGATTATCTTTCTAATTTTGAGATTGTGAATCTTGTTGTAGTGCCGACTAAAATAAAAACCCAAATAAACTCAAGATGACACTAGTGAATATTTAGCCTCAGGTATCGGTAAAAACTAATCTCTCTCTGATCTTAAACCCTGAGTGTGTGATAGTTAAAGTAGTGGACTGGTGGATCTCACTCAGTGGCATAATAGGCAAGATCGTTGCCTCTTTGACGGATAGATCTTCAGCTTGACTGAAAGTTATAAGATTATTCGATTATGTACGGTCTGGTTGAGTGCAATATCTGGTTGAATCGGATTAAGACCTTTTTCGCTTCTTTCAATTTTTATTCACTACAACATTTCGGGAGTACGATGTTCCCTTCATCAGGTATAGAATAATTAAGGAAGAAACACGTAAGGTATATATCGTTAGGGGAATGTAGGTATGGTTCGCATAGAGTGAAACTTCAAAGAATGTGAATTTTCTCTTTTGTTGCAAAGAGCTAGTTCGCCAATTCTTAGCCATAAGATAGATTATTGACCTTATGAGATGAAATGATAAATTTTAAACCATACCTATGCAAACAAGGCGAAAATTCTCATTGTTTGAAGGTTCACTGTATGCGAACCATGCCTACATTCCCTTATACTTTGACTATTGATTGTTAAGAGACACCTCTACGATGATGAGCTCCACGATCCAATTTTGTCCACCAATCCCAGTACAAATCAAGTCTAACGTGTTTCTTCCTTAATAATTCTATACCTGATGAAGGGGACATTTGTATTTCTGAAACGTTGTGGCCAATTGAAAGAAGCGAAAAAAGGTCTTAAAACGTTTACACCAGAAAGTTGTAAGTTTAAGTCCCACCCGGTATAAAGAGCTGAATATCTACAAAAACAAAACGTTTTCACTGTAACATAACGTAATAAAAAATGCACCGGATCTGCCTAAAAAAATCGGGAGCGCGGGAAAAGCATTCACATTACGGGGAAGGCGCTCCTGGGAAATCTACGATTAGCAGATTCTTCCAATACGGGTTATATGATATTGCAGCATGATTACATACTAATAAACAAGTCCTGATGCAATAAATCAGAGGTGTGCAAGAGCCGTTTGAAACCGAACAAACGTCAAATAAAACTTGTACGTCAATGCTTAAAATACTACCTCTGAACAAACTTATTTTGATATTTATTCGGTTTCAACGGTTCTTGCACACCGCTGCAATAAAAAATAATAGTGGTTTGAGCTTGATCCCTTATCACCAGATTTTACGGAAAAAATGTTTTCTGGGATCAGCCTGAGTCTATGTAGGGCTCCAATTTCTTATTAGTCATGATTTTCGCAAAATTTCTGACTTAGGATTAGACACAATGATGGGTAATTTGTCCACTGAAACCCTTGTAAGAACGAATACAAATAACATAATACAGTATAGGGGAAACTGGGGCACCACCAAATACGGGGTGATCTTCTATTTAATCCTACACTGAGAAAAGAGGGTGCGATTAACTTTTTTTCCTCATAAATTTAACACTTTTTAGGTGTAAAAATATATCAACATTTTTAAATATAAATTTTACACCTTTTTAAGTGTAAAATTAACATGAAAAATGGTAACTTTAACCCATAATACACCTAAAAAGCATAATATTAACACCGATTTCGGATCAATACTGCAGGGTTAAATAAATATTTCAGGAATGTTATTTTAACTTTTTCGGATTTCTCCCACTCACTCAGTTAAAGAGATACAAATCCTGAACTCTTGCATTAGAGAACGAGAGATCAACTACTTAATTCTACAAATGCATAAAAACGAAGAATAAAGCTTTGCTTTAATCCTCCACTAGCCTATTAATTATTTATTATTAGCCTAGCAATTTTAAAGTGAAAACCATTATAAATATTTACAATGTTTCAAAAGGAACCATTTAAGAAACTGAAATACTTTAGAGAAGTAGTGTCGGATCATTAAATTTGTAATTTTGTTTAGCAAAGAACCGTTAAATTATTTAATCATATTTATTTATTCACTTTCTGAATCTCCACCCATCCGAGTAATGTTCCTACATCGGAGAACTTGCAAGCCTCGTCTTCATTGAGACACTTTCGAAAAGGGATGAAGCAATTGTTGTTGCTCAATCGAATGTGTTTTTCGGGAGGCACAAAAGCATAATAATTCAAAGTGAAATGTTTTCCCATTCCTTTTGGTAGGGGTTAAAAGGTGTGTATGGGACAAAAACACGTGTATACAATCGTTTCGAAAAATCACCCTTAATAATGTTTAGTTTACCTTGAACTCCAGCCAAATGAGTGCAGAGTCTCCCAAGGGGGCAAATCTCAAATAAGATGATCCATTAAATGAAGGCACCTGCGTGCAGAGAAAAGATCCAAAATAAGGTGTGGGTGGATATTATCATGAGCGGGGGTGAACAATTAAATGAGAATGAATTGTGGGTGAATTTATCATAATTATATTAGGGTTTTGTGTACAAACGATGTGTATTCCGGGACGGAAATTACCTGTAAGTCCAGTCGCATCTCGCATAAATCACCACCAAATCCGAGGGGACACAGACAAATAGCTCCCTGATCAGAGGGTAAGCATTTTCCGCCGTGACGACACGGATATCGGCTGCAGCGATCTGTAGTACACTCCTCTGCAAGAGACGGGAAATACCATTGTGGGATTTGTTCTATGGCGTACGCCGGGAATATACGTTTTGCCAGTCGGCTCCAGTTATTAAATGAATATTTAAATTTCAATTCACCGCATATACTCGGGCTACAGGCTTCATCGCTCATAATTAGAGTTGGGATGCTTTTGGGGAAGTTTCCCTTAAACTTGAAGTCCACAGAGTTGATTCGAACAAGCAATAGAAATCTTTTACAGAGCAATTTCAAGCGAGAAGAGTAGAATTTTAATAGATATTTTAAACTACTGTTTCTTATAACCTTATCAGTATCAGCACGAATGATTCAATTTTTCATATATTTCTTAATGAATCTGATTCATGGCAATAAATTGAATATTTTTATAGACAGTTCAACCTCACATTTACTGGGAAGGCACTATGGATCAAATTTATTAAAAACGTTGAAGAAAATTTGATTATAAAATTAGTTAATCTATAACATTTGTAGATAGTATTTCGGTTAAAGTAGTATGGCATAGGTTAAATCGAATTTAGTCTGTATATAAATCAAATTTGTCTAAAAATATAATTAAATTTCGATTAATACTAAACCTAAACCCTTATGGAGAATGGGTTACGAATTTACAATTTGTAACTCATTAACACATTGAGAAAAAAAAGAGGCTGCGATTAACTTTTTTTCCTCATAACTTTAACACTTTTTAGGTGTAAAAATATATCAACATTTTTAATGTTAATTTTACACCTTTTTGAGTGTAAATTTAACATGAAAAAGAGTAACTTTAACCCACAATGCACCTAAAAAGGGGAATATTTACACTGATTTCGGATCAATACTGCAGGGTAAAATTAACTTTTCCGGAATGTTATTTTAACTTTTTCGGATTTTTCCCAGTGCAGGGAAAATAAAAAAATTGTTTCCTTTCCTTTTGTTAAGACTTGCATAAAGATTTTACTGAATTTAAAGTTCTGTTGAGGACTAATCAAATTTCAGTAAAACTTTTTGGTTATGAAAATTTTGTAAAATCAAGATTCACATCTCCTTCTTTCTGAAATGTTTTGTGTAGTCTATTCCACACTTTAGTACTCTTTTTTTCCTTCTTCCGACTTTCACAATAAATTTGACTTGGTTTAAATCAATTTGAATGCGAAAAAATGGTACAGATATATGTCAAACATTAATAAAGGAAAGGATGTGAATTTGGATTTAGCGAAATTGTATTGATCTAAAATATGTGCCGGTGTCACTATACTGTTCAAATTAATTTCCACTACTGTTCATTTTGAAATGATAACTGTACATTTTGAACTTTTTACTGAGAACAATTAATAATTTTAATTACCTAATTTTTTTTTTATGTCACCGAAACCTTTCAGATCAGGAAAATTTCATGAGATCCAAATTCACGTTTGTTTCTAAAACGTTTTACATACATTTGTCTCCCATTTTTCCACACTCTTCTTCTTCTTCTTCTTCTTTTGTAAGTCACAACAAATTGAATACAGTTCAATCTAATTTTGAATGTGACAGAATAGGATGGATATGCAAAATGTTTAAGAAAGAAATGTGTGTGAATTTTGGTTTCATGAATTTTTTTCAGTCTAAAACATGTGCCAGAAGCACTATGTTTTATTTAAAAAATTTTATAAAAATAATCATAAATAAGAAAATTCATTTCTTAGATTTTCTTCTTCTCGAACCTTATCAACTCTGTGGGTAAAGAAAGAGAACTCCCGGGGGTGAATTAAATATTTTAGTCTGTGCGTCTTACTCAACACATCTCAAATTGTCCGCCTTTCGGGACATCCTGCCTCATCAATTTCGTCGAGTTTGTGGAAAACCCCTGGAGAAAAACAAGTTTTCCTGGGCTTGATACTTACGCACATCGAATCCCTGGTTCACGTCTCCTGATGGTGAAATATTAAATTCGTATTCATGCTCGTTGGCAATGAACTTCCTCACACATCCTATGAGACCAGCATTCACTGGTAACTTCCGTGCCATCCCTGTGATATTACCCGTTCCGCCCAAAAATACTGGCTCCCGGAAGGTAATCCTGGAGAATAGGCCCTGCAAAATAAATAGAAATTTATCAAATCCCGCATTATCAATTTTTTTTGGATGCGGAGGCAAATTCTGGGGAACTTTGAGGTAACAGGAACTAATCTATACAAAATTCTGTAAAAGTTCTTCATGACAAGGCTCGATAGAAGAAGTTTCTTGCAAGGGCCAAAAGAGATATGGCAATGCGAGGCTCCTTTCGAAAATTCCAAACAAAGTGAATTCAAACAAAAACGACCAAATTACAAGGGAGGGTGACTTCTTATCTAAATCCATGGCCCTTGAGACAGTCTCTTTCGCGAAGAGTTCAGATGAAAAGTGTAGTGTTGCGAAGTAGAAGAGGAAAAAAATAGGAAAAGCAACTTTAAAGGGGCCAAGCATAGTAAAATACTACAATACAACATAATGTCTTACTTTTTTATTTATTATTCGAAGATTAAATCATTATAAATTAACTCCCTTCGCCTTTAATCAAAAGAGAACTTTGTAAATAAAAATATGTATTATTAAGAAAAAAAAACTCTAGAGGCTAGAGTTCACATCTCCATAAATCAGTCGAATGGTTATATTTGCGATCATTTTGGAAAATAAAACGTTCTTCAATGAATCCTAAATGACAAACAATTATATTAGTTTTTAAAATCTAAAAGGTCGTTAATCTTTAAGAATTCAATTCTAATTTAATTTTTTTCCAAAAAATGTTAATTGATAACAAATTCGAACAGTTAAGCCATAATTGTCATGGTCAAGTCTTAGGTGTGAAGCCCGTTAAATGGAACTCGAGATTTAGGTTTCCGACAGACCTAAAGCTGGCTATACATTAGACATAATTTATTGAAATATTTCATTTCAATATCAAATATTGACAAGAATTGCCTCCACATTGCAAAGATTTATTGAGATAAATGTTTCAATATTGAAGAAAATTGTCCGGTGTGTAGGCAAATATTGAAATATTTGTTTCAATATGGAACATTTTATTTCATTATTTTGAATGGCTATAAACTAGGCCAAATTATGTCAATAAAAAATTTCAAAGTCACATTGAAATAAAATTTCAAAGAAATTCTAAATATCAAATTGATTTGATATTTCCTTCAGTATTTTTTAATGGACAGGAATCTTCTTCCTTCAGAACATCACAGAACTGCCGGATTTTCCTCGTTCATGAATGAAAACACTTCCAAGATCAACATCCAAGTCAAGACACATCTCTCTTGCTTCCTCCAGAAATCCCAGATTCTTAGAATTTGGTTATATATTTTGTTCAATCTCCTCAAGAACCCAACTTGGTCAGCGCTAATAACCTGCTTCCTCCAGAAAATCTCAGAACTTCTTGGATTTTCTTGTATATTATGCCCAAAACACTTCAGATACTTTCTGTGGTCAGAGGATTCTGGAGTTTCCTCCAGGAAATCCAAGATCTTGTGGGATTTTCTTGTATATTATGTCAAAAACCAGTCAGATACTTTATGCGGTCAGAGGATTCCTGAAGCTTCCTCCAAGAAATCTCAGATCTTCTGGGATTTTTTGAAAATTATGTCAAAAATCAGTCACATACGTTCGGTGGTCAGAGGATTCCTGGAGCTTCCTCCAAGAAATCCCAGATCTTCTGGGATTTTTTTTTTGAATATTATGTCAAAAACACTTTAGATACTCTCTGTGGTACTCCAGGAATCCTCTGACCACCGAACGTATCTGACTAGTTTTTGACATAATATTCAAAAAAAATCCCAGAAGATCTGGGATTTCTTGGAGGAAGCTCCAGGAAATCCTCTGACCACAGAATGTATCTGAAGTGCTTTGGGCATAATGAACCAGAAAATCCCAGAAGATCTGAGATTTCCTGGGGGAAGCTGGAGAAATCTTCTGACCAACTTGGATATTTCTGGGTGTTCTTGGCAAAATACGGAAGAAAATCCTAGAAGATCTGTGAATCCCTGAATAGACTGGTGTTTTTAATATTGAAGTTTTAATATTGAAGTCAATTTGTCCAGTGTGTAGGCAATTATTGAAATATTGGTTTCAATATTCGCTTCAATATTGAAGTTTCTTTTCAATGTCACTTTGAAAAGCTATTATTTCAATAATTTGTCTAATGTGTAGACAGCTTAACGCTTA
Organism: Phlebotomus papatasi; assembly: GCF_024763615.1. Classification (NCBI taxonomy): domain Eukaryota; kingdom Metazoa; phylum Arthropoda; class Insecta; order Diptera; family Psychodidae; genus Phlebotomus; species Phlebotomus papatasi. Next base: position 35,602,888 of record NC_077222.1, read on the forward strand.
AACCGAAAGACCGCATAGTGGAAAATTGACGAAAAAATATTTTAATCAATTATTTCTATAATAATTACATCAAGCTCTCTCTCGGATAATTCTCAAGGTTGTAAACCAGTCCTTTATTCTTTATCGGAATTTCGGAAAATCATCGAATTACTGTTTTCATTCTCTAGATCTATTTGTAAAACATAAAAACAGTTTTATCTCACAAGTTTTGATTTACAAACCAAACTCAGGGAATGTATTGGTGTTCTTGAAAACTTTCCAAAATTCAAGTTTTGCTTAGAATATTCTTTTCGAAGTTCAGTATACCAATTTCTCTAATGTGTTCTCTGAAGCTTTGTTGAAACTTTCTCATTTCTTCAGAGTTATCTACTTCAACTTTGTAAGCAAAAGTCTTTGTGGTACCAATTATCTTATTACTGATGAAACTTTCTTCATCTTGTGCAGGGACAACTTTCCCACCTTTGTGTACCCCTTTGTGATTAAAAGTATGATTCTTTGAAATACAGATGGGCAGAAGGTAATTCCTTAAGGCACTGCATTTTTCTTAGATCCAGTTTAAATTCCTCAGTTGGAGAATGTAGTTTTTTTTTTTCTCGATAACGACCGACCGGAAATTTTCAATTATCCACCAAACCGAACGCAAAAATAATTCCTCATTCTCGATTGTAGGGTGGAAAATGGCAAAAAAAACAGGACAAGTACTTGGATAGATGGCACAATAAAAGAAGTAAGACAAATAGGAATGAACGAAAAATTCACTTGGATTTTTTTTCTTTTTTTTTTGTATGTTATAAGAAAATGCGGATTTCAATTCAATTCAGCTCAATTCCCATTTGTGCTGTTTGAGACGCTGTCGTATAATGTGTTTTATTGTAAATCGAAATCTCACCCTCTGAAAGCTCAAAAGCACACCATGAGCTTAAACACAGAGCACCACACACATGGCTTGGGAAAGGGAAATGCGTGGATAAAAGCTCGAGTAAATTCAATTGAGGCTTTTGGATATTTGCGGAAATATTTTAATGCTCCCGAAATTGTGTTACATCGCATGTAGAGGGTGGAATAACTCCCAAAATGTTTTTCTCCAGAGGGAATGGTTTATATGGCAAAAGTGAAAGAGAATGAGATAAGCCCTAGTTCGGCCACAGGATAAGTACACTAATAATTTCCATTCTAACCGAAACGCAAAGGGGCAAGTTTCGGGATAAGCTCCTCCGGTTATTAAATATAGGCTTCCCAGGAAGACACTTTTGATAGTTGGCTGGCTGGATTATGTTGAAGTTTTGCCATGATAATTAGTGTTGGATGCTCCTTTTATACAATCACCAGTCTATAGAGGATTTTCCAGTATACCAAAATACTTTGGGTATATTTGAAGGGATTTCTGATGGAAAAAGCTTTCAACTCTCTCTCTCTCATCCCTTTCGACAAATTGTCAAGGTGGGAAGAAGCTCATGACAGCTTTTCATGCTAAACCTATAGCAAAGAGGTTGTTTTGGCTTAAGGAAGGTGTGCTTTTTTCATAGGAAATTCAGTTTTTGAGGCAACTCAAATAAGAGTGATAATCCTATTTAGAAAATTACGTTGATCAATTTTTTAATTTAGCATCAATATACAAGTTTCCCGATTAAGCATATAATTTATCAATAAAACAGCGACTTTATCGCAAGAATTTTTATAACAAATAAATCTAAAAAAAAATTTAATCGGTTTCTCAAAAACATTCCAAAAGTGAAAATCGGATAAGACCAAGGTAACAGGTTTAAAAAATTGAAGATACTTTATTTTAAACCGGCATAATAATATTTTTAAAATCATATCAAAGATTTTTTTAAATATACTTCAAGGTTTTGAAAAATATTTTAAAAGGCGTAAAAAGGCAAACCTTTCGGGCCTCCTTTCATCATTTATTTTGAAATGTAAAAATCGGGTACGTTAAGATTAAAAGACCGTGTTAATTTAAAAGAGGAGGGAATAAGAAAAAATCCTTTTTTCTGATTTTCTAGAGAAAAACAGAACTTGAAATGGTTGTGGGATAAATTTTCTTTCGGATCACCACCGGTGACCTAATCGACCTTATACAGTTGAAACATGTTGTAATTTTTCTTTACAAATTTTTATTCACGAAAATCTAAAAGCAAAATTGAAAATTTAATATCTTAAAACTCTTAAAATTCTTTGTACGATTTTTGAGTATGATTACCTTTATTGTAAGGCATCTTTTAAGCTTAATACGGACTTCAAACTGGAGGTTTAGCCCAGTACAGAAAGTTTTTGGAATTTTAATTACCAACCATTTTTAGTGGCTTTTCAAAAACAAATCAAACACTTATCCTCAATATTTAACCGAAAGTTAGTCGAAAGTTTACCCAAAATCGTGTCTGATAGGAAATTAGAGAAGTTAAGAGAGAAATCCTAAAGTAGAAAGCTAAAACTGGCTAAAACTTTTTTTGCAATTTTTTTGGAGGGGAAGAAAAAGAGCAAGATTTATGAAATGTTCGGAATTGTGTTTATACATATTCCAAGTGCTTAAATTAATTTTTTCGAAAAAAGATAACTAAATGGTGGACTAATAAGACGTTAACTAGAGCGCCTAATTAGCGGGAAATCTACATCTCGTGATCCTTGTATGAAATCCAAAATCTAAAGATTTTCAATTTTCATATGCAAATTTCATTGTTAAATTAATAAAATACAGATAATATTATGAAATAGAAACCTTTTTTAAGGGTTTTCAAAAAGTGCATAATTTCAGAAGAAATATTGACTTTAACACTAAAAAAAGATATCTAAAAATATTTTTAAAAATACCATTTAGATTCAACTATAAAAGAATTCAATTCTGAACAGAAAAGGCCTTTATTGATTTAAAGCGGTCCATAAGTTTTTTTCTTAACCCTCTAACGGTGTTTTCTTTAATATGCGAAAAAAAGTTCTAAAACAATGTTTTCTAGGATAATTATGATCCAATAAAGTCGAAAAAACCATCCATTCTTCATTATCTCTTTTAGTTTAGGCGATAGGTGAGAAAATATAAACATTTTTTGAAACTCTTTTTGCTTCTAAAATTCACATTTTTAGTTTTTTCAAATTTTTTAAATAAAATAATACAAAGTAGAATGACATATCTTTCAGTAAAAAATAAATTTATTTTAGTCAGATAACTTTAAATCGGTATTTTTATGGAAATTGGAAATGAGTTTTATTTGCACTAATATTTTTTGTTGCTTTTTCACTGACCTGTCACACAAAACTGGGAATAGCAACTAAACGAAAAGTCAAAATGAGTTCAAACTTTAAAAAGATGTTTATAAGACTATTACCAAGGACACTATAGCACTTTTAAATAAATAAAACCTTTATTGTCGCTGTAAATGTGATTTTTGTGAAGACCGCCTGGAGGTGGTCTTACCAGTTAGAGAGTTAACTATCTTCCTTGCTTTAGTCTCGGTATCTTCGGAACTAATTCGAATTGACTTCTGAAATTTTTATGGCATATTCTTAAATAATTTATCCATAGATTTAAATAATAAAAATATATAGACTATTTTTGAACTTGTAATTCAAGTTTTCGCCTAAACCCATTGTCTCTAAACCTTGGATTTTAAACCTGTATACACTTTTAAAAAAAGATTTCTTTGAAAATCCGATGCTACTTAAATTCTGAATTGTCTATATAAGTAATTCTTTCCAAACCGAATTATAAAGCGCACTAATACCGGTTTGCAGGACCAATTTTGATGATTGCTCAATTTCAAAAAAATAAAGGTTGATAAAATGTGAAGACAAAAATGATCTCGATCAGAAATTACTGACAAAACTGCAGTACGACAGTAGCTGTGATAATGAAAAAAATCACAGCTAATACTTGGGATATTATTAAGGGGCTTAAGGACACCAATATCATCCGTAAAGTCTAAGAAAAAGTTCGTAAAGGGAAAATCTTTTAATACACAAACTTTTCTCTTATCCAATAATTTCATAAAGTTGTTCGATTTCCAAAGTTTACCTCCAGCTCCCGCAATATCTGTCTTTTTCAGCAAATATTTCGCACCATTTCTCACGGAAGCATTTATTACATTTTTTTTTCCAAAGAGAAACATCACCTCAATACATTTTCCACACACTGTTTCTTCGTATTCACATTCGATGAAACACATCCGATCAATATATTATTGAGTGTGACTGCTTTTGTCGTCCCAAATTCACCCCCAAACCCCAAGGGGAAAACTTTCAATATAGAAAAGTCGTGGAATCTCTCTTCAAAACATTGCTAAATTGATAGGAAGATGGAACATCTTCACGTGTCCAATTGTACGGAATTTCCTTTGTCATCTCTCAAGTTCGAAGAGCCAGGTGAGCTATTGTACATATCTTTTATTTCACCGATAAATAGCACGAATAGATTGAGGCTATCCAGGGTTATTTGCTTATCACAGGCACTATACTGGGTTTTTCAATATACAACTGGCAAAACTTTCAGCAGTTTCGGGTCTGTTTATCGAACCACATTTCAAGAGAAAGAGATATTTTGTGGTTTTCATAGAGTGAAAAGTTTCAAATAGCATGAAAATTTCAAATTAAACTTTCATGGGAAATTTCCATTTCAGCGAATTTAAGTAGAAAACAGTATATACCTCAAGCTTTGTCGTACAATTTCTCGAAAATTAAATATGTTCTCTCTTTATTTGCAATTGAAAATTATAAAAGTGTTAATAAATTTAATTTATAAGCTTGTACTTCTATGATTGCTTTCATACCGAATGGAATGATAGTAGCAAAACTACATAATCCCATACAATGGCAATGGTAATTTATTGTGTCTTCTTAAGCTATCAGATGTAGGATAGAAAATAAATTAACATATTGCTTTCTTATCAAAAATCCAAACTGGTGCTACATTTTAGAATAGTAAATATTTGGAAAATCCTTCTTAAACAGCTTTTATACTGCTTTTCTATGTGATTTTATAAACAGAATTATCAATTTTATTTTATTTCTGTAATTCTATAAGTCTATCTGACGTATAACATTACAAAAAACCTTTTAAAAAAGTTCCCTAAATTGTGAGAAGTTTTGTAAAAGTATTTTACAGTTAAATACAATTTTTAGTATCTTCAATATTAAAAGAAAAACTATTCAGGTAAAAAAAACTATTTGGAACGTATCAAAGACAACCGTTTTAAACTCAGTCTTCTATAACTCTTCCTATATTTCTATGAACCAATGTTTTTTTTATTTCTATTTTCGAATGTTTTTACTGTGATAAAAATGTACCTAATTTAGGCAAAAATCAAAATTTTAACAAATGCAAGTTTGGTGAGGTAATTCACACACTGAACTGAGGTATATTCAATCAACGTATTGAAAATCTATCAAAATCTTTCAAACTATAGTATTTTAAAACTTTTGAAAAATTCAATCCATCAGCAGATGTGTTATATTGTATCATATGATTGTTATTGTATCATATGTGTTATTTAATCCAATTTAGAAAGTGACCATACCAATGCGTATTATTTAAGTAAGAACAAGCCTTAGCTTAATCGAATAATTTTTTAAACTAGCCTTTGAATACTAGAAAAGCTAGAAAAACTTATTTTAAACTAAATTTTGTTAATGTAGTGTGGAGTGACCACTTATCGCCACTTTTAGAAAAATGTGAAATTAATTTGATTATAAATTTTGACCCCTTATTATAAAGATATCTTAAATTTGACACAAAGTTACTGATATGTATTGACTCCCCAGATTCGTAAAAAAGTAGTACTCCAATTTGATGCTGGACTACTTAAAAATATGATTTTTATTAACAATGCAAAAATAACTACTTCTTTCCTCTTGTAAACGTACAAATTCGATTATTTTGGGCAATATTATACAAAGATTACATTCAGCATTTCTTTTTCCTCATGACCACCTTATTATTACTCACTTTAAATGAATTTTCTTCGGTTTCATTTGGGAAATTAAATTATTAAACTGTTGCAAAAAGTAAACCAAGCAGATTTGACAACTGAGCATCTATGAAGTGAAGTTAGCGTCGCCTATTGAAAAGCAATGGCGACAGGTGATAAAATCAATTCAAAACATTACCACTTTCCGCCATGGCTCATTTTTACATAAAAATAATATTTAATGAAATATTAATAACCTAAATACAAATTTTATGTATTCTACGAATGTAAATAAATATTCAACAGACAGATTATTTGTTCAAAAACGTAAATTTTGCTCAATGAAAATTTGATGGCATTTGTTATGTTTGGTAAGAAATATTGGATTCGATGCACTTGCTTAGAATATTGCTCTAAAAAATATTCAAAATTTTAAATCCAAAACGAATAATTATTATTTTTCGACTATTAGTAGCACTAAAAATACAAATAATTTTGCGGCTCATTTATTTCATAAATTGTGAAAAATAGAGATTTCAATATAAGTGGCGAGAAGTGGGACACTGCACTGGTGAGAAGTGGTGATTCCACCCTAAGGAAAATTTTCCAAAATTTTTGTTTTTGGTTTTCACTGTGTAGTGGATTTTCGAGAACTACTTTAAGATCCTTGATTTAAATTTCTCTTTGTTATTTAAATTAATTTTAAATTTCATTGGTAATGGCTCCGGCACACCTTTTAGTTCAGGAAAATTTTATATAAAATCGAAATTCGCATTCCTTTCTTTCTCACTTGTTTTGCATATGTCTATCTCATTCTCTCGCACTCTTCTTCTTCTCTTAAACATCACTTCAAATTCAATTTATCTCAATCGAATTTGGTAGGAGAAAGAATGAGATAGTCATATGCAAAACATTTGAGAAAGAAAAGGTTTCGAATTTCTACTTCATGAAATTTTCTTGATCTAAAAGGTGTGCCGGAGCCATAAGGATTTCGTGATATAATTTGAATAACTTAACTTTTTATTTTTTTTTTCAATTTTCTTTTTAAAACATGATTTATAATAACATTTATGCGTTCTAAGAAATATTTATATAATGCAATATAGACAGAAAATTCATGACTTTCACACCATACAATGTCGACTTAAAATAATTTTCCTGCAATTTTATAATGCACCCCTACCACTAAGCTCTTTGTACAGCCCCATTATCGTACTAATCTATGTACTGGGGCATAAATTAGCAATATATTAGGGGGGAGGGGGGTGATCTAAATTGTCGATTTAAATTATATCATAATAAGGACTAAATTAATTTAAAAATAGAAGAAAACTCAATTTTACAGGTTTATTGTTATTATTATTATTATTAACTAAAAAATAATTATATTTGTTTTGTTTTAAATTGTATTATTTCTTTTTGTATAGCAGCACATAGTAGGGCATGTTTTTCAAATTATTTATAGTTGAAATTGATCAATAGATAGGTATACGTATAATAAAACTTTTTTTTTAATTTTAGGGTCAGTCTACAAATATTTGTAACAGAAACAGTTTGGGGAAAGACATTCAGTAACTGAGTAGAGTAATTGATTTTTAAGCTTTTATGGCCCTCCCTCTTAATAGTCCTCATCTTCATTTATTAAAATTGATTAGAAACTATGTTAATTATTGCCTTACAATGACTTACAAAATGTACACAAAACAATTAAATTACTTTATAGGGTTTTTCCTTGAAGTTTCTTAAAAAAAAGAAAAACTTCAATTTTTCCAGCCAAGTGAAATCCTTATTAGCTTTTGAAACTTTCTTGGTTTGTAGTAGATAATTTCAGTTTTCGATTCGGGGAGGCCTAAGTATGTAACCAAATCCCGAGTAGGTAGGGAATCATAAATATATTTGTCCTCTTTATATTTGACTTGAGGAATATGTGGGTGGCCTGGTGCTTTAGGATGAATACGAAAACATGCAATAATAAAAACGTCCCTCTTTTTCTCACGGATTATCTTGCAACGAGTGGTGAATATTGATAGTAATAATTCTTCCCTTGAGAACGAGGGATTGAGGCGACAGAAAAAAAGGGTTCCAAACCACCCTCGCTTCCGGTCGAGACTCAAGTTTTGTATTTGTGTGAGTTTTCTCGGGAAATTCGCGCTAAATCAGGAAAATCCTTGCTGGAGGAACCCTTCAGTAAGGGGGCGGTTATTGTATACCAGATAGAATTTTTTTTCCTACTATAAGGATAAGAGCACAGGAATTTTCAATAATACCGTTAAACTTACCTTAGATCTTCCCTGGACACGATTTCCCTGATTGAGGAGCAACCAAGCATCCCATCGATGTCGATACACAGTGATGGTGTTCCACTGATTTAGCACAACTGTTTCTTCGGATTGCACCTTTCCCGTTCCAGAACCACAATCGAACCTGCAATTAGAAGGTATTTGGTTAGACAGGGACTTTTTGTTGCAGTATTATCACTCTTGTCAGCAATGGAGAACCATTTTCAGAGTATTGCTTCCCATTAACAAATACAAATACGACCCCGTGCACTATAGTCTCCCTATCTGCCAAGCCAATGAGCTTTATTCACCCGTAATAATTGACTGGGATATTTTTTCATCCAACTCTGCTTTCCACTTCCTTCCCAAATTGATTCTCATTTGTCTGCTAGGAAACAGGTAAAAATTTCAGGTACGGTATATCTTCAATTTCGCATCAGCGTTAGTTGCAGTGTGTGCTGAATTAATATCCCACCTGAAATTCAATTCACTTTTCTCGTTTTCCGTTGAGTTTCATATAAACATACACCCCAAGTCTGAATATTTCTGATTATGGTGTGGATGAGTATGGTAGTGTAATAAAGGAAATTATTTTCACGGGAGACAGCAAATAAATGGTTAGATTATGCGCAGAGATATTTTTCATTAAATTCACTCTATTGCATTTTCTTTTAGCAAAGTCTTACATTGATTCTTTTCTGTGGTTCAATTTTGCATGAAAATGCCAAAGAAAATCCTTTCCTTCAGAGCGCGTCAGGATATTGATATTTTGTTGATGATGATCACTGCTTTAATGCTTTAATAAATTCAGATCATACACTGCGAGAAAACTTCAAACTCAAGACTACACAAGGTAGAGGACGGTGAGGCAGTTTTCCACTTATAGAGAAAGTGTTCATTATTTTGGGGAACTGTTTATAAGGAAAACACCCTCGGTATATTTTTGACACTACAAATAAATTGATCGAAATTATCGAATTATCTTAGAATATTTATTGAATAGTGTAGGGTCGGAGGAACGTCTGTTCGACAGGGAACCCCTATTGACACTTTTGTCAAAATGTTGAAAATTATTTAATGCATCTAGTAAAATATAAGTAATATAACGTTTTTCTGTAATATACCTTTTACTATAAACAGAGATGTTCAAATTTCGTATCCCAAATGGTACAGAGTAGGGTGTCAATAGGTGCTGACACGAGTTCTTAAAGTGTCAATAGACGTTCCTTTCACCCTATTTCTTATTGGAGCAGTGCTTTACGAAAACCTCTTTTTGGTTACTTGAAATCTTGTTCAGGAATCGGGGCAGAATTATTCTCAGTGCACAATAACTTTTGTTTGTAAATATGTTTTCAAAATTTTCTATGAGAGTGAGCTAGATGACTAGATCTGGAATCGCACTCACTCTCATTGAAAAGTCAAAAACATGTTTACAAAACAAGAGTTATCGTGCGTTGGGCATTAGCCAGAAAATCATATTTGTTTGTCAATATTTTGTGAAAAGCATGTTTCAATTAAACTAATAAAAATATTAATATTCTTTCTAAGGAAAGGTGTAACACCCCACTATCTAATACTATACGTGGTTAATTTTTCCCCAGTCTCTCCTATTAAATATTCAATAAAATTTATGTTAATTCATGATAACAGTGATTTGTTTATTAGATTTATTAGAGTGAAATTTGTCTTATAAATCACTTTTCTCATGTAAAAAGTAGGTTATTTTGTCAGAGATTTATTTGTGAGGTTATGTATCTTATTTCGGACAGTTGTTTTGTTTTTCAATATTCTATATCTTTTTGATTTTAATGATGTCTAGGATGTACAATGCTAGATGTAGTAAAGAACAGTATAAGAAAAAATCAGGCAGTGCAAGGGCATATGGGAATCTGGCCATTTTTGAAGTGTCAAAATCGAATCTCTTCAATAAATTATGTGGAAAGTTTCCGAGATCCTTCAAACATCCTATGGTTCAGTATTATCAACAAAAGGCTAACTCAGTAAATTAAGCTTTCGAAATTGCCCTGAATAGAATGCACATACCATTACGAAGGATCAACAGCTGTTTAAAATTACAAGCAAACTGTCCGAAATTGCAAGCAAGGTGTCGAAAATAGTATTCAAATTCTTCTTTATATCATTATTCATTTTTAAACGAATTAAGATTAATTTTAAAGAAAAGAAAGACAAAAAACTACTTTACAAATTTACAAATAACTCTCCTGAAAAGGATTTAGATTTATTGAAGAATAGAATGTCTATACATAAAGGAAATAGCATACTTCAACTCCTTAATTTGTATGGAAAACTTTAAACTTCAAATTTTGGGCATTATTATACTTAATTCACCATGTGCTTAATTATGTGCAGTTCTGTTACGTGACTTTAGAAAATTTTAGAATAATTCAATAATTTGTAAAAATATATTTTCGGACATCTAATGCTTAATAGAAACTACTAGAATGTCAAGTTAACAGTTGTCAATTATGTCTTATACTCTATATTGGTAAGTCGTAATATGGTAGAAGCAGAATAAATGGGAATACGAGAATAAACTAAAAAGTTTATAATAATAATAATGCTGGCACGACTTTCCATGAAGGAATGAGGCCTTCCCGCAAGGGGATTTATAGACATGGATTATTTTTTTTCATGTACGGGATGAGGTTGTCAGTCCCATGTCCGTGGAATCAAGTGCAGTGAAGCTCACTGTATGCAATCCGAACACCTTTAACGCCAGAAAAATTCCTGGTGACCTAAAGGGGATTCGAATCCGGGACACTTGCATCATAGAGCGAGTGCTCTACCACTTGACCCATTGAGTGCCTGAATTTGAATTACTTCCACAAAATATCCAAAGATAAGAGAAATTGTTTGAGTTAAAAGTTTAAAGGATCAAATAACACTGTAAAGTAATTTTATAATTGATAAAATAGTTAAAATTTCAAAATTATTTAATAATTTAATTTCTCAATCGATAATCTTTTATTAGTAGGCACGAATGTCGAAACGAATATCAGGTTTCCAATGCAATTTCAGAATCAGTGTGAAGATATTCTATATCACATCAAATATTGCTAGTTTTGTGTCCTAATAAAGAATCTAATAAACCATAAATGAACATAAACAATTTCAAACGCCTTGACTATCAAAATCTCATCAATCAGAGACTAGGTTTCCACAAACACAAATTATGCTATTCTTTTTAAAAATTTCTACCAGTGCGTTCAAAAACAGATATACATTCATCCAAGCGAAAGTTTATGTCGATAGGAAGTAGAGCACTTCTAAGAGAGATTAAACTTTTCATCCACAATTGTTTCATATATATACACATTTATTTTCCACGATAATACAGCCCCTTCATGCCCTTCGAGAAGAGGATTGAAACACAAAGTTGAGCAGTAAATATTAGCAATAGTATTGTGCTTATTGCAGCAACTTCTCCAGATTCGTGCTCCATGGACAAATATATCTGGGAAAAGCTGTATGCTGCTGTCGCAATGTACAGAAATCTATATCCAGGAGTTTTTGGAAGGGTGGTTTAGCTTGCAATGTGATACATATGAAAATCGTTCTGTCCACCCAACCCTTCAAGCATTTATCATCCTTTCTTTGCATTGTGTGTGATTGTTGGCCAGAAAATGGGACACTTCCAGTGGGGATGTTGTATGCCAATGTTGTGGAGAAAATGCTGTAAAGTTTACCAAATTTCAGGTTCTTCTGCGGCGGAAAGACGTTGAAAAATTTACTGATTTATTTTAATGTTTAATTATTCAATAAATTGCTCACATTTCTATCTCTTATATTTCAAAATACCCAAAATGGTAAACTTTTGGGGGAGGTGAAATATTTTAAACTGTGTTGAAAACTTTATTCATTCTGGCAACTATTTGGCAAAATACGTATTTTAATTATTTTTCTCCCCTCAACATAAATATTTCACATTGCCCCCCCAAAAACTTTCACTCTCTCAACCTTTTGCACATACTTTCATTATCTCAGGAAATTTCTCATTCTCCACAACACACAATTTATTGAATCATTGAGATATATATATCAAGACAATATAGGAACAAGGGGAAAGGAAAAACTTTAAGTCAATAGTCATAAATTGCACCTGTCTTGAAACTTGTTCTACAATTCGAGCGTAAATTTTCAATGAAACATTTCCGAATTTTCACTCAATCAAATAAAATTATCCAATTTCATTCTTTTGCAAATTTTTCATCTCTCTTTCTTATTTTACTGCTTTTTTATTTATAACAAAAAATCTAAATTACTATTTCCACTGCCTGTGCTTTTTCAACTTTTTTGAAGAAACTTTTTATGTACGTTAAACATTTTTAATAAAGGCATTTTTTGTTCTTTCACTTGCTATTTTTTTTTCTGAATGGTAATAACAACTCTCTATGTCGTCCAATTGCCGTGTATTGCCTTTGTCATGCATCGGGAATTTGAAAAAATGTTCATATAAAAAGAAAGGGTTAGTCATTACTAAAAACTCAAACATCCAGTTGAAAATTATGTACTACAGATGAACTTAGTTGCTAAAAGTTTTGAACAAAATTATTGATTTTACAACTTTTTCATTACCATTATGAGCAAAATAATGATATGAATTATGAATTTTACAGAAACTTTGACTTTTGTAACATTACACGCCTTAACTCTTTCGCATCATTAGGGTCATATATGACCCGGGGAAAAACAATTTTTTTTGACTATTTACATTAATTAAAATCTATCGGTTTGTGCACGACATCATAATAAAAGGATGTAAGATTCTTGGCTAATTTTCTCAAGACTCCAGATATTCAGGAAAAGAAAATATTTGAGATCAAAAATCACGAATTTCGAACTTTGTGGAATGACTTTTCTTTTTCAAAATTTTTTATATTAATTTATTTTTTTCAGCAAAAAGTTCTTTAGAAACACAAAATAGAATATCTAAATATTGTATATTGCATATTTTGATGTAATATAAACTACTCTCAATTTTCCAGAAAAGCGTGTAAAATTTTCCGAGTCATATATGACCCTATTGTCCCCAAGGGTAACAGTGTTTTCGTCCCAAACCTATAGCGAAATGTAGTTGGGACATTGTTTTTCTTTGTGAAATGCAGGTGGGACATCTTGCTCCTGGACATTTCATCTTATATCTGATGAATTATAACACATTTTGCAATATTTTAGAGTATTTTGCAAGCGTCTCATATTGTGCAATTGTATTGTGTGTGAATAAATATGTAGATAAGTTAATTTTTGCCAAAAACCACTCAAAATATTGTGACAGTGACTGTTCAAGGGATTTCCAGGAAGATTCCTTGAACACCAGGAGTAAAGTGTTCATCAAAGAAATACAGTTTGCCATGGTTTTGGCCAAATTAATAACTTCAAGCAAAAAAAACTCCTAAAAAGCGAATGATATAGATTTTAAAAATGGTATGTACACTCCCCTTGAGGACAACAGGGTCATATATGACCCGGGGTTTTTCCGACTTTTCACGCAATGGAAATTTTTTTTCCTCTCTGAACTATTATATTCGATCATAAAGCATTAGGAAAAACTCAATTTTACATGAATTCATCTGCTGAATAAAAGTGGGACGCTAAAGAGTTAACCACAACTCAATAGTTATAATAAAATTATATGATTGGTTATATTTATCTAGTTTAAAGTAATATAGTTTTAAAACAGTATTACTCGATACAGTAGAAAATTAATTGGGTTTAAAACTAGGAATATTTCTATTAGACATTAAAAAAAAAGAATGAAAAGAATCATATAAAAATTAAATAAACTTTACACAGCACTTGAAAGATGGTTGTGATGATATTATGAAATATTATTTTAATATACTGTATTGCTCGAACTCAAAGAAAAAGTAATATGCAGATTTTTTTTAGGGGTCCATCTGTAAGATGATTGCCCCGTAACTGATATTGTGATTTTTTGTACATTTTGTGGTTCATTTTCTTTTCTTTAAATTTGATTAATTATATTAATGTCTTTGAGGAACTTCAACAATCTTTGAACCTAATATTCATTGACTCCTAGTGCTATTTTTGGATTTTCACTGATTTTATTCCTTCTTCTTTCCTCTTGGTATTTGGAGCATTTAAAGATGATATGGTTTACAGTTTCAGATCGCATTCTTTGAATTCTTCCTTTTTGATGATGTGTAGATGCGTGAGAAATGTGTGTACATATAGCATAATCAAATGATATTGAATTATTTCGTCTCCTCAGTTCACTTTCCAAGGGATATAACAGTTGACCTTTTTTTTTTGAAAATCTTAAATTTCGTGTTTAATGGTATTACGATTACGTCATTAGTCTATCGGTAGAGGCGAAACGGTTAGAGGCTGTTTGCGATCTTCGGAGAAACCCCATAAGTAAAATTGTCAGTATCGTATCTGCATTTCTTTCATGTCAGTAACTGATGCAAAAAGTTTATAGACGTTTTTAAACGTTTATATAGACGTCGACGTTTGCATCAAATGCAGATTTAAAGGATTCGAAACAGATGAAGATACGACAGCCGACGATATGTTCAAAAGGTGCAACCCTGTAGGAAATTTCGTACATTTTATCGAAGTTAGAAATTGTCCTGAAATTATTCCTAGTAATAGTTTTTAAAAGCCAAAGATTAACATCTAATTATACGATTTTGCTCATTTTAAAATCGTAATAACAAATTAAAATCAAAATTATAAACATTTTCTTAAGTTATTTTGTCCAAACAATAGGAAAAATACATAATGTGACTTCAGACACAAAAAGCTTAACAATTTTGATTTCTTAATTCTCTCTAAAAGAATATGTTTCAAAAATTCTAAAACGGACAACGAATTCGTATATAGTAGTTTCAATTGCCGTAAATGTGGGTGACTTTACAATCCTGAGATGACTTTACATTCCTGTTTTTTGCGAGATTTGTTTCAAATCCTGGACTTATGGCTGGTCGAGTAACCATAAGGAGACTCAAGGCTGATCTAAAATTCATTCTTAAGTTGTAGAAAAAGCTTACGATAAGCAAAGATGCTAAGTCATCTGCATCTACGGAATTCCAAATTTTAGAAAATAAGTTGATCAATATTTATACTATAATTACCTCTACACTGTAAGAAGTTTTCGTCAATATTTGAAATATTGAAGCAAATTACTTAATGGCCTCTACACACTAGAGAAATTTATGTCCATATTAAAGCATATTCTCTACGCTTGGGTGGGAAAAACTCTCCAATATAGACATAAATTTCTCTAATGTGTAGAGAACATAAGCTTGAAGAAAGGGAAGAATTGTCATTTTTTTTCTTCAAATATATGAGACACATTGAAATAAATTTCTCAATATGTATGGAGACAATAAGGAAAATATCTTCAAACGTATGATTAAAATTTCAATTTTTTTCATATTCTTGCTGAAATCCTCAATACTTTATTAATGCTTAAGCTCTTCACTATAAATATAATTATCTAATATGATCTAATACACCATATCAGGACCTGAAACATGCTTTAGTAAAACTTTAAAAGAATTTCGTTTATAAATTAAAATAAATAAATAAATTAATAAAATTGTTCACACCGTGAATATGAATTTTAAGCTAAGATAAATACGTGTTTACTTTTGTTGAAGAAGAAAAACATCAATTTTCAATGGGAAAATTTTAGTATTAAATCGTTGAGATAAATCTCTCTTCTTGAAATACTGCAATTGCTGATAAAGCGGTAAACGCTCGCCAATTGAAGTAAGCGTCCTTGGTCTATCCAATTCTTTTCGCAATTGCTTTAAGGGTAAGTGTGCCAAATTTCGGCATAATTGCATGCAAGCGCCAAGGTCTCAAGTTTTAAATGCAATATTATTAATACAAATTGAATATTTTTATTACTTCTTCTTAAGGAGTATTGCTTGGAACCTTGTAGACAGTTTATCGTCTTTATTTACTCTAAAATCATTCTTAATACATTTTAAAATAAGTAAAAATGTTGACATAGCTTTGGTGCCCTATTTCGGCCACCTTCATTCTCAAAGTTCTTTGCCCATCGGGAATTCTTCAAATGTCTTTTTCACGTCTGTTTGTCGAAGCTACATTTTTTGTTATTCTTTTGCATTGTATAATCTCTAGAGTATGTAAAAACCAAAAATTCATGAAAATTCGAGGAACAAGAAATGTGGCCGGAATTGCAAGCTGGCCGGAATTTGGCACACTTACCCTATAGAATTTTTTCAAGAATAATAATAATGCTGATGGCACAACATTCTATAGAAGAACCAAGCCTTCTTGTGAGCGGTATTTCTAGACATTATGCATTATTATCTTATACACATATGGGATTTTCAGTTCCATGTACCATGGAATAAAATGCAGTAAAGCTTGTTTGAGTGCAATTCGAACTTCGAAAACCTTCAACCTACCTCCTTCAACCTTGATTACCTAAAGGGAATTCAAACTCGGGACACTTGCATCATATAGTGCGTGCACTATACCACTTAAACCATTGAATGCCCTAACAAATTAATAATAAAATTTTAATAATAATTAATTTTAGAGTAATATAGTCATTTATTTTTCAAATACAATGACAAACCTTTTGAAAAAGTTTAATAGGTCTTTTGTAGATTCCAAAGATCAAAGCATTTTTTGCTATTCTCGTCACAAAAATGAACCCTTTTGCCTCATTTCAACTAAAACGGGCTTGAAAGGTAACGAAAGGGGGGCTGCAAAAAAGACAAAAGTGTACACAAAAACCAACACTGTTTGATCTCAACCTTCATTTGCCCCATGTTTAACCTCGCAATGGCAGGTGAATGGCGGTTTGAAATGAGAAATTTTAATTAGTCACGTGCCATCATAAAATTTAATACCCAATAGCACATTAATTTTATTCAAATGCACAGCTTTTACAGGGAAAGCTTTTGTGTTAAATTATTTCAATATTGCTATACGTTTGTCTTGATGAAAACCTCTATTGTGCAATTTTGCTAATTAATTTCAATTTCTGCAGGGTTTCATCCACTATTTTGGCATTGTTATAATGCTCAAGCCACAAATTAATCCTAGATTTATCTCTTAATAATTAACTTTGCACCAGAATCCATAGAATTTTCTTCAAGCAAAAAGAGAAAAAAAGAATACTTCTGTGAAAGTGTCTCAACTCAATTATCCAATTTTATTCTGGACAATGATGAATGCCTTATCGCAGCAAAAGGAAAATGTTTTAAATGCTATTTCGTGGGTGGAATTGTGAGACAATGATGCGGAGAAATTGTTGGCTGAGGACCAAAATTCAAATGATGAGGGAGAGAAAAGCCACGAATGACACCCCTAATGTCCTGAATTCGTCTTAATGAATATGGAAAATTTCATTATAATTTATTCCTATACTTCGTACACAATCTTAATCATTTTGGATTATAAATAAACTTGGAAAATTGTGATTTCTTTCCAGAGAATTTCTTTGTTGAGGGTTTGCTTTGTGAGAAATATTTGAAAGATTTTTCATTGAAGATATCTTGCACTAAAATTTATTTTACTCATTTATTTTCTCAATAAATATTTTAAAAATATTTTTATTAAATAATAAAATAACATTATTCTCTAAAGGTTGAAAGTGATATCCGAGATTGTAGAATTTTGAGAAATTTAACTGTTTATAAAACGATTCGCAGAACTAATTTTATTACTGGATTTTAAATAATAACAGTAAAATATTTTTAAAAAAATCAATATCGCTACACATTTTTCTTCTAATAATTTCTTCATATATTGTGACAAAACAGTATCAAATAAGCATATAAGTTTAGAATATTCTATTTACCAATTATTATCCAGAAATTATGCAATATTTTACAGATAATTAAATAATAGATTAGCATGAATAGCCTAAATACAAATTCTTCTTTATTAGTCTCGGCTTGAATGGGATGAATTAAATTACTAGTTGAAATAATAGGACCATTTTGCATATCTTGATAAGGCTTATTTATATCTCTTAAATTAAACATTGTATAGGAGGAACTCAAATTTAAATGTAAAACCGACTGCTCTCTCAATTCCTTATCAATTTGTTTTTTTTTTTCAATTTCTTTGAGATGGAAGTTTTTAAGAATTAAGAATTAGAGTTCGTAAGATCAAGATATCGCCTGGTATAACTAAAATCTAAATAAATGAACAACTTTCATAATTATTTAAATATAGCGAAACATTTTATCATATAGAACCTTTACAAACATCTCTAAATATCCAAAACGTAAGGAAAGAATTCGAGGGGAATGAAAATTTTGAAATTAAAGTTCATCAATATTTGCAACAACATTTCTGTATAGTTGAACAAAAGCATATTTTCGTACATCTTTTCGTACTACGAATATGCAGAGCTTTGAAATATTTATTGTTCATTTCTCCCGAAACTTTCATTTAAAAATAAACTTTTCTTTGACACTTAAGCATAATAATATTAACGAGTGGAACTTTTGTCTCAAGCGAAATTCCGTCAATACTTCAAAATGTACTTTTAAATTATTTCTCTAGAGGATTCTCTGGGAAATTTCCACGTGTTGGAAAATACAAATCTCATTGTAGGGGATTTTCTCTAGACGGAAAATTTGCATACTCCACGAAAGGCACCACATTGTCTGAACAATTATAGTGTGAGCTTCAAGCAATTTCACTCCCATGTCAGTCCATCGTAAAAGTTACTGTTTGGTAATTTCTCATCAACATCACCTTATTCCAAGAAGCACTTATAAGGGTTTTTGTACTCTTTTCTTGCACCTAACAAAAAAAAAATCAAAAAAAAGAGCGCGAGACGGTTTCGCGAAAAACAAATCGCTCAAGAGAGCTCCATGGTGAGAAGATGAATTGTTGATGGGAGCTGTATGTAGGATGTTTTAGTGTTTCTAAGACACTGATTTTTTATTCAACAAAAAAATGTATTAAAATAATACGCTCGAAAAAGCTCCGCAGGAAGTGGGTTTCACTATGGAAAATGGCGATGGTAAAAAAGAAAGTCTTCTCTTTCAACTTTCTTTGTATTGCTGTAGGTTAAAAGTGTTGTTCTTTTGCAAAAAGGATTCAGAGGCAGGGTTTCTATGGAGATGGGAGTTTTACGCCATCTCAAAATGTTATACACTCTCTTCATTTTTTTTTTGTGTTATATTGCTCCTTTTGCATTTATACATCATTTCATTCCTCATTTGACGTCATGGAGGCATATAAAAGGTGAATGGACGACTTTGTGCCAAGAGAAAGTGGCAAAAATATTTCACGCGAATATTAGATGAAAGCTCTCTCCATCCCAAAAACTGAGAATATGGCAATTGTCCCTGTCACATTTATCTGTGTGATGTCTGCTAGGAAAAATGCTGGTATATCTGATACAATAAATCTTACCCGGAGTACCTTCAAGTCACCCAATATTTATATATGAAATTCTTGATTTATTGCTGTCAGTTTTCTATTGCAAATATTTTTCAAACACCCACACATACTTCCTCCTTAATTTTCCCGCCCATTCACAAACCATTTTCACAACCCTCATGAGCCCAGGTCGAAGCAGTCACCCCCAAGAAGCATCCATGAATAATTGAGAGAAGCTCTCAGAAAATCTCTCTGAAGAATGACCTATGAGAAGTTCATCCTACAATTTTCTAACCATGATTTCCATTGATAAATTCGAAATATGGACTACTTGTACTTATCAAATTGAGAAGCTCTTTTCTTTCATCACCCTATTTATAGCAGTCACTCTTTTAAGGCAAAGCCCCACCTAAATTATGCGGCATTAGTCGATGAATATTTTACAAGGCAGTATTTTTCAGTCAAAAGTCTTGTTTTTTACAGTTGAGTGGCATACAAAGGGGCAAATTTCCTAATGCATTAAAAGAGCATCACTTTATAGCCCTTGTACAGCAGAGTTGGTAAAAAGCTTAGATAAAAGATTATAGTTTATAAAGAGCCTGGGTTGGGGCACACTAAAAATAGTTTATAAAGATACAGCACGACTCCAACTGTGTAAATACTTCTATTGGCATTCATCTGCATAGGTACACTGGTAAAAATAAAATAATCAATTTGATCCAAATTTGATCTTTTTGCAAAGTATGGATCAAAATTCGAAAGATAAATGCACATTTCTCATAATAGGACATGTGAATTTGATCCATCATCAAATGTTATGTAAGTTTAACGAATACAGTCTATTCGTTAAACTTGCCTAAAAATCATTGTCACCAGTTCGACCATTCCTCAACGTTCTTTCTGAATTTGAGATTCTTTATATTTACCGGTCCTCAACTTATCTAAACCGATTTGTAGAACACCTCAATATTTGCTCTAAATTTCATAGAAATAATATAAATGATTTGTCATAGAAAATTTAATTGAAAACAAACCTCGGAAGAGAAATACGCTTTCTTGGATATTTCTAACTTAATACAATTCTGAAATGCCGTTTTAGGAATGATTTAGGGTAAGGGTGCCAAATTCCGGCCAGCTTTCAACTTCGGCCACCTTTTTTGTTCCTCGAATTTCCATGAACTTTTAGATTTTACGTACTCTAAAGATTATACAATGCAAAAAATAACAAAAAATTTAGCTACGACAAACGAGATGACGTGAAAAAGATATTGGAAGAATTCCCAAAGGATAAGGAACTATGAGAATGAAGGTGGCTGGAATAGGGAACCAAAGCTATGTCTACATTTTTAATCATTTTAAAATGTATTAAAAATGATTTTAGAGAAAATAAAGACGATTAACTGTCTACAAGGTTCTAAGCAACACTCTTTCAGAAGAAAGAATAAAAAAAATCAATTTGTATTTAAAATATTACATTTCAAACTTGAGACTTTAACGCTTGCATGCAACTATGTCGAAATTTGGCACACTTACCCTAAAGCTAATTTCGTATATGTAAACAAAATGCTTGCTTATATAACCCCTAAAGCGTTTCAAAAATAATGGTTTTGGCCGTAATATTTTGATATTTTGATTTGATATTTTTATGACAGATATCACTAGCTCCGCATTTTCGTTGTATATAAACAATATAACACGTGCATTTACCTTTCTTTTGGTGAAACTCTCATCAAATTCTGTTCATTTTTCACTGAGATAATAAATAATAATGGAAAAGAGAAGGGAACTGATCGTGTACACGTATCTAAAAAATCCTAGAATCAATTACGCGGACCTTGGAAAACTCACAAATACCTCAGGCCAGACCATCCGGAGGGTGATTCTTCGATTCCTCGACCTGGAACAGAAACCTGGATGTTGAAAAAATCGGGGTATTGGAGATCGAGATTTGGAGAAAAAGGTGATCATGCGCTACAAGAGCAATCCTTCGACATCTGTGAGGAATATGGCTAAAAAACTTGAATGTTCTCCCAGTCTTGTGCACAAAATCAAACAGAGGAATCGACTGAAGACTTTTACGGCCCAAGCAGCCCCTCATCGCACGGATGCATAAAGTCAGTCAGCTAAAACACGAGCTCAAAGGCTCCACTATAAGATGATATCTGGCTTTAGTGGGTGCATCTTGATAGATGATGAAACATACATAAAAGGAGACTTCATACAATTACCAGGGCAGCAGTAATACACCGAAAATTCTCGCACAGGATGTAAGAAGAAGTACAGTTATAAAAATTATGAAAAGTTTCCAAAAAAAATGCATGGTTTGGTTGGCGATCTGATCATGTAGACGACAGAGCAAGGCGTTCTTCATGCAGGGCAACATGAACTCGTCAATTTATATCACGGAGTACCTACAAAAACGCCTGTTGCCTCTGTACAGATGCCATTACATACCCCCGATCTTCTGGCCAGATTTGACGTCGTACCATTATTCAAAAGCAACCAAAGAATGGTACGAGGAGAACGACGTTTGTTATGTACCCAAGGAGATGAATCCGCCAAACAATCCAAATCTCCGTTCAGTTGAAATATATTGGGCTATTATCAAATACGATCTGAAGAGAAGGCTAAACGCGTCGCGAACATCGAGGACTTCAAAAAAAAAAATGCAATGAAACGACCATGAACCGCGGTGATGATCTTGTACAGACCTTGATGGGAGGACTCAAGAAGAAGATTCGAGATTTCGCCAATGAAATACTTGTATAAAAATGTTATATCTAATCTAATCTAATAAATCTACAATATATCAAAGTTTCAAAAAATATTTTTCTTTATGCAGACTTCATTTTTAAAGCATTATTCTTGGGTGCAATCTTAACGTAAACAGTGCACACGCTTTAGTAGTCCTTAAATGGGTTTATGAGCCGGAGATACTATGAAGACCCCAAGTTGCTATCTCTAACAGTTTGGCCTGTTTGTTCTCTAGATCTATTGACTGATGGATTATTTTCCAAAAAACTTCATATTTTCAAAATTTCAGAATGAATAAAAATAATTGTAAGGAGAAGCTTAATTTAGAAATGGGCGGAAAAATCGTAATCTAGCCAAATAGCTCAAAATAGCCCCATCTCCCCCTATTAACATTTTTTGTGAATTATACGTAATGAAAAATATCATTTGCTCATAAATTGCGCCCAAGTCTCCCCTAATATTCGTTAAATTACAAAATAAACCTAATCTTTAATCTACTCGATTGCTAGAGCAACTCTATTTCTTCGCCATGTGATATATTCAAAAGCCAAATAGAGTGTTTTATGCTGAAGGACTTACGATATCATCCATGAATTATTTCTCTAGTACTGAGATATATTTTGTTTATGTCTTCACATTAATTATAAGGGTGAATGAATGAAAAGACATAGGGGATGAGTGACAAAATTACGTGATCACATAAAATGCGTGTGGGTGAGGTGCAAAAAGACGAAAGAGCAGTAATTTTACACCGACATCATCTTTAAAATTTCTCAAGCAGAAATGGCCTTTGATTTATTTTATACTCCTCAACTTTTGGGGATGAGAATTGTGGTATAGAGCTTTTCCTGTTTACTCCCCCCGCCCCCAAAAAAGCACTCAAAGTGGCTGAGTTGACTACTCCATCATGCATTTGGGGTGCTGAAAGAGGCATGACCATTTTGGTAAAATGTGTCAGTAGCAGAAACTATTTTATGTGTGTTAATATCCGCCGGATTTTGGGATATCTGATACCAACAATGGTTAAAGCACTGAAAATCACAGTATTTTTTTTTACCCTTTTCTCACTACGTATGTTGGCACTTTAGACCACCCTAAGTACCACCCAAACATGCATTGGCTTTCATGAACATTATATAGTAGATTTTATGGCAAATGGCACAAATACAGAAAGTAGCCAAATAACATTTTCAGTATTATGTGTCAATCACTCTGCCTGAGACTTCAATTTTTGCCATGTTCAATGATTTTTGCAAAAGCTTTACATTTCTAGGGGTTGATAAGTCTACTTCTTTAATGAAATTCATGAGCCAACAAAATTTTCACAGAATAAGTATAGTTGCTTTTGCTCTACTCCACTTTTAATCACTCTTATTACTTATTCACCTTAAAGTCGTTAAGAAATCCGACAATTTATAATATTACAGGTCTTTTTTTAAGAAATATGTAGGGTAAGTGTGCCAAATTTCGGCATATTTGCATGCAAGCGCCAAAGTCTCAAGTTTGAAATGTAATATTTTTAATAGAAATTGATTTTTTTTTATTCTCTCTTTTGTAAGAGTGTTGCTTGGAACCTTGTAAAGAGTTTACCGTCTTTATTTACTCTAAAATCATTCTTAATATATTTTAAAATGTATAAAAATGTAGACATAGCTTTGGTGCCCTATTTCGGCCACCTTCATTTTCATAGTTCCCTGCCCTTCGGGAATTCTTGCAATATCTTTTTCATGTCATCTCGTTTGTCGTAGCTACATTTTTTGTTATTCTTTTGCATTGTATAATCTCTAGAGTACGTAAAATCTAAAGGTTCATGGAAATTCGAGGAACAAGAAAGGTGGTCGAAATTGCAAGCTGGTCGAAATTAGGCACACTTACCCTATCAGCCTTTCAAAGTCGATTTTAAGATTTAGCGGTTGAATATTTGTTTCAGAATGAAGCGGTAGGGGAAACTATTCTCCCTTCGAACGTTCATATCTTCGAATAATGTAAATTTTCTTATACTTATCCTAAGAGACTTATGCCGAAAATAGACATAGGCTGATCCTCCAGAATACTCAGCTCGAAAAATTTGGAGGTAAAGGATCAGCCTAAACTATCATACACTGAGGATTTAAGATCAAGGATTAGCGTTTTTAGCGTAAATTTCTATTAAATCTCCACACTTTAAGTGCTGAAAGACCTCTTAAGTGCAATATCAATGGATTTTTCGTACAGGAAGATGCACTCTGAGCTTCCCATTACTCCAATCTTAATGCATTTTAAGATTTGGAGACATTGCGTACCATTACTTTCCATACTTTTTCACCCAATTGACATTTCGAAAAACACCCAGAAACCCCCAGAGTGAAGCTTTTTATTTTCAGCACTGGCACTGATGCCGCCTAATCCCCTTAATTTCACTAGACCTCACGAATTTAGAAGATCAGCCTGATCCTCCAAATTTTGGGCTGATCCCTGAGTGAGTGTATCGACATCAATTCTCATTTTTGGGCTGATCCCAGCCGATCTCTGTGTCTATTTTGGGCTTTGCTTGACACATTTCTCCTAAAGATTAGTTAGTTTATCGTCAATTATTTATAATTACGTGATAATAATGTGTTAGTCTCTTAGGGAAAATAAAAGAAAATTCACATTATTCGAAGGCACAAACATTCGAAGGGAGAGTACTTTCCCCTATACAAAAATTACCAATTGCCAATGCACTGATATTATTGAAAAGAATTTTCCAAAATTGAAAAGATAAAAATAAATAATTTTATACATCAAGAGAGGTATACAAATAAATCGAAAAACAAATAAAATAAATCAAGCAAATTTTAATAATAAAGGTCAGAAAAAATCTGCTGTGTTTTCAAATTATTATTATTTTAATGCTAACAGCATTGAAAAACGATATTCATAATTTTTTTCCAATAAGTACTTTTATCAAAACTGACACTTTTTCTAAGCTTATATCAAGGCTTATATAAAAATTTAAAATCATCATTCAATTTAACAACTGTCTTAATTCTATAAAATTATTATTCTCGGTTATTTGAAAAAAATCGCTTATCGTTGATTTTTCACAAAAATCAGCATCGATTTTAAAGACAACTATGTGCAGACCGCCGGTCGATTTTCATTACAAAATCGGCACTAGTTCAGTAAATTGTTAAATTTTTAAATAGAGTAAGTGTGCCAAATTTCGGCATAGTTGTATGCAATCGCCAAAGTCTCGAGTTTGAAATGTAATATTTTTAATACAAATTGAATTTTTTGATACTTTTTGATAAGGAGTGTTGCTTGGAACCTTGTAGACAGTTTATCGTCTTTATTTTCTCTGAAAACATTTTTAATACATTTTAAAATGATTAAAAATGTAGACATAGCATTGGTGGCCTATTCCAGCCACCTTCATTCTCATAGTTCCTCGCTCTTCCGCAATTCTTCCACTGCCATTATCAGATCATCTTGCTCGTCGAAGCGATATTATTTGTTATTTTTTTGCATTGTATAATTTCTAGAGTGTGCAAAAGCTAAAAATTCATGGAAATTTGAGGAACAAAAAATGTGGCCGGAATTGCAAACTGGCCGGAATTTGGTACACTTATCCTAAGTGGTTTTCTAAACAGAAAATTGACAATTCTTTGTGAGGATTTCCTATCAAAGTCGTACGTCATAGACAGTTTTCTACCACACGATCACTTGGTATTTTCAGACAATAAAACTTTATATAAATCTTGCTAAGAATATATACTATCATATCATGTAATTTAATACTGTTTCTTTTATATATTTTAAACACTATCATACTCTATTAGGAAGATTTCTTCCCATGGAATATTTTGCAGAAGAATGCACTTAATATGTAAATTTCTTGCACGAAAATCGCAGTGCTTGCTATCCCCCTGAGGCAGGTTTTAAATATAAGGGATATGGCAAAAATAAAATGCAAATCCCTATTTTGATACACATCCTCTCAAAAATATGCACCATCATTGCTGGCATGGGGTAAAAATTCATGCAATTTTACACATTACCAAAATTCAATGAATCCCTGATGAATGAGGAGAGCCATGAAGTCACCAGTGAGATCATCCCTCTCGCCCGTCAACAGAATTATCCCGTCAAATGACTCTGGCCGGAACTCAATATGAAGCTAAAATGAGACGTGTTTTTTTTTTTAGAAACAGTGATGGACAGACACATCCTGCCAAAATATTTTACTCATGAAACATTTAAGACTGCTTACATAATTCTTTTTCATGAATATTATTACAATTTTTTTACCTGAACGTGTTTGTAGGCCCCTCGTAGTGCGGGAAAAGCCATCCAGGAGTGTTTGGTGAAACGGGGCATAGTCACCTTTAAATCTGAAAGAAATGGAGAAAGAGAGAAAAAGCTTAATTTAATTAATTACACCAAATTGAATGCACGAAGTACCCACAGAGAGAGAGAGAGCGTGCTCAATTCACTCTGATAGCAAATTAAACAGAGTGAGTTTACATCGTAAATTATATAAGATGATCCACAACATTTACTCTGCAATGTCTGCAAATCTACATTATCCTCACTCTTTGGGCTTTCCATCCGCATATGTATTTACATAGCTCCTTCCGTCAATCCATCATCCTCACAACGCAACTTTCGCGTTTCCCATTTACTTTCTAGGGATCCCCCAGGAGAGGGTGTTCCTGTGACGTAAGCTTTTCATTTTTCACCTCGAGTTTTCCCATCTCGATCCTTTATTATCTCTCAAGGGAATGGAGTGCACTTGGGGAACGGAGGTACTCTGGATAAACTACTGGGAAGCCATTGAAACAAAATAGGGTTTCCTAGAAAAATTCCTAAACTCTAGAAAAATCTGTCTATGGTTCATTGAGAACCCTTTTTAGTGAATGGTGAAAGAATTTACCACGATTGAATGACACTGAAATGCTGAATCAGCACAACATGTGCGTGGGAAGCATTGGGTTTTCATTAGGGATCAATAAATGTTGAAATTTTTCAGAAAAATAAAAAAAAATCCATGTTTAATTTAATTAAACTTATAATCTGGTTCAGAAGAAATTTATCAAAACTAGTTAAATAAATATATATTTTAAAGTTAAAAGAATTAAAATATACGTGTTAATATGAAAAAGCAAATTAAAAAAAAATCATTTTCGTAATACTTAATTTCAGAATTTCCAGATCCGATTTCCGCATACTTATTTATTTTTCCTCAAAGTATTCGATAGACCTGTATTAGTATTTCAAGATTACTTAAAAAAGAAGTCAAATATGCACACAAAATAATTTAAAGGTGTTAATATTGTATCTAAAACCTCTCTGGAAAAGTTTCTGGAATTGGTAGACAATATCCTTTTGACAAAATTTTTACAAAATTCTGCTGAATACTAAGCTTTTCAATAACCCAAACCTAATTTAATACAAAATCTTAAGATGTATGACCAAGCCCCTGGCAAGTGGCCTGTAGAGTTGAAGCTACCTTCTCATGGTGCTATTCCAATGAAAAAATGAGCATGTTTTTTTAGCACATTACTGTTCTCATGTAATAAAAAGACCATGACTGTTCCCATATGTTATTTCAATTAATGTCAGATGACATTGTGATCGTGTGAAAGCTTGCTCGGCGTGAATATTTGAATTTGGATTTCGGTTGGGAACTCGACAAGATTAATTTAATGTTTTCATTTTCATAGTATTTTCTACATTTTATTTATCATGATTGACAAGATGTAAGGTTCTTCTCTCTACACAAAAACTTCATATTTTCCCCAGTCCTCGTCGTGTTTCAAAATCACCAAATAGTCATGACAGGAACCGACACAAAAGAAAAGTTCAACCGAAATCCGAATACGAATATTCCCTCCGAGCAATCTTTCACCCGATCACAATGCCATCTGACATTCAGTCAGTGTGGAGTAACCTGTCATGTCAGCTTGGTGGCGTGATGCAGCTGGATGGCCGGGAGTTGGCAACTTTACCCTCAACCGATTTTCCAAGGTTTTCCATGAGTTCCCGTGAGTTCTCAGTGGGTAAAAGTCGGCGAGTAGCATTAATATTCTCTACTCATTATTTTCCTTGAAATGATGTATGGGAACAGACATGGTCTTTTTTAGAACTTGAGAACGGTAATGTGCTAAAAAACATGGTCACTTTTTCATTGGAATAGCACCATCATACAGTAGAGTCTCGCTATAGTCCATATTTAGTTTCAAATTTGACACTTGGGTCGCACTATAGTCCATGTAATTTTTTAAAATTATCAACGATTTTTAGTATTGAAATTGCTCGACGGCTTCCACTTTCTTTGCGATTGTGGTACTTGTCCTTGCTCTCTTCATTGTGGATCACAATTATCACAACTACTTAATAAAGTTTGCCAAAAATATTAAAATAATTATGCATGTCGCATACTAAAAAATATAACCTAACTTAAAATCAGTGTTTTGAAATCAACGGTCGATAAATTGTGGACTATAGAGCGATGGCCTATAGCGAGACTCTACTGTACTTCTACTTAAATTCATATGGGATTTGTTTTTGCATTTGCGACCGTAACACGAGGTATCTTAAAAGTGAGAAGTTTTATCGTATAAGATCGGGTACTGTATGGAGGGATATACTACGTTTCTGATAGATAGCTGAGTCCGACTAGTTAGCTGAGTCCGAGGTCAATTTATGAGTTAGCTTCAAATAGCTTCACATAAAAAGTCAACTTGTCAGGGGCTTGTGTATAACCTTCTCTATCTAATAGATATGTTGAAGTGGTAGGCGATTAGAAATGTACCAATATCCCTGGATTGTGAAAATTTCGTGAAAAAAGTTAAAATTCTATTGAGCTTGTCATCCCGAGAAAAGTTATGAACTTTATCATTCCCTATCAACTAGACTGTGCTTCTATTCTAGATTATGTCCATTGTTAGCAAATTAAATATTCGGCTTTGAGATTCGTTAACTTGGCTTAATTTTCCAAGATCGAATCTTACAAAATAGCAGCAATGTTCGATGATCAATTCTTGGAAATGGACATACGGGGTTCGGCTAATTAAAACCAGTTCGAATAATTACGAATTTCCAAATGATCTTTGCACTTGGGGTGATTTTTCTACTTTCTTAATTTTGCTTCGGCCAATTCCTAACGTAAATTGTAAAAGAAATAGATATTGTAACAATTTACATACGACCTTTGAAAGGACTTTTTCTACCATTCTGTTCCGGAGAACGAAAGCAACGAATGTAAAAAATACGAAATGAGATAAGCAACTGAAATTTCAAAAATTTCAAACGTTTTTACAAGCGCTTAGTGAATATTACCTATTAATGAGTCTGTAAAATCGAGTGTTAATTTTTATTGGGAATTTTAATGTACTTAAAATAATTATTGAGTTATTACAATTTGTATCTGAATTCAAAGTTTTTCAAATTTACTGACTTTATGAACCTTATGTGTCAATTATATTAATTTACCATTATTATTACTCACCAAATTACTAATGTTAAATATTTCGATTACTTGAGTAATTGTTGATTGTACTAATTCTGTTTTTTTTTAAGTTAATTTTATATCGATTCCTTTATTTTTATTAACTTTGTGTAATATTTCTAAAATGCCTAATTTCTCGATAAATATTATATATTTCAAAAGTTTCACTATTTTAAATATTACACAGATATCTAAACCCTAAAGTATTCTTTCTGTTTGCTGCTAAGAGCAAATGAACCCAGAGAGCGAATAGGAATCCCTTAGGAAGAAGAAATTAGAAGTGAAAATCACAAGGGCGGTATTAATTCAGTAATTCAAGAGAAATCCACCCTAGTTTGGAAGAATAATTGTTGATGTAGGTGATGGAACAATTCCATAATTATCGATCACAAGTCTCAAACCATTGAAACCTCATAAATTTTCTCTCTCAATGATTTTCATCCTGGATTGTCTTTCTAAGCAACTCTGCCACTTTTTCTACGTGATTGAATTTCTCAAATAATATTCATATAATTCTGCAATTGAAATTATAAAACTCCGCAGGAAGAGAGGGATAGTTCGTTTTTTTTTTAGGACAATGCTTACGATACCTATGTCACCGTGAAGAGGAGATTGCGTGGTTTTATATATGGGAAAGCTCCACCTCAGCAGGACACACATTCGTAAATCATCCTGTGACATTTTTATTTTATGATTTTATGCTTCTCGTGAGTTTTTTTTTCATCTAAAAAAATCAATATTGTTTGCAATGTGTTTCGAAATGATTGAAAATTTGACGAGACTTCTCTTGTTTTCTTTTGGCATTTTATACGTTGATATTTCCAAGAGGATTTACCATTTGAGGTTGATTTGAAACAACACAAACCATAGGAAGTATTTTTGTTAAATATTCCATGAGAACAAATGATTTGAAACAGTGTTTTTATTGTTGCAAAAAAGTAACCTAATCTTTTTTTTAGGGCTATCTCATAAACATTTACCGAACTCGAAAAAATATAAAAACACACAAAAATTATGGGAAAATATTGTGGGGATATTGATACAAATTTGATGAAAAGTAGACGGAAATTATTAGCCTCTTTAGGGCATGGATGGCGAATGGAATGTTAATAAATTGTCCTCTACCAAAAATTCGATTTAAACCTATGAATAACACCAGTTTTTGTTCAACCATTCTACTTGTGTTGGTATAAAACCACCCTTTTTTATTGTTTTCCATTAATAAACGAGTGATGCAAATGATTCATCCCATTCCTCATGGAAGCTTTTGCACCTCTAACCCCTCGGAAAAATACGCAAAGGCCCCACGCCTTTCTGTGTCGAAATTTATTGCCGGAGCGAATAATTTAATTGTCAACCAGAAATTGGTGGACTATTTTATTTGTTCATCCAACCCCAAATTCGGAAACACCAGTGAGAAAAAGCTCCAATGGCTTTTGGAATAGGGGATGGGTGCGTGTGATGATAATTACAATGCAACCGGTGACATGAATACAATGAATTATAAAATTATAAAGCGTAAAATGCAACACAAGTTTTTTAAACAATATAATAAATTCATTTTTCAGTGATTCATTTATTTCTTTTTTTTCTGTTTTGATACTAAGCTGTTCAGTTCAGATAACTATTTATTTAAATCCATTAATATTTATAGAATAATTATGATTTATAAATAATTATGGTAATTTACGAAATACTATTGAAAAGTTGCAAATTTTAATTAATATTTGAATAGGGAAACTGCTTCTAATTTAGGACAGCTTGTAATTTTGGATACTTTAAAGGTTAAAATTAGACACTACAAATAAATTCATTAAAATTATGGAACTTTCTTCAATTTATTCAATGAATAATGTGTTCTATCTGAAAATGTATTCTTTTTAGAAGATTTTAACACAAAATTCGTTCAATTTGAATATGACTTTAATTAAAATTACTTTGTTGAAACTTTAGGGTAACCAGTCTTAAAAGAGCCTTAAAATAGTCTCGAAAAGGCAAAGAAATGCGGAAGTGTCCAAAATTACAAGCAAGGTGTCCAAAATTACAGGCAAGCCCATGTTTACATTTTTATTCATTTTTAAACGCATTAAGGTTAATTTTATAAGAAACAAACACGATGTACTGCTTGTAGAGGTTCTAAATAACTGAAACGGATGCAACAAAAGTCTTTAATTTCTTATGTTAGTGCTGAAAG
Organism: Phlebotomus papatasi; assembly: GCF_024763615.1. Taxonomy (NCBI): domain Eukaryota; kingdom Metazoa; phylum Arthropoda; class Insecta; order Diptera; family Psychodidae; genus Phlebotomus; species Phlebotomus papatasi. The sequence goes on from NC_077222.1 coordinate 35,634,853, forward strand.
GCACCCTGTCCCAAATTACAAACACTTTACTTATAAAGAATTCTTTCACAAATTGTATAATAATTAATACTTGTAACGTAACGTTGTATTTTACATGGAGAATAAAACCGAGTTCTGATATTTTTTCGACGCTCCAACCTCTATTCATCGATAGCTGAGGATGATCCTACAGTTTTGTAGTGGTTTCCACCAATCCCATTGCATTTATATATCATTTATACTTAGAATTTACCAATGAAACCCGCTTAACTTACATAATACAATTTATTTTATATAGAAAAAAAAAGTATTTCATAAAATTGTTCGTAAATATTGTGAATTCGAAATGCGTTTTTCGAAACAATGTTTTTTCACACACATTATTTCTAAAATGATAATTTGACGGGCATTTTTTGTACTGTTACAAACATTTGCCCGTAAATGTTCGTAAACACGCACAAAAACTTTGTCATTTTTGTGTAAATTTTTGGCAGACAAAAAAATCTACAAAACAATGTTTGTAAAAGATTAAAAAATGCTTGTCAAGTGATTATGTTACGAACAATGTTTGTGTAAAAGTACAAATTTTTACGAACTTGTTTGTGGGTTATACGGTTTAGGAGCATTTCCTAAGTCTCCAGTAGAAATTTACAAATATTTACAAACAATTTATAAAGTATTTCTTTTTAGTGTTTGAGTCCTTGAGCAGATGACATCGTCTTGTAATAAAAACATCTAAGAGAGAATCCACGAAAAATTTCTGAGGCTCCTATTTGTTAACTAAGAGCGATTCCAAAAATATATAATATTTTAATGAATCTAGAAATAAAAAAAATTATTTAATTCGTTAAACTCTTTTGGGGCTTCCACAATTACAAAGTAAATAAAGTATGTTATTTAACTCAGTTGTTGTAGCCAAAACACAATCATTGGCCACTTCCGATTATATCCGTGTTCAATAACAGTATTTTTTTTTAAATTTTCCTATGAAATTTAAACACCAAAATTCACTACCCGTCTGACACAGGGTAAGGGAGACCCAGCCTTGAGCCATTAATTAACACTCAGCTTTAGGCACTATTTAAAATAGTTGAAAATAAAAAATAATTTATTAAATAAATAAAAATAAAATAAATTATTTATTATTATTTTTTTATTAAATAAATAATAAAAATTTAAAATAATTTAAAATAAATTAGGCAAATAAAATGATTGGAAAATATTCCATCTTGTCACTGACAGCTAAACAAGGCCGGCAGCATAATTTTCGTAGTTCCGCTGCTCACCACTATGAACGCAAAACAGTGTCCTTCACATATATTTGGTAAGGGGTATTTTGTATGGGAGCTTCTTAAAAGTAAGGTATGAAAGATAGGGGTTAATTGAGGCTATAATCCACGCTTACTTGGTCAGACGGGTAAATCAATTATATTTTCAGTTTTTTCACACTCACAAAATCGATGTTTTGATTCTTCTTCTCCTGTTAAAAGCAAATTCAGCAATTCAGCGCTTAGGTTTCTATAATATTTTACATTTTATTGCAATTGATTGGAAGTGATTCAACTAAAAATAGTGTAAAATGAATTATCCACTGAGAAAAAAATGGGGTTCGATTAACTTTTTTTCCTCATAATTTTAGCACATTATAGGTGTAAAAATATATCAATATTTTTTAATGTTAATTTTGCACCTTTTAAAGGGTAAAATTAACATGAAAAAGGGTAACATCAACCCGTAATATACCTAAAAAGGGTAATATTTACACCGATTTTGGACCAATAATGCAGGGTAAAATAAACATTTTCGAAATGTTATTTTAACTTTTTCTGATTTTTCTCAGTGTCGAATCACAACCGGTACTTAACCGGTTTGAACCGATTCGGATTTTTCCGAAATTCCAGGGATTTTCAACCCTCTAGGGACAAAGAGACAAAAATTGGGGATCAGATATAATCATTTTTTGTTGAGTTTAGAATAACTATATGGCGGTAGGATTTTTTTTTTAGGATAAACCAGTGACTCAATCGTCCTTAAATCAATGTGGAGCAACACTTCAATCCTTTATGGAGTCACTGTGATGACCCACAGATAAATAATTTATTCCGACTATCTAAAGCAGAGGTGTGCAAAAACCGTTGAAACCGAATAAAAGTCAAAATAAGTTTGTTCTAGTAACGTTTTGATCATTGACGTACATGTTTCATTTGACGTTTATTCGGTTTCAACGGTTCTTGCACGCCTCTGATCTAAAGTTATCTTTTCTAATGTTGATACAAAATCACAAAGTAGAAGGTTTTAATAATGTAGGATATTTTTTGCAAATCGTCAGCTATTTGCTATAAGGGAAGAGTACCCCGGATTGGAATGTTAAGAGATATGTTCGATATTCAGTTGAAAATTCAAGCCTCAAAATATTATTTGGTATTTTCGTGTATGCTCAATCTGTTTATTTGTGATCGATTTAACTATACCTGTTCATTTGAATTTTAAAATTTTACAATAAATTTTTAAAAAATAAATGTAATTGCAACTAAGTACTTTGTACCTCGGATCGTTACGAATTTAATCAGGTGCCCCACGGAAAAATAGTTTTGTAAATTAAATCTGAACTAATGCACTGCATTTTTGTGTGAGTTAAATGGTAAAAAGTAGCTAATACTTTTTAAAAAATCGTTTGAAATTGGTGCAACAATCTGGTAATAAGCTGAAGATCCGAGGAACATTGCCGATACCTAGTACTCTTCCCTTATAGTGAATCTGAGAGCTCAAAAGTTAGGAATTTATAAATAATCGCTTTTATAATTAAATGTTAATAATGTAAATATTTTTATTTTGTTATCAAAAATTTTTAATACTATATAGAAAGAGACTACAAATACTGTACAAATTAATTTTAATTCAAACGAAAATTATCATTCATTGTTATTTTCAGGAAAACCTCTTAAGTGTTAGAGCTATAGGTTGAAATCGTCCGTAGAGATTAAAAGCATTGAAACCGCATCTAACTATACGATATGATAAAATGTTACTTTAGATATTTCATGGTTTTTATTTAAATACTTAATTTTTATTTTTGAATTTCGGGCAATAAAAAGCTGGTCGTCATTAAAAACTTTGCTTTTAGAGATGATTAAAGATTAATTTATCATTATTAATTAATTAATTAACTTATCAATTAATGGTTTTTCTTTTCAAACGATTTTCCAAAAATCAGGTTATAACATCTGAATGTGCATGAAAATGAAATGAAAATTTCAGAAAAGGATTTGCAAATCATTTACTTTTTGAGTTAAAGCTAATGTTTCAAGGAAAAAAATATATTTTTTTAATACTAAAAATTTTCTATTTTGCTTTGTAAAACCATGCAACACCCTCAAATTCTCCAATTTCAAAAATAGAAAGAAAATATGAAATAAAATGAAAAGTCCGCATAAAAGGCAAGGTATGCATAAAAATTCAATGGAATAATCCGCATATTCGAAGGTAAAAAAATTGATGGAATAATTTTCTGGTTGTGTGTATTGGATTTTTCACACCCACTCTCGTTTAGCACTTTCAGGAACAATTGGAAGGTGTCAGCAAATAATTTTTTCCCTTCTTTCCCAAACACAATTGGAGTTCAATTTGAAGAATTGATTTTCGAGTGTTTTCAGGAAGAAAGGATTGAGTGCTTTGTTCAAATACGTTTCTCTTGCTGCGGGAAAATTTGAAGGACAAACTGATTGGATTGAATTTTCAAGGGGTTGGAAAGTAATTTTAGAGAGTTAAAAAAAAAACAGTTGCAAGTGAAAATGATTACTCTTGTCACAATTATGTAAATTGCGGGAATTATTCGACAATTGTTAACCCAGTCTGAGGTAATGTCTACTAATATATTTTTTCCTATTGTTTCTATATTAACATCTCTACACATTGAGAGCAATTTTTGTCAAAAATGCATTTTTGAAGGAAATCGTTTGCATTTAGGGGGAAGTGGGGCAGCTTTGACTTGGGGAGCTTAAAATTTTAGCGTTTTTATCCTATTTTTAAATGAAACTAGAGGAACTAGATCTTACTGTGATATTATTTAGCTCCGGAAACCAATAGGAGAAAGAATTTCAAAAGTACCCCAATTCAAAGTATCCCACCTCTTCCTATTTAAATGAAAACGTCAAAATTCTGTCAAAATGGTATTTTGTTGCTCCCAATGTGTAGATGCCTTTACATCCAAATCCTTGTCTCTTAAGGTGTCTACACATTAGGAGCAATTTTCGTCAAAAATTGCGTTTTTGACAGAAATTTGACGTTTCCCCCTACAACGCTGCAGGGAATTTCCTTCAGAAAAGCAATTTTTGACAAAAATTGCACCCAATGTGTAGAGGCCATTAGGGAATTGGTGAAGGATTGTAATTGACGCAAGTGTCCGTTGTTCAGTGAGCAAATGTCAGTCGCAGCGGATAGTTCACTCCGACAGAGTTGAAAGACGAGACGGATAGCACCACCAATTCCCCATATTCTCTTAATAACTAGCAATAAAATTTAAGTCAGCTCCATGAGGGCTTATAATATCAACCCTCGTTGCAACTATCGTGGTTACAGTCATTTTGAAATATTTTCTCTCTACATATTTCTTCAGTAATCAGTAATTTTATTTCCCAAATATTTTATGGTACATTTCATGCACATAATTACCTTCCAAAAGTGATTTTAAAGGAATTCCCATTTTGAAGTTGGAAAATACTTCTTTAATGAAATTGCTTCCAGGAAATAATTGAATAATTCCCAAAATAGGGAGAACAGTCTCATTATTGCCCCCTTTTGTGCCACATCAATTGCATTAGTTGATGCCCCCCTCAAGGAGTTCCTTTAAGAAATTCCTCAGAACTGCGGAAAATCGACTTTCCGCCATTGAATGCGTGACTGCTGAACGTTATCCCATGATAATTTGCATGCGGAATATGCCGTGGGGTGTAATTAAACTTCACATGAGGGGTAAGTATTAATATTCCGTTGGAGAAATTTTCATAATTTACACCCATTTTAAAGCATATTAAAGGCAGACTGGCAATTTTGCTTCCACCAAAACTTTTACATATGTATCTCATTTTCGTCTCAGGTATCATTCCTCACAAATTTTCCTGTACCATCCTACGCAGATTCTTACGCCCATATATACCTGAAAATTGGTGGGAATTTATGGTGAACCATTTGTATGATGTATTGAACCATCCCATCAGCTTTCCTCACAATTTTCATTCACATGAATTTTCATACAATTAGAAATATTATTTCAGTATGTGCCGGATGATTTTGTTGTAAAATAACACAGAAGACATGTTGGCGGTATACAAGCCAGCCATTAGTATTATTTTGCCTTAATTACAAAATCAATAGTACACCAAACAAAATTCTTCCCTCTTTCGTCGCCATCGGAAGGACTCTATGTCTCATTCATATTGTGTTTTTCCATCCAATAACTTTGCCATGATGTTTCTTTCACTTGCTGCCATGAAGGTCGGATTAGTGGGGCGTTAGTAGTTTTTACTATACAGCATAAGTCAGTTGACTTCTAAAATATCCTAATAAATGACACGAAGGAAAATACCTTGATTTAGATATAGTACAACTGATACTTCGTTTAATGTGATAAATGCCCGAAGTTAGGGCACTTCCTGAGACATTGCAGAGATGTGTAGAAGTTGTGCTGCTAAACATCATAAAATTATGGATTATGTGACATTTTTTTATGAAAAATTGAAACGGTATTTACAATACCCCGATTAACTTCAAATGGAAATAAAGGTGAAAGGAATATATTTTGGAATTTCGGACACTCAATGGGTCAAGTGGTAGAGTAACCGGTCTATGATGCAAGTGTCTCGGGTTCGAACCTCTTTATGTCACCAGGAATTTTCGAATTGAATCCAGTTAGCTTTACTATACTTGATTATACGGAGCATGAGACTGACAACCCCATCCTTGTACAAGATTAATGGATTAATGGATGTTACAAACTCTTCTTGCGGAAAAGCCTGTTCCTCTATGGAACGTTTTGCCACGATTATTGTTATTATCAATACCTTTTGGACAACACTGACTGAGAGAAATCCGAAAAAGTTAAAATAACATTCCGAAAATGTTTATTTTACCCTACAGTATTGAACCAAAATCGGTGTAAATATTACCCTTTTTAGATGTATTGGGGGTTAAAGTTACCCTTTTTCATGTTAATTTTACCCTTAAAAAGGTGTAAAATTAACATTAAAAAATGTTGATATATTTTCACACCTAAAAAGTGTTAAAGTTATGAGGAAAAAAGTTAATCGCACTCTCTTTTTTTCTTAGTGAAGGAACATTTGTCAGCCACTTTAGTAGAATATTTATTTATCTTTTAATGTAAATGTAAGTATCATGACGTGTTTTTTAATTTATATTTTGATATACTTTCAAAACATAAAAAAGTGTGTCAAACATGCCGGATCTTCCTTGATTATTTTTTTGCCTTTAGGGTCTCGCAGTAAATTATTAAAAAATTCTTCTTAAAATAGAAATTTTTCTAAAGCTTAAAATAAAATTTAAATTTGGATATTAAAATATTTATTAATTTCATGAATACAATTTTAACAATTTTTGCTAAAGGAAAAATACTATGCTCCAAACAATTGAGGGGAATTTGTCGTTAAATAAATAAATCAAAGGAAGAATTTTCGAGAACAAATATTTAAAAAGAAATAATACCTCCATTATTATAGGGGAAGTTTTGCAGACTTCGCACACAGTGTACTTTTGAACGTTTAATATTTTTCCCATATTCCTTTAATGAATCTGACACGTCTATGACCATTATTTCAATAGTTTGTCATAAATCACTTATTTCCTGAAAAAAATAGGCCAGATTCATTAAAAGAATATGGGAAAATATGAAGTACTCGAAGCCAGCCTGAAAGTTTTTCCTATGATGTCGATTGATCTCACAGGAAAATTGTGGATATGAAATTAAACTGTCCAAAATGGGAAAGGCACGCAACGAGCACAATTCAGTTAATGATCTTTACCAATTTTGTTATATTCAAGATCTATTTCTGCGACCAAAAAAACGTAATATATATACTAAACATACAGCAAAAGATCCACTAATGGTTCAGATGTTTACTGATAAAACAAACTAATCTATTTAAATTTAAAACTATAAAGAGGACTGTCATTTTACATTTGGGTGCAACTGGTAGTGTTGTACGTTCCCTTAAATGTCATGTATATAATGTGCAAAAAAAGTCCTTTATTATGTTTGTCTTTAAAATTTGAAGTGAGGTCTTACCTAAAGAAAATGTGCTGTTTTTTGTCTGTTTGACACACTTAACCGTCTCAAAAATTCTAAATTTTATTTCACTCAGAAAAATTACTGTAAAAAGATATGATATGCCTAATAGAGAAACCTTGTCCCAAGCTTTATAATGACTAAATTTTTCCTGCGTTTTTCAATAAATGAGATTCATCAAATAAGGGTGTATTTGAAAAACTAGGGGAAAGTGTCCTGTTTTTAAAATATATTGCTTTGAGTCACATTTATTTAAAAAACATAGGAAAAATTTAGTCATTATAAAGGTTGGGACCGTTCAAAGCAAGGGCACTTTCCCCTACAGACTACGAGCAGAGGATTTCAGCGTTTTCAATACTAAATAAATAATTAAGCATGGAATTTATTGATGTCACTATGAAAATTGAAGTTGCACAAAAGCAAAAAAAAAATATTCTTGTTATAGAATCAGCTATTACTGAAATGATTTCCAGGGTTATTGATAAATGAAACTTCGCGAATCATTTCAAAAATTTAAATTTCAATTCATACAAAAACTTTATAATTCCACTTTTGATAGAGAGTTATTGGCAACTTATATTGTTATTATTAATAATACCCAATGATCATGTTCAAAAAGGAATAGATATAGGTACATATATTCTTGCATCGACCAAATTTAAAATCGCAATGAATCATTTTTAAGCTTAGAAAAAACCGGGATAACACCGAACACGGGGTAGCATTGAACACTGCGATTTTTAATTAGAAATTAGACTTCAGAGGACAATGTCTATAGGACCTATAGGCACTATAGAGATGCTTGCCAACTAAAGAATTAGTTTTCATAGTCTAAGTAGTTTGTAAATAAAAATCAGTGTTAGGTGCTACTCCATGTTCGGTGGTGCCCCAGATTCCCCTATGTTTGATTTAGAAATGCTTTTTGTTTAATGTAGAAATACCACAGGTGACGTACAACTTCCAATACGAATGGATGGTCACTGTAGTTGTGGTGTGTTTGTGATTGCTTATGCTTTCAAAGCAATTCGTTTAGATTTTATAAGTGACAATTTAAATATCATCGATTTTCGATCGGACTTAGCATTATTTGTTTTGAGTTTATCTGAAGTTTAATTTAATATTAATATCAAACTTGTAGCAGTATACGCAAAAGTCACTTATTGTGTGTAGGGGAAGGTTTTGCACCTTCGTAATGTTTCAGCTTCATAAAAGTTGATTTTTTTCCAAGTTACTAAATGAATTTCATCCAAGGACATATAATCTAAAAGCTAGTCCTACATCTCACATTTCCTGACAAACTTGGAAGCCTAGGTCTTTTTTCCTGGGTCCAAAAGGTAAAAATAAAAAATGGGCCGAAAATCGTAATTCTGATGTGTAATATTTTATGCATTTTTGCACACTGCAAGTGTCTTTTCGAAAAAGCTACTCTTCCAAGCTATAGAGGGTTTATTAGGGTTAATATTTACCGTGAAAATCTTTTGCTTGAAGAGGGTCGTTTTTGTGGGTGGAGGAAAATTCATAAAAATTACCACCCTTGCAGCTCAGGAAAATTGAATTTTGCCGCTTCGTAAAAACATCTGTCAAAATTACTGACCACCGAATTTGAATATTCCTCACTGTTTTGTGTCACATTGTGCATGCCACTCAGGTGTTAGAGAAAATCTGAGGATTACATTAGGTGTGATTATGAGAGAATCATACCTAACCAAGTTCTTAACTGACTGTCAGAATGCAGTGTAAAAATGTGTTTCCGAGTGTCAAAAAACATGTGTTAGAAAAATAGCTTAAAATTGATTTTTAATGCGTGATACCTCCTACAAATGGTGAAAACAAGTAGATGAAAGTTCCATCTAAGTAGTGATGCCCAAATTTTTGTGTCCGGTGTAATTTTTTCGGGGAAAATGAGGCCTAAAGAGGTGGGAAAAAGTGGTACGAAGCTGAGTTAACCAGGGCACTTTCGTAAAAAATGCCGCTACATTTTCATTTTCCTGTAGAGGAAAATCCAAAGACTTCCAGGAATTTTGTGAGGCAGAATTTTGAGCCCAATAAATAAGAGATTTTTTTTTGATATAGTGATATAATTGATTCGGTGTGTGTGGCATTCAGTAAAAAATCTTAAATCTTGGACTCCTTTTTTAATACGAATCTGCAAATCCTTTCCCTAAACAATCGCATAATGTCACTAATGGCCATGATATGATGCCGGTCCCCTTGTATTTTGAATTTTCGAAATATCGAATTTTCGCAATATCGCATTTTCGAAAACAGTTGGAAACTAGAATTAGATGATCAAGCTTAGTCAGCTGAGATTCTTTACAGTCTCAGCTTCTGTGGTCGGAGGCAAAATCCAAGCTTTCGACTAAAGAATAGTTTTCGATTAAAAAAAAAATAGATAGCAAAACTTACTAACTTTGCGGAATACTCGAACTCATAAAATAGAACTCCCACTGAATTATTTGTTCGCATGGTCTTTTGGTGCTTACTGATCTACTAAAGATTAAAATATTTCATAAATTATAAAGGCATTTCAAAATCAAAAACAAAATATCAAACAACAAATGTAAATACGAAAAAGGTAAGTAATTTACGGATATTTAACAGATTCATTACTAATTTCTTTTCTAATAAAATTAATAGTTTACCAATTTTGGTACATATTAGTGTTATTCTATTATTCTGTCTTTCTACATAAAAAAAGAGGTAAATATGCTCTAAAAGGACATTAAAATACGACCTTATTCTATGTGAATAGAACAACACATTTTCCAACAAAAGTCGAAAAAAATGTCTTCAGCTTTATTGTTTTTATTTTCTCTAACTTCAGAATAAGTATGCTATTAAAAATCTTTTCGGTGTAATGAACGTCAAAGGTAAGGACATTTTTATTGTCATAAAGAGAGGGTATTACGTGCAAAAATTGTGTTGAAAGCCATAAAATGAATTCTGGGTTTCTCTAACTAATTTTTAGAGTAAAAGGAAAAATCACCTTTCTTCAACTGCAATTGAGCATCCCATATTAAATCTACTTTATTCGGGAAATGACCACCAGCACAATGCACTTGAGAATTCACGTAAACGGACTTCACGAAAGAAACTTTTTACTTTTTAATTATATCCCCAAAGTTTCTCATTTTCACAGCTTAGGGGTGTGTTGAGAAATGTAATGAAGGTCCCAAATGAAATTCCACGATTTGTTTAATTAATTTCCTCAACATAACGTAATCATATAATGTGCAAATTATATGATTCTCGGAAGAATGGACTCCACAGCAAAATTAATACAGCACTTGAGCCTTTTTTTTGAGCGAAGGTGAATTCAGCGAAATGAAAATCTCTTTGATATTGAGTGGTTTATTACACGAGATTTTTAATCAGAGGCTGGAAAAATGGCCAAAATCACTGAGCAATGTGAAACACATTTTAAATTAATTTTCTCAAGGGATGACTTTTCATAAGAAACCAATGTTCTTGGTATTTTCTTCTTAATGAAACTGAAAAGATTTTTTTTTGTTTATCTTAGATTGAACATTAAAACAAGTATAATTGTGGGGATTTTTTTTTCTGAGAATCTTTTAGATAAAATGTAGCTTCCGGAGAAAATCCCACAAATGATAAAAAACAGGATGCTCATGCCCAGCTGCAGACAATGGGTTTCACATATCCCTTTGGTAATCTTGCTGAAATCTCGCGTGTTGTGAAATAGATGAAAGAGGAAAAACAGTGAATAAATCAATATTTATGTCTGTCAGACTTGACTACCACCACTACCACATATTATGTGTATCATTAATGTGATAATTTGAACTCATTGCGTGAGTTTAGCTTTTGAACTTCTTACACATCCTACACATTGAATTCAAGAGATCTTTTCCTTTGAAATTTACCCAATTTGCCATGCAACTCGATCTTTCTCGGGTATCTTTTGAAAATTAAAATCTAATCCCCATTGAAGTTACTTAATTCCACAACTCAATAAATACTTATTTACTCAAAAGCATATGCTACCACCAGAACACGCCACGATAGAAAGCAGCAAAAGGTGAGAGAAAACAAATCAAAATTAAATTTCTTGATTTATGCCATTCATTATAATTTCTTTTTCCTCTTTCTTTTAGCATAAAAATTATCCCAGCCAGCAAGAGAGATAGGAAGTGCAGAAAAAGAATATCTCTAATTGGATGTTCTTTCGCTATCTTCCAACCCCTCACTGTGAAACAAATAACATGGTGGATTCACGTGCAAATAATAAATTTCAATATACGCAAGTTGGAGAAATCCACAAATATCTCACACCCGGTGGTTCTTTTTCTCAATTCTTTTCTCCCTATTGAAACTTGGTGTAAGACATAAGGGATGTGCTTTGATATACTTCATCTTAAAGTTGTTCGTGCTTTTCCAACTGGAAAATTTCGATCATATTATATGAAGGAATTTTAAAGAATCTGTGAGAATTCAATGATTTAGAAAAATTTAAAGGAAATCAAACAGTAGGTTAATTTTATCCGACGGGCCTGAAGATTTAAATATAAATTTATGCATAGTATTACTCCTCTCGATAATCATAAAATTTGGGTAAATACCTCTATTAATCTTTAAACCTAATTTAACCAATTTACCGAACCTCCTCCTAATTTTATTTAAACTGGATGTAAATAGAACAAATTCTATGTTGCTTTTGATTTGGAAAAATAGAAAGCTCTCCAAATATGAAGTGCAAATGGAAAACAAATAATTATAATTTGGATGATTTTCCTGATCAAATCCTACAGTAGGGTTTCAATATTAATTACCATGTTGTCAAAATCACTCAATATCATGCTCATTAACATGATTGAGGCAAAGTTACCAGGCATACACAACTAATATAAATTAGCGGCATATATTTCTAAAAATTCAAATGATCAAATTTGAATGCAAAATAAATTTTGCTCATTTTGCTTTAAACTATATATTTTCCCAACATGATTATGTAGGTTATTTAGTCATGATACAGGTAAGCTGAACTTTTCTGCTTGAATTCCACAGAGACAGCCATAGGGTAACTTGTGGTATTTCTGGACAAGGTGCTTTTCGGGACATAATATGGGTACTTTGGGACACATCAAAAATCCTACACTGAGAGAAATCCGAAAAAGTTAAAATAACATTTCGGTAATTTTAATTTTACCCTGCATTATTGATCCGAAATCGGTGTAAATATTACCTTTTTAGGTGTATTAGTGATTAAATTAACCCTTTTTCACATTAATTTTACACTCAAAAAGGTGCAAAATTAACATTACAAAATGTTGATATATTTTTACACCTACAAAGTGTTAAAGTTACGAGGAAAAAAAGTTAATCACACCCCCTTTTTTCTCAGTATATAAATATTTATTTTCTAATTGTTATATGAAATATTAAGCTCTTTACGTATCAGATAAACATAAAACTTCTGAAATTTTATTTAATTTAATTCGTGAAATACGCGTGAATTGTGAGTGTCACATATCACTTTTTACAAAACCTCCAGTGTGGTCAATTTTGCAGATGTCAACAAAAACAGTGCTTAGTTTTTTTTTCGATTTAAGTCACTTTAAAAGTGAAGTTTAACCAATATTATTATGAAAGAGTGAAGTTTAGAAATTCTACTTAAAGGTAAATAATCAGGCTCGGTGAAATTTATTTGCATAATAGAGACTTTTGTCTGTCCCAAAAAACACAACTGTCCCGAAATATACCACTCTTACTTCTTTACATTTTTTGCTATTTTGTATAAAAAATTATGCATATTTTATATATACAAAACAGCAATCCCGAAATGCCACACCTTACCCTATACAAAGGTTTAGTAAAAAGTTAGTTTAAGCAACATTAAAAAAAAAACATTAAATATCATAGATTCTAAAAATAATTTAATTTTTCTATGTGATATCTCATATAGTTTCAATGCACTTGGTCTAGTGACTCTTCAGTAATTTTATTCTATCTCGAAAAAATGTGTTTCTGGGAAGTTTTGCAAAATATGCTTCTACAGTTGCTATTTTTTCTGCATTTTACAAAATAAATACTTTTCACGGATGAATACTTTCACATTTCGGATCAAATAGGTTCAAATCAAGCAAATACAGCGAATTATAAAACAATTTGTAATCAAATAATTGAATTTTAAATTAGCATTCTTGCAAAATTTTTGGTCATTTTTTAATATGCGCGACATCAGTTTTCCAAATATCTTTCTTGTGTATAGAGGAAGGCTTTCAGGCTTCGCACACACTAGGCCTTCAAACACTGTATATTTGTCGCTTCATTCTTTAATAAATTTGAGCTAAAGACATATGTAAATTAATAGTTAGTATTAAGTTACACATTTCCTGAAAAACTTAGGTTAGATTCATTGAACAAAACGATCCTATTTCACGACTAAGAGTTTTCCATTCATGGTTCAATGTAATTCACTTCCTGATCATAATTATTTATCATTTTTGTGGTCATCTGGAAGTCATGTGTTATTTAAAGATAATACAGTAGACTCTCTCAAATGCGGGCATTTGGGACCAAAATGTCACCCGAATTAGAAAGAAATTCGGGCGACAAACTTTTTAAAATGCAACGATTTTTTATTTATCTGCATACACATATTGGGTTTTACGTACTCAAATATATTGTAAATATCATGAAAATTCCTTAATAATGCAAAATCACATCAAAACTAAGACAAATTATGACAAACTTGAACATATTTGCTTCATTTGATAATCGTAATCAAACTTTAAAAATGTCAACAATTTTTTTTTTTAATTTAACTGCTGCCCGAAGTAAAAAGTAGCCCGATCTTAAAAGAGCCGAATTAGCGAGAGTCTACTGTATACAGACTTTAGGCGAGTTTTCATCTTCTTTGATGTCATTATCAAAATTTTGACAGAGAGATAGGGTCGAAGGAGCACCTCCTCGACAGGGAATTTATTTTATGTGTGGTAAAATGCAAGTAGCATGATGTTTTTTTCTGTAATCTACCTTTCTTATAAAAAGAGGTGTTCAAATTTCATACCCCAAATCGATACTGAAAGTGTCAATAAGTATGGCATGATAAATTCTTAAATTGTCAATAGGTGTTCCTTTCACCCTATAAGAAAAAGTAAATTATTATTGAAAAAATAAAAGTTCTTTTTAAAAATGGATAATTTTTTTTGTACAACTATTCCTTGAAACATACCAAGGACACAAAACTTACTTTTGAGAATATAGGGCTTCAATATAGAGATAAATACTTTTAAGGATATAGATAGGGGAAAGAGCCAGGAAAGAGCCCATGCTTCGCACGATCCCAAGCTTCGTAATGATTAAATTTTTCCCTTCAGATTAAATCAGTCCTCCAATTGACCTCTATAAGTTTTTAATTCTATTTCGGTGAGCCCCAATCTAGGCTTACAGGTTTCTTAAATTTTTAGCCATCGCTAGAAACAGTTATATATTTACTTTAAAAAATCAACATTCAAATTTAATAACTTCTAAAAGGGGAATTGTTAAGCTGAAGGTTTTCATCCATCAAAATGAAGCGTCCACGGCGACTGATAACCATAGTTACCTAACAATAATAATAATGCTGGCACAACATTCAATTAAGGAACTAGGCCTTCCCACCAGGGGATTTCTAGACACGCATAATTATTTTTTCTTGTACAGGATGAGATTGTCAGTCCCATGCCCGTGGAATCAAGTGCAGTGAAGCTCACTGGATGCAAATCGAACACCTTTAACGCCAGAAAAATTCCTGATGACCTAAAGGGGATTCGAACCAGGGACACTTGCATCATAGAGCGAGTGCTCTACCACTTGACCCACTGAGTGTAAGTTACTTAACAATAAGAACCCAAAAGCAATCTTTCGGTGAACATAAGGCTTAGTAGAAGCTGGACGTGTCAAAGGACTATAGAGTATGGAGAGCTGGGCTTGACCGTCAACTGGGTGGACATGTGTCGAATGGACTGTACGCTATACATTAATATCAAAGCAAAAGATTTATAGCATTTTATCCTCTAGATACGATACTATATAATATATCCATATAGCCGCAAGATAATCATACTGAAATAACTGTCCAACATAGGTCCACTTGCCTGTACAAATTTATGAGAAGCTTTGCACACTCTGTGTATTTAGGTTTTTATGGCAAAAAAGCTCCTCTTGTGTATAATATTGCACTTGAAGTGGAGAGACATATATATGTTTGGAGGTAGAATATTGTGTTCATAAATTCCTATTAAATATGTGCATACAAGTTGCTTTCCAGAGAATATGTCTCTATGTTGTGTTCAATGCGAATTACCATGAACTTTTATGGGTACTATATCGTTTCTATGGGTACATCCCGCGTGCTCGTGGTCAATGTTTTATAGTAAAAGCTCTAATACACTGAGGCTTCTACCTAAAACTTCTGACAACATTCCTGTTGTGGAATTTCAAAGGATTTTCAGCAGATCCTTTCCACGTGGCTAGAACTGATGCATTCTGTCACTTTTATTAGCCATTTTAAAGGCATTTAAACTAAAAATGATTCTCTTCCGGTTTATTTTGTATTTATATGTAATGTCACAATTTAATTCTGAAAATGAAGCGTAAACATTAAATAAATAGTTGTTATTCAATAACACTGACGTCAAAATCAATAACATAACACAGTGGAATAATAATCGTGAAAGCACATGAATTTAACATTATGTGTCACAGTTTTAAAAACATGCGATATGACATTATATTTAAACTTTTATAAAGAAAAATACATGAGAAAATAATCTCCCAGATTTAATTAAATATTTCTCGTATGTTTTTTACCATATCGTGTTATTTAAAGGACATTTCGTGGTGGCTTTTCAGAAATAAAATTGAAAGACTTTCCGGCTGAATCTCTTAGAAACTGAAACGAGAGAGATTCAAGATAAAATATCTACCCTTAAAAACAAAGTGAGAATTGTGACTTATTTACCTTTGGTTGAGAACACGTATATGGAGTAAAAACAAGAAGATCCTTCTGTGACTCCCCACAGGGACAATAAAATGGGAATCATGACTTGGAGGACAATATTTTATCTCCAGTCCTCATTTCTCAGTGCCCTCTAATGGTTTTCCCGGGCACAGAAAAATAATATCAAACGGAGAAATGATGAAGCAGAAAAAAAGCACAAGAGGCAGGACAAGCTGTCCAGAACCCAAACCAAATAGCCCAAAGGGACTCAAACAACACTAATTGAAGAGATCTCATTGAACGTGACATGAGATGAATTAAATTTTGATTTGATTAGTAAAAACACTTCAACATAACTAAAAATAATTTATATCTATTCATACTCACAAAACTTTTCCCACCCAGAAAACTTTCCCTTGACTGTCGAAGGCATCTACAGCTTCTTTCATACCACCTCAGTAAATTGGCGTCTGGTGCGAGCGGAAGTGATTACAGTAGCATGATGATAAGACTAATAGCAAAATTGCATATGATTCTGCAGAAGATATCTTCTGAATGGTGCACAATTGTGACACTTTCTGGGAAATTGTGAAAACTCCAGGGGGTTAATCGCTGTGTTGCTCCCAAATAGCACCCACAAGAGTTTAATTTCACCGCGATAATCGTATTAGTTAGGAACTTCAATGAGTTTTTGGGAAATTTGTATAAGCGATTATGGAATTTTGGTATCATAGATTTTAATAATTTTTCCCAATGCAAAAGACAAACTTTCAAATTTTCGTGTTTAGGTAAAGAGATTAGCCTAGATATGTGCTAACTGTTGTTAAATATAACATATTATAGTATCACATATTCTGAATGGTCGCAAAGTTTTGTTTTAGGAATTACTTATCAAGATTTTGCACAAATTTATGCGCTACTAAAATAATTCGAATCGTTCTTTGCATTTAGTTGGTTTTAGCTGATAAAAATATAATATGACAAAACAATCAGTATCTTATTTTTTGGGTATTTGTAAACTTTCTTTGGCACTTTAATTGAGTTTAATATCTTGAGAGCTGTTACTATAATTATATTGACTTAGCTATTCTTATTCAATTGAAGTCAGAGAAATATATAATATGAATTTTAGTCACCAAAACCGAAATAATGCTCAACGCAGAATAAATTTTATTTTGTAAACATGTTTTTAACATTTAAATGAGAGCGAATGAGATCTAGATCATAGATAATTTCGAAAACATGTTTACAAAACAAAAGTTATTGTTCACTAGGCATAGACCAAACTGCAAAACGTCATTTTATAAAACGAAACTAATATAGGGTAAGTGTGCCAAATCTCGACATGGTTACATGCAAGTGCTAAAGTCTTAAGTTTGAAGTGTAATATTTTTAATACAAATTGAATTTTTTGTTACCTTTTTATATGGAGTGTTTCATGAAACCTTGTAGACAGTTTATCGTCTTTATTTTCTCTAAAATCATTCTTTATATATCGTCGGTTGCCTCAGCAACTGTGCTAACTGCATTTGCTTTGTATTAGCATTCGTTGTAAGCAAAGCATCGCTGCGCGGCGTTTGCAATGAATGCAGACACAGAGCAGATGCAGTTAGCACAGTTGCTGAGGCAACCGACGATATTTTAAATAAATAAAAATGTAGACATAGCATTGGTGCCCTATTCCGGCCACATTCATTCTCATAGTTTTATGCCCTTCCGGAATTCTTCCAATGCCTTTTTCAGATTATCTTGCTCGTTCGTGGAAGCGATATTTTTTTATTATTTTTTGCATTGTATAATATCTAGAGTATGTAAAAACTAAAAATTCATGGAAATTTGAGGAACAAAAAATGTGCCCGGAATTGCAAGCTGGCCGGAATTCGGTACACTTACCCTAGTACCAAAGTTTCAATCACGACAAATCTCGTAAAGTACCAACGTAATCTGCAAACCTTTGATCTATGCATTACAATAATTGGAAAGTTAGAAGAAAAAATAAGTAATCAACATTGAATATTTAAAATGAATATTTAATTATGATAAATAATAAAAAAAAGTGTGTTTTATTCTCTTTTTGAAATTAATTAATAAGGCTGTACCGTTTTTAAGTAGAATATGACTTTTCTGTAAGCAAAAACAATTATTTTAATCAATTAAATTCTCAAAATTATCAAATTTGTGAATAAATCGAAATTCCTGAGGACTCAACATAAACAACATGAAATAAATATTGTATTATAGTTTAGTAAAATACAATTGTCATAATTAATCTTATTCCGTGTATATTTTAATTTTATATGCTATTTATATTGTTGTTTGTTTTTTTTAATAAGGTAAAATTGTTTGGATAGCAATTTGTAACATAAATATAATTAACTAAATAATATGATAAAGCAACAATAAAGTTTATATGGGTTATGCTGTGACGAGTTTCAGACTAGTAATTTAACTCAGTTTCCGAATGTTTCGAAACACTAAATGTCTAATCCTAATCTTGAATTAATACAAAACATAAAGAATTGTGGAACATTTGATTCTTACATAGCTAAATCGGAAGTAACCAAGGGAGCTTTGGAAAAATGTGGTGAGAAAGACGGAATTTAGTCGTTCGGATAAATTATCGGTTTTCGAAAATGTATTCATTCTTGTTCAAACTTATGGTCATGATAGGTAATGACTGAAATAGAAAAATATCAGGTGAGGAACGTGGGTGTAGTATTGAGAAAAGTGACCGTTCTTGAGGAACTAATACCCTAGAAACACTTACGACTTAAACTGAGGGACGGCTTAACGCAACTATAATTAAAATAATCAGTTTCTGACTAATACGTCTCTCAGCTTAAGCCGAGAAATGGCTTAGATAGTGGACAACTGAAGGGAATTTGCTCAAATTATTATACTTATTATAATTACGTTAAGCCGTCTCACAGTTTAAGACGTAAATGTGTCTAGGGCATAAGGCTTGAGAACTTACTTCTTCTTGTTGAGAGGCCACAATTTCTATAGTATGGTCATTTTCAGCGTAAATAAACAAGGATTCCCCAGAAAAGATATCCAAACTATTGGGAAGAAGCAACCTCGGGGTAGACCCAGGACGAGGTGGTTGAAACAAATTCAGGATCTTATCTTGGGTCATCTTGGAATCGATTCCGAAAATCTTCCTGAAGTAGCAGAGAACGAACGGACAAGCCGCCAAAATTAATGAATGAAAAAATGTTAATTATTTTGCTTGGTTTTGACCGACTTAGCCTTTATATTACTCCGAGAGATTATATGTTGTTCCTGGGACCGATATCTACAAGTGATGAAAATTTGGTTGTCATCCGACGTTCGGCTAATGAGGTATTAAATTTTTTCGAAAAAAAAATACACGGACAGCATAGGAATTCGCCAACTTCAAATGGCTCTCCTGAAAAGTTGTCATTCTGATATAGCATAGTATCCCAATAAGCAAAACTTGGACAAATCGACGAAATTAAATCGAAATCTCTGAGTCTGTCGAGCGTATTTCTACAATATTTTGTCAAATTTTCGAATTGGTCAGAAAATGCTATTTGGGTATGGAATGGAAGCGTCGATACAGTTTTCAGACCAAATGAGGAGTTGGACATACTAACGACTAAAGTCCAAAAACGACTAAGCTCGTTCATAGCAAAATATTAATAACTACTATTCATTGTTGTTCAAAAACTTAAGTCGTAAGTCGGTCTAGGCCTAGTGCATTAACCCTTCAAGGACGATTGGAACACCGGTGTCCCATAAAGAAAATAATTTTTCCTGACTACATAAAGTTTTTATTTTCTTATGTTTATACGTAATTGCAAAATAGAAGGTTGAAGGAATCTAGGATATTTTTTGCAAGTCTCCAGCTATTTGCTATATAGTAAATTTTTAACCTAAAAATTACAAATTTTTAAATTCTCACATTCATAATTGATTTTTTTTATTTTTTATACTTTTAATTTTTTTTTAAAGCAAAACCCTTTTGGAAAATGAATCTACAATACTCAAACACAATATTTTTCATTAGAGTGAAAATTATTAGTCATTGCGGTATCGTTAGAAAAATTACTTAAATTTTTGGGCTATTTTTGTTCCTATCATTCATAGAGACAAAAAATATATCAAATCAGACACTGTTAGATTTTCTAAGGCTAGATATAAGACCTTTTACTGATTTTGTTTATCGGTTTCATTTTTATTGCTGATTTTTAGTCAGCGAAAACTGTATCGTTGTTAAAGGGTTAAGCCGAAAGGAAGCTTAGTGGAAAACTAATGGGAATATATTGTACTCATTGTTTTGATTAAAGTTGCGTTAAGCTACCACTCGGCTTAAGTCACAGTTGTGTTCAGCACATTATAGGGCACAGGATTTTTCGCAAAATAAATTTTTACAAATTAAGATGTTTTTTTCTTTAATTAAGTTATGGCCTCTACCCACTAGAGAATTTTTCTACACAGGCCTAGGTAATTTGCTTCTATTTAGTATTTAGAGGCCATTAAATACGAATACAAAAGCAAATATAGAACATTAACCCACTACTATTTTAAGATTGTTTAACTGTAAATTGAGTTAGAAAAACACAGGTTTTTTTACACAATAATGAATATAATAACTTTTCTAGCAGCATGTTAATATGTCTGATTTCGAGAATATATCTAATAAATTTAATCATATACTAATAATAATACTAATTGACTGAATTAGAAGCTACCGTGAGAAATTTTTTAATTCTTAACTCCGCGCTCAAATTATGGTAATGGATATGGTAAACGTTAAATCACATTACCAGAATGTAGAAATATAAGTTTTATGAAATACAAATAAACAAAAAAAAAATATAGGCTAAATTTCGAGGTACTTGCAGTGATTCTAAAAGTTCCAAAATATCTATAATGTCATCTCTTTATCCGGAAAAGCTCATTTTAAGCTATTTTCCATGGTTGCAATTCATAACAATGTGGTACGAGTTTGAAGTGACTCACTCTTGAAGCTCTAGTGCTTAGTGGGTCCGTACAAGAAGGAAGCTCCCACTGCTCATAAAATTGTCCCATTCTGTGGAAAAACCGCACATTTTATGCTTCTCCAAACCCTCAAAACATCATTTTCAGAGGCGCGCGCGCGAGCTCAGAACAAACATCTCTTACCCAGAAGTTGAAAATTTAAACCATAAACTTTCACACAGAATGTTCAATGGGAGATGATGGGCTCCAGACCACCCACTAGACTTGGTGACAGACAGAGCGCTCAACATGGTGGTGGTGGAAATAAATTATCCTATGACTTGTTTCATTATATTCCATATTACTATTATTCTCATGACGTATTTATTCCACCCAAAACAACATATGGAAGTGAAGTGTGTTAATGTTCCTCCCCCGCAGTTCTTTTTGCAATTATTTTTAGCTTACGCCCATTATAGGGATGGTTGATGATAGATTGACGGATTGATGGAGATTTTGGTTTCTAACACTTACCTTCTTTGCACTTGAGTCCAGTCTTACCGAATGGACAGAGACACCTCGATGTCCCATCGCTGTTATCGCATGTGCCATCAATTCCGCAGTCCAGGAGGCAGGGTTCTCTGTAGATGGAGGAAAATCAGTGTGAGAAAAGTTGCACAGAGTGGGTGGATGTTTTCAGCCCAACACTCGTCTTCTGGGTCGAACGAGGGGCTTACGTCTACTTAACGTAATTGTGACAAATAGCTGCACTTGCCTTCTTGTTACACAAAATACACCCAACAACTGAGAAAAGGATCATGGTACAGAATAGGTCTGTGGTGGTGGAAACTGCATGGTAAATTTATGATGATGGTGGTTTAAAAGTTAAAGTTATAGCATTAAAGTTTTTCATAAGGCGATATTCTTCGACTATGAGGCTTCATTTTGGATTGTGATGGGGGGAAAATGAGAATTAAAACCCATAATTTTTCTTTACTAAGATTTCATAATAGCCATACTCTAGACCAGATTTATTTTTCACTGATTTTATAACATATACGTAATTCTTGAATATAAATTCCTCAATAAGATGGTGTAGTAAATCATTTTAAGATGAGATTCTTCTACATATTTGCATTTCCTTCTTGTACATTTTGTGAGGAACTAAGATTGACTAACGGCCTTTCGGTACGTTTAAGCGGTCTTCAGACTTGAGGTTTAGCCCAGTTCCTCAAGGTCTCAAAATCCTAAATAGCAACAAATTTTATTGGTTTTTCAGAATCTAACAGGTCGTTAATCCCTAATTCAATTATAAATCAATTTTTTCCAAAAATAAATTTAATTGATTGAAATTATAGCACTTAAACTATATGGCTAAGCCTTAGGCCTGAAGCCCGTATTAGAGCCAGTAATTTGGAGATCTAATAGAAGATAATGAATCATTTTATTTTTCCCTTTGCAAACCAGTGCTTGGGGTCTAATGGAAGAAGATAGCAGAGAAAATTATTAAATTTATAATAAATGTTATTAAAAAAAATCTTTAGACATTGAAAATGAAGTATAACTTTACTGTATTTGTTGTTTATAAAATCTAGGCTTTTCATAATTAAACTTCCAATCTAAAAAGTTCGCGAAAGCCTCATTAAACCTGTCTTTAAGGATCTTGTAAGATCAAAAATTTTCCCAAAAAATATAAAGACCGAGTAACGACAAAATTAATATACCTTCCTCAAAATAATAATTTAAGATATTGCAAAGCAATAATTAAAATTTTGAATTTGAGATATTTATTAAGACATTTTAATGCTTTAAGTGTAGGCTACCGCATTAGGCGATAACTGGTATAGGGTAAGTGTGCCAAATTCCGGCCAGCTTGCAATTCCGACCACATTTCTTGTTCCTCGAATTTTCATGAATTTTTAGTTTTTACATACTCTAGAAATTATACAATGCAAAAGAATAACAAAAAATGTAGCTTTTAGAAACGAGATAACGTGAAAAAGACATTGGAAGAATTCCTGACGGGCAAGGAACTATGAGAATGAAGGTGGCCGAAATAGGGCACCAAAGCTATGTCTACATTTCTATTCATTTTAAAATGTATTAAGAACGATTTTAAAGTAAATAAAGACGATAAACTGTCTAAAAGGTTCTAAGCAACACTCCTAAAGTAGAAGGAATAAAAAAATCAATTTCTATTAAAGATACATTTCAAACTTGAGACTTTGGCGCTTGCATGCAACTATGTCGAAATTTGGCACACTTACCCTATCTATTGCATTCATTTTAATGATATAGTCTCCTTTCCTTAGTTGAAGAACAGTTGATTATGATTATCAAAGAATAAAATTTGCTCAGGAAATATTTTTTTGGGCGTAAAGACTATTAATGTTTCCAGGAATTAATACAATTGATAACCACGATTGTAAAACAAATTCAATTTCACTGTTTTCCTCTTCTGAGACGTTTATGTTAATTTTATTCCTTTATAAAATGAAATTGATTACTGCTGAAATTTTACTTCTTTACCTTCCATCTTTTAGTTCTGGAAAATCTCATAAAATCAAAATTGCCATCTCTTGCTTACTTGAAGATATATTAAATGTATATACCTTAATCTCTTACACTTCTCTTCTTCTTTTAAATATCACAACAAGATCAATCTAGTTTCGATCACAAAATAGTGAAAACAGAATGCACAATAAGGGATGGAAATTTAAATTCCATGGAATATTTCGATTTCAAAAGCTGTGGATGATGACATTATACTGTCCAAATTTTGCTTTTGTGCCAAAGTTCAAATCAAAATTTTCTACAAGGAATACGAGAATCTGGGGCAAAATGTGTCAAGTCGAAAATCGAAGTCCAATGCCATCTAAAAGATTAAATATACAGTGCCTTGTTATTTTTAATACTAAAGCTTTAATCAGGGACATGACTTTTCCTATGTTTCCCATATGTTTCTAGCGTGCCAAAACAACTTTTTAGTTTATTAGCTGTTTTCTGTCATTATAGAATGAATTAACAAATAACACAAATACAAAATAAAAGCCAATTTAATATAGAATAGGCAACCGAAAACCCCAAATTGACAACCTACGTAGTTTTGAAGATACCTCGTGAAATTTGTACGAAAGCAGGAAAAATATTACACTAAAACTGGTCGCATTCTTCAGAGCTAATGTCACCCCCCTGGCTTTAATACACCTCTTATAAATTCAACATTGAAAGTTCGAGCCCTTACAGGAGATAAGCATTTAGATCAATCTTTTTCCTAATTTAATGCAGTATTTGGAATTTAAAGAATTGCTTGAATTCGCGAAATATAAATCAGTTCAGATGACTGGGGCAATATTAGACAGGGATGCAATTTTAGAGTTGAATGTTATAGTTTGTCTTACAAAGAATATAGAGCAAACCAGTATTTATTTATTTATTTTCTAGTGCATCTTCCCTGATCTCCCTTATTGGTTTCACGACTTTCCGAAGACTCTTCATTCAATTTTATTCTAATAAAAGGTCAGAAGTCTACACTCAAAGCAATAATAAATTTTCGGTCTGATAGGAAATAGCTGATAGTTGACGGAAAGATAGAGACCTTTCTTGTTTTTTTTTTCAAATTCGAGTAAAAGCAAACTGTGAAAATTATCATATCATTGAAAGATTTTAAAAAGCTTTGTAGACTTCATAAACAGGATATTCATCCTCGAAACGTCGTCGTTGTGTTCCGATTTCCTCCACTATCTTCTAAAAGTGACATTTGCTCCACACGGTCTCCAGTTCACCTTTACCGCCTTTTCTAAACTAACTAATTTCCGAGTATTACAAATAATCTGAACTGAATAGATATTGACTTCAATTACAAATGCCCAATACAAAAAAGTTAAATAAAACCAAATTTTAGAATATTAGTTCTAAAACGCATTTTGTATCGAAAAAAAATGGTTTTAGAAAAAATTGTAGTCAGTTTAATAATATTCTATTTGACCATTCATTGGGATAGGGGAAAGTGCCCATGCTTGATACCATTGGAAGCTTCGTAATGACTAAATTTTCTATGTTTCACAATATATATGTGACTCATCGCAACCAAATTTTAAAAACTATGGGAAAGTGGCCAGTTTATTGAGAAACATAGGAAAAATTTAGTCATTACGAAGCTTCCAATGGTATCAAGCATGGGCACTTTCCCCTAGTCCGGTAGTCGCCGAGTGGAAGAAAATTCAGCCCAAGATTCAGTCCAAGAGTAAAAGGATTTTTATGCTAGGCTGAATCTTCTCCTTAAAAAAAATCAATTTTGTTACATTTTGCCCCACTTTTTCCCCTAATCTGAATATTAAAAATTCCGATGTGATATTTATACCTTGAGACTGTAGCTGCTTTTTCCGTTGAATTCTTGTTCTGGTGGTCGTTGTGTTGGTTCTTAATATTGCTGGACGGAGTAACCGTGGATGGGTCTGAGGTCTCAACCACTGGAGCCATCATCCCGTACATCATTGAGTCCCTACTCCTGAGGTTTAGTCGATTGTTATTAACATCATCATAAATGGACATATCGTCCTTCGAATAGAATCCATCGTCACTCATTTCATTGGACAATGTCGCAAATCCGCCACTATCGCTCTGTTCTCCACTTTGTCCAGTGTCACTTCCGGTGACTGTGTTGATTTTGTGCGTCTGTGACTTGTCTCCCTTTGTCTGCCGTCCCTTTTCCTTCGATATGAGGGTATTGTCAAAAATGTGCGCATTGGAATCATCCAGTTTGGCACTGAATGACGCCCCGCGCTGATACAGTATATCCTCCTCCATGTTGGGGTCTTCATCATCGTTGGGCGGGTATGTTGAATTAATTTCTGCACGAAAATGAGATAGGAAATATACCAAAATTACTCCAAGCGAATTGAGATGATGACGATTAAAATGTTATCAAATTAATTCCTCTCATCGTGTGGAAAAAGCTCGGGTAATTTGTGGTTTTTATTAGGGGCAAATGCCACTTCAGTACCAAATAATTTATTGTTAAGCTAAAAGTACTTTTCACATGAAAAATACACAATAAATCTTCATAGTATACACGGTATATTAATACTGCATTTATTTAATTACTCCGATTTATCAGATGAGTTTAAAAATGTCATTTTACCGGGTATTTTAAATAAGTGTAAATTTATTGCTCTCTACCTCTTAAGCCTAGTTTTTCGTCCAAAATTCAATAATTTGTAATAACAGGAAATTGTTTAGTATTTAAACACAATGTGTAAAACAACTAATAATCCTGCATAATCGCAATGAAATTTCGAGTAAATTTTGATTTTCGATATAGCAATAAATTTTACTTTGAATAGTGGTTTTACTTAAAAAATTTGTAAATGTCACCAGTTTTAATTTGGACGATTATACTATAAAATCTCAATGACTTGATGAATCACAGAAATTATTGAAAGACATCGAGCAGATTTGATAATACTGTGAAATCTTCCAAGTTTGCATAAAAATCTGCAATTCAATTATACTCATCTTGAAAATGTGTCTCAAAATTTTATCTAACATCGTGAATCAGCTTGATTTTACACTACACTAGAGAAATTGATTTATTTTCTTGAAAAAGAGTGAAGGAAAATGGTTTAGAGAAAATTGATATTTTTCAACCATTTTCTTTTTCCCCTGAATCAAAGTAAATGGCGTTGCCGCCTTAAGAGCCACAAAATAATCTCAAATTGCAAAAGTTTCTATGGCAAAAGGAAGACGATGGCTTGCACTCGTTTATTGTTTCGCGATATTAAAATTAAATTATGCTACACCAAACTGCTGCTTCTAGATATCTTCAGCATCTTGCAAAATTCTATTGAAAATGCGCCAGGTAAACTTATATATATTAAATTTTTGCTGTTAGAGGTTCTTACATTTTTTTCAAGAATTTTCTATAAGTAATTTTATCCATTTATTGATTGCACTAGAGATTTTATTAGAATAAATCCCAGTACAAATTACAATTATCAAAATATAATGAGCTAAAAATAAAACAATATTTCAATTAGTACAATTTTCATTTCTCATTAATCTATTTCGAATTTGCTAGCTGTTGCGAAAAGTTATAGATTTACATTAATTTAAGAAAGCGGTGCCAAAGCATCCCAACTTTGAGGAATGCTCGAACTTGTAGTTATCGGCTATGAACCAGTTCACAACTGATTGGAACCGGTTAAGTATTACCGTAAATTCTAAGATCTTTACAACGAGCCCAAACATGATGCTATTCGGTGGAGCTCTTTAGAGCCTTTATAAGTGTTGACCTTGAAAAACCCTTATCAGGAATAAAGGAAATAAATCAACGGTATTTTCGTATACGGACAAAATGTCCGCCTTGTCAACCTCTGAGAAATATACCCAAAAATAAAAAAGTCGCACGACATGTTTTCGAGCAATCCCAAAAAAACATAGTTTTGGAGGGGAAGGGATGGAATTGGGGGATATCCCAATAGTCCCAGGATCGACTTGTAGGAGGGTCCCTGGAAGATCCCAAGTCTCTATCTCTAACCGTTTAGCCTCTAGATGTGGTAACGGCATGACAGACACACATACGGACAAACAGCGTGACGTAAAAAAACTCGAAACTTTAATTTTCCAAAATTCTACCAAATCACGACCTCTTCGGGAGGGGGGTTGGTAAGCAGAGGAAATGAAGAAAAATATATATAACTCAAAATCGAGGAATTATACTGCTCTCTCTGGGGAGTTTGGGCAGTAAAAATGAGACTCTTTCAAATTTAAACAGTAAGTGCCATGATATGAGATACCATGGATTCTATAAAGTTATTATTTATTATTTTCTACACGAAAATTCAGGTTAGGTCCTAGACAGGGGCCTATCGACATTTCATTTTTCCATACGTTTTTGCATAAAAGCACTGAAGATTATTGGCAAGTTTTTTTCTAAAGAGAATTAACTTATCAGTCTGATATATTTCGAAATCGTGCATAAAAAGTTATCGAAAAATACATATTTCATAATGTTCGCCGAAATAATACAAGAAATATACGAGCAAATTTGTTTTGGTCGCAGTGCAATATCAGCAACATTTTTACAAGGAAAACTGAAAAATAGCTTCACTTTTTATTAGGCTTAATGGGCCCCTGTCCTAGAGAACCCAAATTTTTTATAAATCACAAAGTATCGGACGATTTCAAAATAATGATGTCACGCTGTTTGTCTGTCTATCTGTTTGTATATCACCAGAACTACAGGCTAAACGGTTACAGGTAGTGACTTGAACCTTAAGGGAACCCTTCATAAATCGACCGAAGGACCGTTAGCATGCTCCTCATTGTTCTTCCACCTCATTGTTACCCTCATTCCTTCCAAAATCATATTTTTTTAATGGTTACTCAAAACCGCTTTTGGCGATTTTTCTATTTTTTGAATATATTTTAGATTAGAGATTACCTAGGCGAAATGTTCCGCCCATATACGAAAACACCATTGAATCATTTCGAATAACGGTCAGTGTTAAAGATCAAAAGGACTTTGGAATTTTCGGTAGATTACTGACAGCAATTCATATACGAAGGTCAAGGAGATGAACTCCCTCCGGATGCGTCAGGGGGTGCAATCCTTTCAGGACAGGAAAACACAAAATTCTTTGCCAAAGCTTTCGACGCTTCAACGCGTCTTCCTCAGTGGTCAAATCTGTGATTTGTCTCTGAAATTTTGTCCGCACAGTCTGTCTACTACTCCAAATGAGGATTTACAGGGAAAATTGGGAATTCGTCGCGGGTACTCCTTATTGGACATTGATATGAGGCCAACTCATATTGTATATATATACTCAACTCTCTGAGTTGGCCTCATATCAATGTCCAATAAGGAGTACCCGCGACGAATTCCCAATTTTCCCTGTAAATCCTCATTTGGAGTAGTAGACAGACTGTGCGGACAAAATTTCAGAGACAAATCACAGATTTGACCACTGAGGAAGACGCGTTGAAGCGTCGAAAGCTTTGGCAAAGAATTTTGTGTTTTCCTGTCCTGAAAGGATTGCACCCCCTGACGCATCCGGAGGGAGTTCATCTCCTTGACCTTCGTATATGACTTTGGAATGTATTTCTCTACCGAATGGTATCATGTTTCTGCTTCTTGGAAAGGTATTGAAGTTTCTGATAACTCTAAACCGATTTTAATCGCGGTTATGTGCCAGTAATCAACCGGTTATGAACTGATAAGTAGTTCTTATCCGAAATTCAATTGCGCTAATCCTTTTGCCACCCCTTTTTAATATGAAACATATAGTTAAGCACTAAGCTAAACGGTTAGAGATAACGGCTTTGAACCCTCATAATTCCCCCTCTTATAAATTTATTCAAAGACCATTAGCATGACCAGCATGACCTTAATTTTTCCTCTCGTTTTTCCACTGTTAATTGTATAGCGGTTTGATGGTTTGATCCTAATCATTCTCAGGAAAACTATTTAAAAAAAAAAAAACTATTTGTCCATGTGAGCTTTGAACCCCCCCACATCTGAATATCCATAATTACACAAAGACCAATGGATGCGAATGATTTTGCTTCAAATGCGTATGCATAAGAAATGCTATTTAATTTTATTCTTTTTAATAGCCTTTAAAAAGCAGAACTCCTTGCCATTTGCTAAATTCTAATAAGTCATTTAAATGTGGCAATAAGAATACTCATAAATTTTCCTTCTGACTTAATGATTTTGTAACAACTTTTACAATTCGCCAGTGACCTTCTTTTCTAAATTGATGCTTTTCTTGTGTTTCCTGGAAATCTTCTTGCCAAATTACACAATTTATTTGTCGATTTTGATTAGAAGGAGAGTCAATAACAAAAAGTAATTCTCTTTAATTCTTTCAGCTCTCGCACACAGTCCCTTTTCTCCTAGAAAAAATCCTTGGGAAATTATGATTTTGACCCTATTTGAAAGTACCTTGTTCTCAAATCATTGAAAATGGCGAGAAAAAAGACGCCAAGACGAGGGTCATAGGCAAAGGGCCTCGAGGGTAAAATTCTGTGGTTTTGCATTTAAATTCGTTAATTGAGACGAAGTCTATGGAACGAGATTTTTTTTGTCTGAGTCTCCAAAGTGACTCCAAGGGATGCTCTTCGGTGGAAAAAAAGCTCATTTCCACAAGTGAAACGTGTCAACCAAATACCCGAATCCCAATGAACCCAACTTTTTTTCTGGCTTTCATTTGGGCGTCAGTTTTTCCTCTGACTTTCCTTGTCTTTGTTTCGTTCACTTGTATTTCATTATTACCGCGTGGGTGAGAGGAATTTCAATGGGAAATGGTGAGAAAAAGCTCTCAAATACACAAAGAAACTTTTTTTTCTAACCCTCCACCATTGCAGGGGATGAGACTTTCTTCAATTTGCTAAAAAACACAATAATTAGTCTCCGAAGGGTAAGAATTGACGCCATGTTCTATCTCATTAAATTTTCAATTGACTTCTTGTGCGTTTTGTTAGCCTGCAAAAATCCATCTAAAAGTATCCGGTGTTTCGCTTGTAAAAGACTAAAAATATGGAAATGAGAAAGGCTAAATGAAGAATTATGGGAATTTAATTAATTGTAACTTAATTCTGTATGATTTTCCCGCGATAACTATATATACAATCCCATCCCATAATGATTTATGAATGATTCACAAAAGTGTGAGAGATCTATTTGTCTGTTCAGCACCAAAAATTCACCTTGCCACTTGCAGCTGTCTTCTCACCGCTAAAATTTATGATATTTGGGAAGAATTCTTGCTTCAGACTGACCTTAACACAGAAAGAGCGTCTTACTGTCGAAAATCAATTCTACCGTATCATCTTCATTCATTTCCACCGCGTTTTCGGTTCGTCTGACGGTGCTAAATTGATATAAGATAATTGGGTGTGAGTTGCTGATGGATTTCCATCTTGTTTTGTTAGATATCTGTTCATTGAAAGTGAAATTGAATTTGGTAGAAGACACACTTCTTGGAGACAGTTACTGTTTTAAATGAGGAATTCCAAACATCAAATATCATCAAAGTTGTTGAGTATTCAAATATTCACGAGAATGCTGCTTTTGAAACCCAAGGGGTTCTTATCTTCAGAGTAATTAGAAACTACATTGTAGATAATTATACCTACTGTTTAAGTCAATTGTTTTAATGCTCCTTTAATATGAAACTTAATAGTGAAACGATAATTGTCTAAAACGGTAAATCGTTAAAAAGAGTAGGGTAAGTGTGCCAAATTTCGGCATAGTTGCATGCAAGCGTCAAAGTCTTAAGTTTGAAATGTAATATTTTAAATACAAATTGATTTTTTTTATTCTTTCTTCTGAAAGAGTGTTGCTTGGAACCTTGTAAAGTGTTTACCGTCTTTATTTACTCTAAAATCATTCTTAATACATTTGAAAATGAATAAAAATATAGACATAGCTTTGCTGCCCTATTTCGGCCACCTTCATTCTCATAGTTCCTTGCCCTTCGGGAATTCTTCCAATATCTTTTTCACGTCATCTCGTCTGTCGAATCTACATTTTTTGTTATTCTTTTACATTGTATAATCTCTAGAGTAAGTAAAATCTAAAAGTTCATAGAAATTCGAGGAACAAAAAGGTGGCCGAAATTACAAGCTGGCCGGAATTTGGTACACTTACCCTATTCCTTTCAATTTTAGAATATTATGTAAGACATTAAAAGAATTTCAACACTAATTCTACGTTAATAATATATACATATGTTTAAATCTACTTAGAGGTCGATTTTCAAATTAAAATATTATTCAAATTACAAAATTTATTTTAACAATTTTTTACAATTTTATGAAAAATGTAATCATCCAATTCTTATTCCAAATCTAAATTTAAATTTAGAATCAAAATTGTAAATATAATTTGATCAAAGCCTTTGGATTTAAGAATAATCAGAAAAATCTGCTAATTTCCTATGAGAACGCAAATGTAACTCTGCATTTTATAGAACGGTAAAAAGAAAACGTCATGGTGATAAGTGAATAAAGAAATTATAAAGAAGAAAAGGTAATTGATTAGTGAGAAATCCAAAATGTATGGTTGAAAAATTTAAATAACCATCAGAAAGCCTTATGCCTTAAGGCCTCTACACACTAGAGAAATTTATATCCATATTGAAGAGTTTTACCTACACAAGCGTAGGAAATTTGCTTCAATATGGACATAAATTTCTCTATTGTGTAGAGGCCATTAGATACACTTACTAACTAAGCCGTTTCTCGGCTTAAGTCGGAGAGAGAACGGAAAGAGATATCGACAAGCGGTTTTCGGCAAGGGTTAAAAGTCATTGGGCCGCTAGAAGTTGATGATGTCAAATCCACCCCCCCCCGCTGCCCCCCCTTCCGCCATTTTGGAACACCACTAAATTTTGTTTTTCCGATAACTCAGCCCCTATGGCATCGATCGATCTCAAATTTTAGTATGTTATATCTAGGCCTAAGAGCTTTCGATCGATACCAAACTTCATCCCCTCCGATCCCCCTGACCTGAGCTAGAGGGGGTCAAAAATTGAATCTTTGAATGGTCATATCTCCGGTTTTAATTATCGGAATGCAAAAAAATTGGTGTTTTGGAAAGCTCTCGTGGAGCACTACAACCCTTGTTTATCCGATTTAATCAAAGGTCCGATTAATTGAAAAATCGATTTTCGATTAATCGATTTCGAATATTTCGAAAACTAGACGGATGGGCGTCTCTACCCCAGCCCACTGTATCCCGACCCTTACTATACCCATATGGACCGGACTCTATCACTTATGTTTATTAACTGATTTCAATGAACTTTTTTTTCTTTTGTTGGTCTTCCCCACTCAGACTATTTAAAATAGAAAATGACCAGTGATAAGCCCAGATAAGCTTATGGTAGCTGAGATTCATTACAGGTGACATCGAAATGCGCGCAACTCGGGGTGCTTGCAACTCGGAATACGTAAAAATTCGATTGTGAGATGAATTTTGGGGGTAAAGAATCGCGTCAAACCAATTTCACCCATTTCGACTGCCGAGAACCGTTTATTCGACGCGATTCTTTATCCCCAAAACTCAACTCACAATCGAATTTTCACGCATTCCGAGTTGCAAGCACCCCGAGTTGCACGCATTTCGAGGTCACCTGTAAAGAATCTCAGCTACCATAAGCTTATCTGGGCTTATTTTATCTTGCATTATTGATCCGAAATCGGTGTAAATGTCACCCTTTTTAGGTGTATTAGGGGTTAAAGGTGCCCTTTTTCATGATAATTTTACCCTTAATAAGGTGTAAAATTAACATTAAAAAATGTTGATATATTTTTACACCTAAAAAGTGTTAAATTTGTTAGGAAAAAATGTTAATCGCACCCTCTTTTTTTTCTCAGTGAAGGCTCTTACTAATTGCACCACGGATCCCCATAGCAGTGTAATAAGTTTCGAAATTAGTAAAATTCAGAAAAATTACAGCTTTGTAAATACACTTTTTGGTCTATTGCTTGAACTAACAAAATAAAATCTTGAATTTCAAAATTAAAAAAATAATGAAAATCGAGAGTAATTTAATGATAGCTTCGCTTCTTTTTAGTTAGAAATCCTGAAAATTATTAAAACCGGTTAATAATAACCGGAGCTTAAATTCAAAGTGTTAGAATTTTTACAATATATAATTTAAGTTATAAGTCCATCGTGATATTTTGAAGACGGGCTTGTATGTGGCTAAGTTCACTATATTCTATTTAAAATAATAAATTAATCTTAAATTATAAGATTTTTTAATGGCAAAAAAACAAAAGAGCAGTAAAAAATTCAAAATGGGCAGTAAAAATTTCAAAATGAACTGTAAAATATGTAATTATGGTCAGTGGAGAACTTAAATCTTTATAAAAATTTGTCTAAATTTATATATTTAATATTTAAAATTTTTGCAGATAAAATGAAAAGCCCTTTATTTTTTCTTTGCCAAAATTTAACCGATAATATCACTAAATCAATTTTTTGTTACTGTTCCATTTTAACCTTTTACTGCTCATTTATACAATGCCTTTTTTTAATTAGTGTGTGTTACTTTAACACACACTTGGGTTAATTTAAACACTACTAATACGTTATGCTACAACACGTGTTAGCTTTTATAGGTGTATTGAAAGCTTATTCTTAACCGTACGTTTTTAAAAATATACACATTTAAGCGTATAATGAGAACTTCTACGAAAATCAGTTCCAATAAATGTGTGTATTTGTTTTCTCATAGTGCTTTTAATTATTTTAAATAATGGCAGACAAGCACCCCTTGGTATTTTTTCTCATTTTCAGTCTATTTGAAAATTCTTTAGGCGACCAATCCATCAAGAAGAGTGCTTTTCCCATTGATAGACCCGGGAAACAAATATTTGTTGGAAATGTTACAGTCATCTGCCGAAATGGTGATTAGCATTAAATGCTTAACCTTGAGGGATATTCTGCTAGAAATTCAATAGGTCACTGATCAATACCAAAATCTTCCATGACGGGTTTAGCATTTTGGCATCCCAGGAACTTCGTGGGATGTATAAATCCATTTGAGGGAGTAAAAATGTAGATTTTATGGTTGATTCCGAGATTATGCTAATTCCATTTAGGCGGATTTCCAAGAGTGGATATGAATTGATGAACCCGGACTCAATTCTCATCTCCATGTCAATGAGACGTGCTGGAGCCACAATCTCTGCCACCAGCAATTTGCCCCAGTGAATTCCTAAATATCCCATGGCTATTGTGCAAAGTCATCTGCAAGCTCATGGTGTTGCAGAAAGAAAACCGAATTTAATTTTCTCGCACAGAATACACAACATTCGATGACATAATGATATCTCCAAGAGCAGCCGGAGAAACACCCAGAGAGTGAGATACTTTATTGTATTCGATGGTGACAAACTTTCCCATTGAAATTATCATGACAAAGTGTCCAAGGTGTTAAAGGTGACTGTAGATCTTGCAACCATTGAAATTCAATTTTTCTTTTTTATCTTAACCATCTTTACCATTGACCAACTCTAGAAACTTCTCATAATGACTAAGAATTGTCCATTATCATCCACTGAGCAATTATCTCGAAACCAGGAAAATTTTCCTGTTCAATTCACGCGGGAAAAGGGAAATCGCTCATGCGCTATCTCAGTTGCACATCTCTTTATTGCTCTCGATTTTGAATGCATCTTTCCCCTCGATTACACATCAGTTTAGCATATTCACTAGCATACAAAAGATTTAGCAATGAGACGAACGACTTTTGCAGTCAGTCTATGATAATGAATGAATGAATTGGGTTCACTGGGACTTTAGTTTTCAAAACAATATTTTGAAGAATTTCAATTAGATTCATTCTATTCAATGAAAGAGTTACAAAGCTTTCCAACTTGTGGAATACTACAAAATGTGACTTGACGATATACCCCAAAAATAGGACTCGCTTTAATTGTTTGAGTGAATATTTTTTTAACGGGTCAATATTTTGGTAAATTATAGGGATCATGCGTTTAAGAATTTTGCAAAGTTTCTAAAACTCCTTTATATCTGTTACATTTACTTGACCATAACCCATTTATAGTGATTACCAAATCATATGTGAAAACTTCGCAGCTTTTTGAAATGCTCAAACTCGTGACTTTGATATTACACCCTAATAGTAGTTACGTATTAATTGTCTAGATTAATATTATGCTGTTGAGCGGTAAAATTTATGGGAAAAAATATTGTAACCAAAAGATCGAGCTTTCTGCAAAGTTCTTTGCAGTCACATAAAAGTAATTATCAGTAAGTAAGTCAGTAAGTAATTTTTGCAATCACATAAAAGTAATTATCAGTTACAACTGAATTGAAAATTGGTTTATTTCCAGATTACATCTGGTTGAAATCGATTCGGACTTATCAGGATTTCCAAGACCTCTCCAACGAACCCAAACATGCCTATATAGGTTAAGAAATTCACTCTCTAAAGTAATTTTAATCTTTGATCTTGGAAAATCATAGGCAGCATTTAAAACATATTCTAAACCTGATTTTGAGTTATCCCAAAATCTGGTTTTGAAGAAAAGGAGAACGGATTATGCTTCTCAGAAGCTCAATAAATATTTTATGTAAAATAACTTAAAAGGTTTTCAATTCGCACATTTCAAAATTTATTTCAAAGTTTTTCAGTTTCCTTGAAAACTTGAAATCCTTCTAGTTATATCTTCCTCTGTTAAACACAACAAATCTGGACCTTCTTATTTTTGAAAAAACTGTTTTCTAGTTAGAAACGAAAAGTTGCTTTCAAATGTAATATTGCCAAATAAGTACAAGGTTTAATTACTTATGCATTTCAATAAAAGTTTTAAAAACCAAGTAAGTTTAAACATTTTCATAAATTATGATAAGAAGAAAATTTAAATATGATAAAAGAAATTAAAAAAAAATCAGCGCTAAATTTTAAATTATGAAGAGTAAGACATGCATAGGGGAGACTGGGGCAAAAAGTCACAAAACGGATATTTTATTTTTTTACAAGCTACTCGAGCGCTTCAAAAATTTTTAATTAGCGCAGTTTTATAGGAAATTTACCGCTCTACAACTTTGTGAAAGTAATTTTCCTCTATTTTGTAAGGAAATATGTTTATCGAGCCAGTTTCTAAAAGGTAATTTTGTGACTATTCTCAAAAATGCTGGGGCAAATAGTACCAGATATTGGGTATTATCATATTTTGATTCGCTTCATTACGGGCTTCCTTAAATTTGAAAAAATACCTAGAGGATATATTTTCTTAGAAAATTTATTCATCTGAACCTTTGTAAAACACCGTTTTCTCTGCGAGAAAAGTGATAATACGAGAAAAGCGCTTTTCAAGCTATTTTAGAAAAAAACACACAAAAGACTGCAAATCGTTTGACCAGTGCAAACAACAAGCGGCGAGACATGATAATGATGTTTCTTTTCACCGTGAAACATCAGAAATTGCTTCGCTTTTTTGTTACTTTTTACCCCAATTGGTCATTTTTAATAAAAGGATTTCTGGAGAAAAGAACCTTTGTGAAATTCTAAAATAGATAGCGGATTCGTATTCAAACAATCCAAATTATTTAGAAAATATTCACCAGTGCATCAATTTTGGAAAATAAGTAGGTAATAAATTGTTATCTTTTGCAAGGAAACTATTTCAAAAATAGGGCTAAAAATTTCGATATTTTTTATTTTCTAAATTCCTTGTTCAAATTCTAAGAAACTTACGACATTGAAAAAGGTCTATGGAGGCTATCTATAGAAAAAAATTTGAGCCGCTATCTTTTTTACCTTGGAAGATATTGAATTTTGAATTTTTCGATTTGTGACTTTTTGCCCCAGTCTCCCCTATTTATTTAAAAAAATGAGTCATTTGGTAAACTTTTAACTCATGTTACACAATGAATTTCAATTTAATATGGTTTAATGCAAATTAAAATAATAAGTATTTCATTTTGCCGAAATTTGAATAACAAGAACTTCATTGTCTTTAAAATTCTATTATAAACAAAAATCTTTCTAACCATTAATATAGTGTACTTAACACTATTTTAATTGAATCCAAGAATTAATTTCAAAAATCAAATGAAATGGATGTGAAAAAAACATTATAAATCTAGTCCCTCTAAACATACACAATACAAATTTATACAAGCAAATAAGAATTAAAATAAAAAAAGGACATTTCCACCGTTTGTCCTGGAGGTAGTAATTAACGCTAAGACGGCGGTGGACGCATGGGGGTGGGAAATGTCAAGAATGAGATGAAATAAATTCAGATTAAAAAAAATAGAAATAAGATATTAAGATAATAGAAATAAAATATAGAAAAATAATAAATAATAATAGAAATAAAATAAAAAATAGAAATAAGATGAGAAATTCTTATCATTTTTTTTATTTTTTATTTTTATTTATTTATTCATTTATTTATATTGAAGATTTGAAAATTTTTCAGAACTATTATTAAAATTAAAGAACATTGTACAAAGTTAAACATTTATATTTCAATTTATTTCTTAAGAAGTTTTCTTTTTGTTCATTTTAAATATCTAAACCTAAAGGATTATGCCAATCAAGCACTGAAGAAAAGAAAGTATCCTTTAAAAAGGCCAGTTTAAGAAATTAAATTTTAAATATTTATTTCAGAATTAAAGATTTTTTACTAAATAAAATATTACAAAAAGCCTGAAAGCTAGGTTCTAGATCAAGTTGTGTCTCTAATATACCCCTTGAGCGATTTCATTCATTTCGCGCCACTTATGGAGCTGTATTTCTAGAAAGAAAGAAAACTTTTGCCCTACAACTTCCTCTCCACGTGTCACCGCTTGGTGAATTTCTTATGAAATGCCTCTGTGGCAGAACATAGTCTTTGCGTCAATGTGTCTGTTGATTCTAGCAATTTCATCACTTAGCACATCATCTCTGGAATTCCCATTCATATACCCAACACTTTTCTACCATTCTATCGGGGCAGAAAAAATTCTATTCACCTGTACCTGCTTCGCATACAAATGACAATTTTGGGATTAGAGTCCGCAAGAAGAGTAAATTCCATCCAAGGTCGATTGATTGAACTTAGATGAAATATTCGAAAGAGACTAATTAAAGCACACGCACTAAAGATTTGATCTGCTTTCGCACTTTATGAGAGAGGATCCACTGAAAAAGGCCAAGAGCCTCAAAGCAGTAATTAATACTAATTTCTGACGAAATGTGCGGACTTATATGGTTCAGGTGAAGGTGCTCAGGGTCAGTTGTTGTTCAGTGTCACGCATTTCGCGCCTTAAAACTCTTTAGCACAACAATGGGAAGTGCATCAGGTGAGATTATGTAGCTGAGGTAACTCCTTTGACAATATTTATGACACAATCGAAAACCCGCTAAAATATATTCATTCCAAAACCTCACCTCTAACACTTCATCTCTTTAGGTAAACCATCAAACTTTTGATGATCTATGTTTGTCTATTTGTGCAAAATAAACAGAGAGAGAGAGAGAGAGAGTGAGAAATAGACTCCAAAGCTTAGTATAGTTAATTTTGCCCATAAATTGCCCTCCTCATGCTTGCGTCCAGAAAGCACAGTATATGATGGAACTGCTGAAAAAAATGGGTGGGGTGTAAATTTTCGCTGTTCAAGACCGGTCTATTTAGTATAAAAGTGGTCAACGATGTAACAAATCCAGTCATTCTGTGTACGATATTCGTAGAGTGTCACTAGTCTCAGGTAAAAAAAAACATCATCCCCCACATTTTAAGGATTACTCACAAGTGCAAAAAGGTGTTAACAGTGGCTTAACTTTAAGGATTTTCAGGATGAGAACCACAATTGTGCTACTCGGATTAATTGTGGCAGTTGCCTTTGCAACTGAAGAACAACCCGCAAAGCTGGAGGATGAGCTGAAGGAGGTGTCAGCAGCAGCCCCCACTGACTTGGTCAGAGATAAGCGGACACTAAAAGTCCTGCTGAAGAAGAAACTTGGACTCCTTGGGTGTGTATCAATTGCCTCACGTAAAGTGTTGAGAAAAGGCATTTAGAAAGAGTGTAATTGAGATGGGAGTTGAAGAGTGTCTTTTAATTGCTGTCTTCAAGTTTAAGTGCCTTCTCAATGAATCGTATTAACATTTTGAGATGCAATGAACAGATCTTTTGTGTGACTTATGCATTCGAAAATTTTTCTGCTAAAATGATGCAATTTCCAAAATTAAGTGAATTCCTCAGTAAGATATTTACATAAAAAGATGCAACACAAATTTCTCAACTTTTACGGCTAAAATTATTTTTGAAATTTATAGAATTCAATTTAGAAAAAAAATACTAAAAATTTTGGCTATCCCGGATCTTGGTATAAATTCAAATCTCAAAGATTTATCGCAGAGTTTCATACTGTGATCGCAAGATGAAAAGAAGAACCTTAAAACCTGCATCAGATAAAGTCTTGCAATTTTCAGAGTATATTCTCCTTCATATTGTCATTCTTATTCATATTTTTGAGAAACCACAACTATGGTACACAAAACACGTAAAATTAAAACCCATTTTAGATAAGATTTAAGACAGCTGTTGAACAACTTGATTAAAAATTGAAGCTCATGCCTATAAGCTCTCATTTGAATATTCAAATTGGCGGCTACTCAAAACGACTCTATGAAAAAAGTTGGACAATAAAATAAGAAACTATTTATTATCAAATATTATATAAAGAAAAAGTATCCATA
Source organism: Phlebotomus papatasi (assembly GCF_024763615.1). Taxonomy (NCBI): domain Eukaryota; kingdom Metazoa; phylum Arthropoda; class Insecta; order Diptera; family Psychodidae; genus Phlebotomus; species Phlebotomus papatasi. The sequence goes on from NC_077222.1 coordinate 35,675,250, forward strand.
ACACGAGCATCGTTAATGTTAATCAATTCAAAATATTCTCCAAAATTTTATAATATATCTATCTTTAATTAATAAAGGGTGATATCGAGAGTTTCGTTCCGCCAAATTCAAATATGGTTATAACGTGTGAACTTTTGATGTTTATAAAAACAATTTGAAACTCTTTATTAAACTTGAATATAATTATGAGAGTTTTACTCATCCATGGTCAATCTCAGCTATTTTATTACCCGACTGATTACCCAACTGACGGAAGATTGTGAAATTAGCTCGACATATTATTTATAAATATTTTTAAGAATAAATATTTTTAACACTAGGGTGAAGTGGGGTACTTCGAATTGGAATACCTTTTTAATGCGGCATTTCTTTTTAAATGGAATTGGACTTTACAATAATATCATTTAGCTTCACAAACCATATTTATGTAGATAAACTCCAAGCTAAGTTCCATTTAAATAGAACAAAAAGAGCCTAATTTAAAGGTGCCCTAATTCAAATCTACCCCACTCTCCATAAAATAGCTCACCCTTTTTAAAAACCAAAGAAAATGAAAACATCGGATTCATTGATTACGTGACTTCTGTAAAAAAAATCAAATGGGGAACTAACGATATTTTTCCTTAACGCTCCCTTTTAAATTTTCTTCCGAAAACCTTAAACGATCCCTACAAATACGGTAGTTTTAGAAAGCTCTTGAAATTCTAATGAGCATTTGATAATTGAATTCATTGAATAATTTGAAAACCCACATAAATTAATTTACCAACTATAGATTACCTAACGGTAAATATTTGTATTAAAAATTATAAAACAAAATATATCTACACTGAGTAAAAAAAGAGGGTGCGATTAACTTTTTTTTCCTCATAACCTTAACACTTTTTAGGTGTAAAAACATATCAACATTTTTTTATGTTAATTTTACACCTTTTTAAGGGTAAAATTAACATAAAAAAGGGTAAGTTTAACCCCTAATACACCCAAAAAGAGTAATATTTACACCGATTTAGAATCAATACTGCAGGGTGAAATTAACATTTCCGGAATGTTATTTTAACTTTTTCGGATTTCTCTCAGTGCACTACAGTGTGAGTTTAATAGTGTAAACACTTTAATTATCGCTTATGTTGCTGTAGTGGTAGTAGCAGTTATTTCAGTCGTTAAAAATTCTTTGCAATTCTAAATCCAGAAATTGATATTTGTTTTTACTTTTCTTTCACTAATTTTCCTTTACATATCGCCTCTGTATTGTTTCTCGTTTTTTTTTTTAGTTTTTGTCTTTAACCTGCCTCAAATTGATAAAAGAGGATCACCCTCTTTTAGGGAATGCTATTGATAAATCTGATTGAATCAAAACAGTAGATCAAAAGTATTGCATTTATACTTTAAAAATTTTCACTCTTTATGAAATTTCTAGGCATTTGTTTACACGATCGAAGGTACACCTTATAAAACACAGGAAAAAGGCTTGAACTAGATTAATAATAATCATTATTAAATCTGAAATTCATAAAGCATAAGGTTTCATGCATAAAGGTGAATAAAAAGGCTCTCTCTTTATATTGCTCAAGTCACTGATGAAGGTTTGGAGACTGAGCCGAAAGCTCTGGAAAAAGTTAATGCATTTTCCCTGGGTTATTTTCCACTTCCGGCGATTTCCGGACCCCCATTGATAATACTAGTTTTCAAGTCGGTTTTTTCTTTACATAAGGCTTCCATCGCTTCCATACTTAGAATATTTCCCGAAGATTTAAATAATAATAATATTGTATAATAAATAAATAAATATGTAGTAAAAACAATCGTTAAAGAAAAATAGATGCGAAAACGTCCCAGCTTTGCGGAGTTCTCTAGGGGAAAGTGCTCTCCCTTCGAACGTTCATGCCTTCGAATATTGTGAATTTCTTTTGTATTTCGTAAGAGATTTACACTAAATTATCACGGACTTATCAACAAATGATGATAAGCCAACTAATATTTGATAGAAATGTCTAAGTCTCTTAGGAAAACTAAAAGAAAATTCACATTATTCGAAGGCATGAACGTTCGAAGGGAGAGTACTTTCCCCTATACGATAAAGGGCTCTACGTGTATTATCTTTTCGCATGATTCTTGGATGCGTACCGGTTTGATCGTTTGGATTAAATTGATTCAATAAAATTAAAAAAAAAACATTCCCAAAAAAAAATTGCTTAAGAAAACCACATTTTGGAATATTTCAACATGAGTAACAAGCATACGGACAAATAAAAAAGTAAATCCAAGAAAGGCATATAATTTACGGGTATAGGGTGGTGGCATTACTTGTTGCCTGTCTTTACTCATGGCCTCATCACTATTTTTGTCAGAAAATGATTCCAAAAACCAAAAAATGTGATGTGTTATGATAAGACATCAAATATTTTTAATTTTGGGGTTTTTCGAAATCATTTTGTGACATTATTCTGTTTTTCTTTTTTTTTTTTTTTTGAGGAGGCCATAACTAAAAACCAAGGCCACAAGTAGGGTCGAAGGAATACCTCTTCGACAGGGAACACATATTGACACTTTCGTCAAAATGTTGAAATTTATTTAATGCATTTAATAAAATCTAAGTAATATAATGTTTTTTCATTAATTTGCGTTTTTCGATATGGATAAGTGTTCAAATTTCGTATTCCAAATGGTACAGAATAGGGTGTCAATAAGTCTTGACACGAGTTCTTAAAATGTCAATAGGTGTTCCTTTCATCCTAAATCCGATACCATATTACAGATTTATTACCGATTAAGTTCAATACAGTTTGGAAATCTCAGGATTTTTCAAAAAAATCTAAATTTTTCGAACGTAGGCGTTTGAGAAGAAAACATGCACCTTTACTACCTCCAAAACACATTCGAACATGAAAAAGTGATAGGAAGATCCATTTTCGAAATAAACCAAAAAATGATGGTTTTGGATGGAAAGGCGAGGAAAGTGGGGGGAGAGGAAAAAGGTCTGTCCCAAATAGTACTGACTTATGGGGGAGGTTCGACGAAAACCGAAAGTCGATATCTCACTGTAATATCTTTTGGCTTGACTATCTGAGAAGCAGCTTCCGTTTACCTCTCGAGCTTGACTATCGATGTTAAGACGACGATAGACATAAAATAATGGATTTCTTCCATAATCACTCTGTGACGATTTATTAAAAATTTTATCTATCTATCTTCGGAATATTTTTATTAATAATCTAAGCTATTTCAATTTGTTTATTTAATAATGTTTTTAATAAAATTTTCAGCGGAGGTCTCGGCGGTTTTGGAGGTGGCGGATATGGCGGTGGTGGATATGGCGGTGGTTACAAAAGCTACGGTGGTGGTGGTGGATGGGGAGGATCTGGATACGGAGGAGGCTGGGGAGGATCCGGATATGGAGGCGGATGGAGTGGATACGGCGGTGGACATGGCGGTGGATATGGTGGTGGATATGGTGGTGGATACGGTGGTGGACACAGCGCCAAGACCATTGTAGTCCATGTTCAGCCAAGCTACAGTAGTTATGGCGGTGGTCACGGAGGATACGGTGGTGGTGGCTACAGTGGTGGATACGGAAGTGGATGGACCGGTGGTCATGGTGGCGGATGGAATAGCTACGGTAGCGGCTACGGCGGCGGATATGGAGGCGGTTATGGTAGCGGATGGAATACCGGTGGATATGGTAGTGGATGGAACACCGGTGGATGGAGTGGTTCCGGAAGCGGCTGGGGTGGTTCCGGAAGCGGCTGGAGTTCCTGGTAATGACTCACCATCGCAACTTATTTATTAAGTACAACACAAATAAACAATCAAGAGCCAGTAATAGATCTTGATATCTTGATCTTAAGACACTACTGTACAAACTGCCATTTTGTATAAAATCAAAACACAGAACTTTTTTTTGTAAAATAAAGTCTACATCGAAGAGCTTAAAAGACACAGAACAAATTGTAAATTTATCGATCAATACTGGGATTTCCTGAAGTAGAAGCCTGTAGAACTTATATCAGAATGAGGTATGACAGGTAAGGTTCAATTATGTCGCATCATTTTCACATTCGATAGGTCTATTAAATTGTGATACTACCTTACACTTCATGTGTCACTCCATAAGTGGAATCTTGTTCAAACCATGGCAAATTCAGTGAAATGTGAGTGTTTGTTCATTTACATAATATCATAGTTTGTTAGCTTCAAATGTCTTGTATATCTTGTTGGTGTCTCAAAATCCGATAAAAGGGGATGTTGGGGTATGGGTGTAAAATCTTGTGAGAGGCGTTTCCAAATCTATTTTCGAAATAAATTCTCATCGTGTTTCCTCTGGTAGTTCTACTCAATCAGATTCCAAGATGGGTTGTGGGCACCCCTTTTTGGCCCAATCTAAGCCACATGAGAGATATTTATCTAAGTGGGGCCTTCATGTAGTGCTCCTTTTGTGTATCGATTTTGGGCTGGGAAAAGTGAACCACTTTGTCTTCGACATTCATCATAAATAATATTATGTTAGTCATGAGCCTCCATCCTTGGGTGGATTTGTCGACGTTTTGCCCAAAGTTTTGGCATCTCGTAAAATTTAACGTAATTGGAATATAAAGTTTGTCGTCATATGTGAGTGGGGTATGGTTTTCGTGGTGCAGCATCTTCATACATATATATCGTACTCTTTGGATGCGACGAGCCAGAAGTGGGTGTATTAAAAATGAAGATAGGATACCACATGCTAGAAGAAGTGGTGCATTCAACATACCCAGAAGGAATCTCCTCAATTTCATAACAAAATATCCTTGCATTTATTGCCATGAAATGCAATCTGAGCTGTATATCATGTGATAATAAATTTTATGATTTATGCATTTTGCTATAATTTGCACAATGTGATGCACGTTGAATGTGATCCTCGTGCCAATCCAAAATTTATTCCCTTAATGGCATTTCCATGATGTCTCGCTCATCCATCATGATTGATTGATTGGTTCGTGCAGTAATTTGTTTCACTTCACCAGCATAAAATATCCATTTTAATTATAACACTTTTCGCAGATGAACTCACTTTCCTTTACCACGCATCTAACAATGGCAATCATTATTCATCGAATGATAGGGATGATGAGGTAGCTTGGGAAAAAAGCGCATATTCCAGGGAGAGCATAATTAATTAACCCCACCAAGGAAAATTGATTTATGCAGATCTCATAAATAACCTTTCAACTGCAACATGGTTAAAGCATATCGAAGCTTTCTCTAGTACGTTCCCTCTTTTTTTTTTGCTTTTATATTATTTACCATAAAAGAATCTACCCGTTCATAGACAATCGATTGAACTTTCATTTGAAAGCTATTTAGCTCAAAAAATCATTTATGAAATTATGCATGTTTATTAATAAAAGATGCACTTCTGGCAGCATGCATTATTTAAACGAAATTTTTAGTATGAGCCTTTTAGAGCAAATTTTATTTTCAAATAATTTTATGACTTGCAATACAACTTGATATTTTTTTTACTGAATAGAAAAAAACATGGAAATGATTTGCGAAATAGCATTTTACTTTGTGGAATTTTATGACAGGATTTGTTAGTTTCCTTCTAAACAGCTTTTTTTACAGATGCTATAAACCAAAATAAACTTTTAGTATCCACAAGTGTAATTTAAAAGCCTTTCCCACAGTTTGATACTATTTTACTGCTCGAAAACTCGCAATCAAGAGAGAGAAAAGTTTATTTATTTATTTATTTTTTAGTTTTAAGGATCAAATTTTGGAAGCTTCGAGCTTTTTGTTGTCACGTTGTTTATCCGCTCGTCCGATCAACTGTTACCAGGGCTATAGGTCAAACGGTTAGAGATAGAAACTTGGGATCTTCGAGGAACCCCTCATAAGTCGACCCAAAGTCCGTTAACAGGCCCTACATTTTTCTCTCATCCCTCCCTTTGTTTCCAAAAAGTATGTTTTATAAGTTATCTCGGCCGATATATCGTCGATGTAGGGAGGATACCCTGAATCCCCTGAATGATGCCACTATCCCATTTGATGCCACCTTGAATAAAAGGGTATTTTTTCAATATTACAATATTTTCGAAATACGAAATATATGCAACAATCACTATTGTAATATATTTCAAAATTCGAAAATATCGTAATATTGAACAAATACACTTTTATTCAAGGTGGCATCAAATGGCGCAGTGATATCATTCGGGGTATCCACCGTACCAAAATGCCATTGAATCATTCCGAATACAAAGCATCCCAGGATTATGCACATTTTCGGGACTTAAAAACTGCGCAAAATGGCTTTATTCATCCAGAAAATCATCCCGCAGGGGATTTCTTTCGAATAAATCGATCATAGAACTAATTCCGTCCGAAGTTTAGTCAGAACAAAAAGATTTAACTGTTCTAAAGGCATGCATTATGAATAATACTTTTTGTCCTCAGGTCTTCAATAAATTATTAAAATATTTAAAGAAATACTGAAACATAATGGAGTGCCCTCCACGATCGAGATTCCTCACAACTTCACGGTTGAGATCGACTGAGGAATCGATTCGTACGATTCGTATGAACCTTCGGGATAATCCATCAGACGTTCACTATTCCATCGATTCCATCTATCGGTGATATAGTACCCTCTGAAGTCAACCGTTATAGCACCCCTCAGAGTCACCAACTGAACAGTGATTGGTACCAATCCTCTAGGCTCAACAGTCCTACTACAAAAATGTTTTCAAACTGTGTAATCAAAATGGATAACTGTGTATATGTATAATCCCGACAGATGCATAATCCCGGAAACCCTTAAAACGATTTTTCAAGGTCAAAAGTCAAAATGACTATAGATAAAGCATTGCGCAACCAAAACGGTCTTGGAATTTCTGACAAATATGAACAGGTTTCAATTGGTTATAAACCCAATAACTAACTTAAATTCGAAGATATATGAACTGATTCAAATCGATTGTGAACCGGTAAACGATTAGGGTAAGTGTGCCAAATTTCGGCATAGTTGCATGCAAGCGCTAAATTCTCAGGTTTGAAATTTAATATTTTTAATGCAAATTAATTGTTTTATTGCTTCCCCTTAAGGAGTGTTGCTTGGAACCTTGTAAACAGTTTATCGTCTTTATTTACTCTGAATCGTTCTTAATACATTTTAAAATGAAGAAAATTGTAGACATAGCTTTGGTGCCCTATTTCGGCCACCTTCATTCTCATAGTTCTTTGCCTTTCGGGAATTCTTCCAATGTCTTTTTCACGTCATCTCGATTCTCAAAGCTACATTTTTTGTTATTCTTTTACATTATATAATCTCTAGAGTACGTAAAAACTAAAAATTCATAGAAATTCGAGGAACAAAAAGATGGCCGGAATTGCAAGCTGACCGGAATTTGGTACACTTATCCTAATGATTCGAAATCGAACGTGTTTTTAAGATATTGCTCTGAAGTCATAAGTTAGAGCATTTCGCAAAGCATGAGTCGCTTTGCCACCTCTTTTCACTTTTTTAATAAATTCTAGATTGTGCAATTCGCAAACTTTTAAAGTTTTTCAGATAATTTTCTCTCATATTAAATATGCAGCCTCCAAAAATAACATGCAATCAAAAAAATAACACACCAATTTCGTTTTTAAATGATATTTTTTGAATGATTTTTTTTAATACTGAACAAAGTACAGAAAATATTCAGATAAATATTGATTGCCCAATTACGTACTATGATAAGTCGGCTTACGATATTTTTTATTTGCCATCATTTTAATCAGGGAGATGTTCGTTCTGACTATAATCAAACTTTGAAAAAAATCATGAACTGTTCGGGTAACGAAATGGTCAGTTGTTAAAAATTGTCATTAAAAAAATGGAAATTGTGAAGCTGTAAAATATCAAAGATAGAAAAGTTAGTACCTGTTTATAAACTATTTTAATTTTTTACTGATTCATATGGATTTATTTACTGGATTTGTTTTTTGTATTATCCTAACATTACGAATAAATATTTGTAAAAGATCAAAATTGTCCTCCAAATGACGAATAGTGTTAGTTAACAACGTACAACTTTTTCCGAAATTGCTGTTATTGTCTTACTGAATTCTTAAGTAATATCGTCAATCCCCCAAGGAACTCACACCATTTAGATATAATTTTACAAAATATTTTTTTTTCTCTTTAGATACCTAAAACATACATCTCTTGCAAGAGATCTAAACAATTCTTCCTTGGTATGCGGGCATGATATCAGTGAAAAACTTTTTATAATCAAAAAGGTAATTCAAAAGATAATAAAAAAAAACTGTTAAAAAATATTATTAAAAAATTATTCTCAATTCTTTTTGTGATAAATCTATTAGTCATAGCAAAAATTATTTTAAAATGATCATATCTCACAATGATTCTATATTAATAAGACCACATTCTGCAAGTATTTGTTTCAAATCTACGGAGAATCTAAATCGATTTTTAATGCATTTTAAATATTCTTGAGCTTAAAATTTTCTTTAGAAGAATATGTTTCAGTATCCCTGAGTATTTTTCCAGGCTTTAACATTATTATTTGTTGACTTTTATCATATTTGCCTCATAGAATTGAACCTGAGAATGAGAAAAATAAATAAGGAGAACTATATTTGCGAAACTTATAAAACTTCTCTCGGCTTATAGTTTGAGAGAAAACTTCGCTATCGATATTTTTAGAATATGCAAAACTATGCCGTGTATGTCATTTTTCAATTGGCGTTTTGCTTGCAGAAGATTTATAAATGCTTCTAATTTTACTCTTTTACTGGTTTCATTTTAAATGTCTTTTTCTTTTTTTTTGGGAAAATTTGTCTCTTGCACGTTTTACAGCTCCGGGATAAATCTTGTTGTCCATTGGATTAGTAGATGGGCGGCAATATTTGAAATCAAACTGCTGAGTTGTTTCTAACAAAGTCCTTAGGAATAAGAAGTTGTGCTAGAGCTTGAGAAAAGTTTTCTCAGAGATTTTAGGATTTGTGGCAACCTCACACTTTTCATCCTCTCATCTTGCTCAAATAAGCATCAAAAAGGAAAGGCATGAGTGCGGAAAAGTGTGTGCTTAGGGGAAACATTTCCCAGCAAATCGATACACAATATGTGATTTTCTATTTGTATACCATTTGATTCGATAATGCTGGTAGTGAAACCATAAATTCTGATAAATATCTGCATTTGGGGTCTGTGGATGAAAAGCTCTCACCAGCATATTGATTATCTCTGAAAGTTTAGTGATTGGAATTTCGCGAGTGAATATTTGCTCAATCTACCCCCAAAATGCAGATCACACACTGTTAAAAGTAATTTTGATAATTTCGGCTAGGCTTCATTAAACATTCCATTAAAGTGGATGCGTTTTGCGCCACTTTGGGCAAAATTTTGGTCAGACATTTCCGCATAAGACCCATAACAATTCTCCAGAGCCTTATAATTTCTTACATTTTCGCCACTTGTGTTGGGGCATTCTATTCTTTCAGCAACATTATTCTGCTCCAGAAAGAAAGAGAACAAGATTTTTTTTCTACTTCCAAGCACAAAAAAGCTCTATAATTCAACTTATTTCAACGCTGAGAAACATCTTGCCATATATTTTTTGCCACCACTCATATACTTACACACCCCAAGAAACCATCCCCGAAAAATCCTCTGGAATGAGTATGAGAAAAGTGTAGGAAGATTTTCAAGTGCTGAAGGAAATTTTCTCTGGTAGTGACATAGTCAGGAAGTTACTTTTTCGCCAAGAGATGGAAAAGCAAGAGATTGTGCGGAAGATGAAGGCAGGAAAGAAGAATATGAAAATGACACATGAAGCAAATTGTCTGTGTGTGGCTCAAGTACTAGCAATTCAATGATGGCGTATTATTTAAAATACAAAATTGTCTTAAGGCGTTCCTTTCACTTTTTTTTTGCCCATTGCGTATACTTGACAGCTTTTCCGCCCCGCAACAATTTTCACATTGAACGCCCCAGGACGAAGAAGTGGATAGAAATATATGGTGTATATGTATTCCCACAGAACACATTCACACGATTTCCTGCCAGAAATTGGACCAAAAGAACAGGAGGAGGGAAAAATAAATGTATGGAGATTTTCCATTGTGTAGTCCTCAATAAATGTACAATGCAAACGAACAATATTATTCGCAGGATTAATGTATCACATACGCGAAATATTACAATGAAAACAATTTTTGATACATCAAGGAAGCTCCACCACTAAATTATTGCAAGCACGCCCCTTAAAGAAATTATAATTAACAAAAGTTTACGATTTTAAGAAATTAAAGCATTTAATCCATATGACTAAGCCTTAGGTCTTAAGCCCGAATAAGCTTCAGCTAAGGATCGGTGAATACCATCCTTAAGTGCTAGATTTAAAGAACAGCTGAAAAACAGCATTGAGACGAGTCACCATATTTACGGCAACAAAAGTATTTTTAAGATGTGATTTATTTATTAAATAAAAGCAAATAAAAGCATAGAAGCTTAAATCAACAATAGGGAAAACCGGAAGTCGTCGGGAAGAGATAATCACTCAGAGAAACACATCAACTATCTTCAGAGCTGTCGGCTCGGTCTCCAAGCCTTCATCAGTGGTCAAGTCTTGCAATCTTTCTCTGAGACTCGTTCAGGGTTTTGGTCAGGATTACACCAGGGCATAAAAGGGAATGGGGGTTATGCTAACTGCTGTGCTAACAAAGAGAAATTCCCAGCAAGACACAAGATGAAGAATAAGATCCGAAAATTGTGCCAAGTATTACAAAAATTTGTAAAATACAGTGTAAGAAGAAAAGTGCCCCTATTTCCCTTTTATGCCCTGGTGTAATCCCGACCAAAGCTCTGAACGAGTCTCAGAGAAAGATTGCAAGACTTGACCACTGATGAAGGCTTGGAGACCGAGCCGAAAGCTCTGAACATAGGTGATGTATTTCCCTGAGTGATTATCTCTTCCCGACGACTTCTGGTTTTCCCTATTGTTTATTGCAATTAACGTCGGCTTATACCCAAAATAGAAACTTAAACTAAATTCAATTTCTGAACAGAATTCTTTACTAGGAAATTCATTTCACAGAATTTTTTGCACCGATTGGAAGAACTTCAAAACAGCAAACTGACTAAACCAAGAATTAAAAATAGAATGAACTTAAATTCATGAATTAAATGAAATTTCATTCTTTTTCTCATCAAATCATTTTGAGATTTTACAAAAAAGTTTAGAAAAACATCCGAAGATGACTGGCAAGTGAAATGAACTTTCTAATGAAGAATTTAATGCAGAACTTGACTTTAGGGATGAATGGCATATATCGAAGACATGGAACCATTCACTTTTGAATATAATCACAAAATGAATCTTCTGCTTCGTATCTTCTTCCAAATCCAAATAAACAGATTTAAATTATCATTCAATTAATATTTATTCAGGAGAATCAAATGGTCAAAAAAAATTGAATTACAATACTTTTTAATGGTCGAACTCCAAGAGAGAGCAATTTTCACAATCCATTTTTTCTCAAATTATCACCATCCTGAGCCCGTATCCTCCACTTTGTGAGATAAGATTTTACGCGAGCTTCTCTCCGTGACATTTTCGCATATTTTTCCCACACGCCTTCTCTCCGTATCCACAAATACCGAAGAGAATCAGCACAGATTTTCGTGTTTTTATTGCTTATTTTCTATGTAAATTAATCAAACTCTCACCAGGAATACCACTCGAGAATTCTCCCCGGTTTTTGATGAGAAAATTTCCAATCGAAAATTTCGTGGATACCAAATAGGCGAGTTCCACTCAGAGAGTTGGCTTTTCCCATAAAATCAAATTCTCACAACTGGATGATACGGCCCGTGGTTGGTAAACGGTAAGACATAGGGGAAATGCTTCTAATTTTGTCCAGTTTCTTATTTTGGACACTTTGAGGATAACATTGGACACTAAAAATAAATTGATTAAAATGATGGATTTTTATTCCAATATTTGATGAATAATGAATTCTATCTAAATATTTGTTCTTTTTGGAATATTTTAACACTAAATACGTTAAAATTTGAATATGATTTGAGTTGAAATTGCTTTGTTGAAAATTCAGTGTGAGCAATTGCTTACGAGAAATATGACAGAACTTCGTGGCTTACTTCAGTCTTATTTAGTTTTGGTGAAGTACTAACAAAGTTTGTTCGCTGTTTTTGAGTGATATTATTGAATATTCATTGAATATTGTGTTGATTCACGTTACTGATGATTTGTACATTTGACCTGAAGTGAGATTTGCCTTGTGAATTATATTTTTCGTGTGAAAAATGGGAAATTTTTTAAGACATTCACCAGTGAGGTGATGATTCTTATTTTGGACAGGTGTTTTTCTAACGAAATTTCGTGAAGTTTTAACTTTTGTGATGACTAGGTTGGACAAATGCCTGGAGAAATAAAGGAGCATCATCTCTACGAAATAGATGCAGTGAGAAATGCCTTGAAAGGCTCCCGGAAAGGGCAGGGAATGAGCGAAACCGCACGTACTTGGAGTACCGAAGTCAACTCACTTTAATGAATGATATGGAAAGTTTCTGGGCTTCTTGTGACATTCCACGTTTCCCTTACATGACCAGGAAGAGGACTTGGTAAGATTGGTTCATGAAATGAAGAACAATGGGCATCCTGTTGAGGCGGATTATCTGTCCAAATTTACAGACAAGTTGTAAAAATTAATAACCAAGTTGTCCAAAATAAGAGTCAAATTCACCTCTACATATCAATTCATTTTTAAACGTATTAAAACTAATTTTAGTAAAAATGAGATGATAAATAGCTTGCCAAGTTTCTAAACAATCCTTCTGAAAAGAGAGTAACAAGAAAAGTCAATTAGTATTGAAAATATGGCACTTCAAACTTAGGATATCGATGCTTATATGCAGACTGTCCAAAATTATAAGCACTTCCCCTATTGACTTCCTGTCTTTGGTGACCCCCTCCCACAAGTCAACATTTTCTAGCGAACTAACTTACCCAAATCATTTGAAAACTTTCACGAATTTATTATTGAAATATTAAAGCTTAAATTGAATTATTTTATTTAAAGTAATTTTGCTTTTTAGTCAATTGAAACATAATGTAATTTAATTTAATTTTTTTTATGAAATCGTGAAACAGAGTAATAAAAAAAATTAATTTGGGCAGGAAAAAATTAAATTTGGTAATCAAATACTCAATTTAGAGAAAATTATAGCGGTGTTATCACACTTTCAAATTAAAATTTTAATGTGATTCGCATTAATTGTCACTGGTAGGCATCCAAATGTGTGATTTGTGTCTCTGACTTACTTATTAATATATAAAATTTCAGCTATTTATTGACAAAAAAGTAGAATGGACCTGTAAAAATTCATTTAAATTGATTTATAGCATTATTGCGAAAAATTAATGTGAAATGCTTTATGTCAATTTAAATTTGTTTTTGCAGGAAAAGCCTATGTTCTTATCAATAAGTAGAACGAACTATAAATAATAAATGGGTTTAAGGTACAAGTTATATGAATTTACACATGTGAAAATTGTGTTATGAAGAAAATATAGCTCACACTTCCAGTGAGATTATATTATCATTCATTATATTTTCAGCATATTTCTTTCTTACAAATTATTGTAAATGAATAAAATAATAGAATAGAATGATATAAGTATAAAAATTTTCATGAAAAATTTTCATGCAAGTGATTTTTACTTGACATGGAACTATTTTATTAGTTCACTTACGTAAACTAAAACTATTTTGCAAAGATTTAGATTTATTGCTGATCAAAATTTAAAACTTTAGTGACAATACATTTTATTCATTTTTTTCTGATCAAATACAACTTTTATTGCTCTTTTGTTTCTTTTCCAATATTTATTTTCAATCATATAAGGTGAATGTGGCGATGTATCATAAACTAAGAACTTTCACTGAGAGAAATCCGAAAAAGTTAAAATAACATTCCGGAATTGTTTATTTTATCCTGCATTATTGATCCGAAATCGGTGTAAATATTATTCTTTTTAGGTGTATTAGGGGTTAAATTTACCCTTTTTCATGTTAATTTTACCCCTAAAAAGGCGTATAATTATGAATGAAAACTGTTGATATATTTTTACACCTAAAAAGTGTTTATGAGGAAAAAAAGATAATCGCACCCTCGTTTTTTTCTCAGTGTTTAAATTTAAAAACTTATATATTGAAGACAGTTTTTGTTATATGAATCAATGTTGGAAATTTGATTTACAGATCTTAATTAGATTTAAGACCCACTCTAAATTATAAAAGAGTTGAGAAAAATATTACAGGCCATAATGCTTTATTATGTGTACAATATAACTAAATAATACATTTTTTCAATACAACACTAATTTTATTTCCAAATTGAATGTATTAAATTTTGCATGTGTCCATCTCATTCTTTCCCACTCAAAATTATGTTGAACTTAATTAAATTTGGTATGATGTTTAAACAAAGAAGAAGAATGCGAAAGACTAGGATAGACTTATGTAAAACATTTGAGAAGGAAAAGAATGTGAATTTAACTTTCATGAAATTTTCCTGATCTAAAACGTGTACCGGAGACTTTATTATATATGAATTAAAAGGAAACTTGAATATTTTAACCACACATGTTTAAAAAAAACAAAGAAAAAAAACTATTTTGTTGACTTTATTAAATTAATTGCAAAAAAGTGCGGTTGCAAAATTCGTTCCAAGTACTGTCCTGAATAAATTTCCTCCTCATGCTCTTCTTTTTCTTTTAAATCAACATGCACACACTCAGAGATTTTCACCATTGAGAATTTTTCTAGTGGTTTTTCTCTGCTTATCATCACCCTTAGGGTCCTACAATGTCCCAGAATTTGGGTGAGTGAGTCCACAGAATGTGAGATGAATTCTTTATTTGCAGTAGAAAATTATTTAAACTATTTAAAGCTTTTCTGTCAGTGACACTGAAGTATTCTGCACAACTCATTTTGTGCCTCAAACTTCCTGAGCTTTTATTATTATGTCTATTTTGGGAACTTTGCTCCTCTAAACTCGTGCATTTTATTGCACTTTGTACTTTGTACTATTAACTTCATACGTGTATGATTTTTTTTTCTGACTCGAGAACAACTCATTAAGAGCGTCCCTTTGTATTCATTGGAAATGGTAGATGGAGGAAGAATGACTAGGGTAGAGGTCGATTTCACCCTCTTCAATCTGTTCTCCTTGTGGCGAAAAATTCCATTCAATTTCACTTCATTCAGTGAGATGTTGAATGATTTTTATGGCATTTTCTCAGGGAGAATGAAAAATGACTAACTTGAGGAGTCTCATTCTTTAGGATAAGGTCTGTATAGCTGCCAAACAACATCCACCAGTATGTGAGTGAAATGAAGAAATTTTCCCATTTATTATTTTTAGCTTTCAACCCATAAAATTTCCTCCTCCGGAGCTTTTTCTCTCATCCATTTTAATGGGTTTCCTTAGCTCATATCGAAAATTGTCAATCGATTGGAATTGATATGGGAAATTTCACAAGGCATATTTCTAAGAAAAATATTCAAATCCCATCTGAGATTGGTAAAAAGTCCTGCGCATGTGACATGACAGGATTGTAACAAAGCTTTCATAAACAAATTCCTAGAATATTCTAATTGACCTGGTTCAGATACAGCTTTTAATTACCAAGAAGCGTTTAGTTTGCCTAAAAATCAAATTATAGAGCAATTTCATTCTCAGCAATATCTCGGTAAATGATGCAAAGAAAATCGGTATTTTAGACAAGCTTTGTTACCACAATTTTCACCGTACTTCTTTGTATGCTAATCGGAAATGGATCGAACATCGTGTTTGGGAAGCTTTTCTGACAATGAGGGAGAGCTTTTCTCAAAACAGCAAGAAAGACAACCGATAAGATTGTTTGTGCTTAGGGAAACTGTGATTCCTCGATAATAAATTGTATTTTAGAGCAAATACGATTTATTTATAATAATTTAGATAAATGAAATACAGTGGTGGCCAAAATAATAGAATCATTTTGCAAAGCTTATATTTTTTTAACTTTTGTATTTTTTCCCAATTTGTTGATATAATTCTGCAGTAGAAATCTTCAAATTAATAGAATCGTAGAATAAGGGTTGTTTTGGCCGCTAGAGGTCTCTATTTTACACAGAATACGTCAATAGTGACATTCAATTCTGCAAAAAAAATGAAAAGCTGTCATTTATGGTTTCTAAATATGGCTTTATTTAAACTTATTCGATTTATAGATCACATTTTTTAATTTAAATAAAAGTGGTCCTATTGTGTTGTTCAAACTAAATTTCACTATTGATGTATTCTGTGAAAAATAGAGACCTCTAGCGGCCAGAACAACACTTATTTGACGTAAGGTAAGTATTTGAACATTTCTATGTCAAAATTATTTCAACGAATTAAAATAAACAAAAATGCTCATGGTAAAATAGTGGTCGTTGAGGAGCTGATTCTATTATTATGGCCGCCACTGTATATTATTAAAAAATACATTAACCAAAAATTCATGGACATCATGAGCTGCCGGCTCAATGGTACGCACCATACCGTTTCCAAATCTTGCAACCCCGAGAGTAAGGATTGCAATACCGTCGTTGCGGGTGACTTTGCACCCGGGGGGTGACTTTGCACTCTGCTGTTCGTGAGAGTTTGAACAATTCTAGCACTTATTGATAGTCTCCGCCGATCCGGTCTACCATGTCAAAGTATAGAGGGATATATTAAGTACCAAGTAAGGTACAATGATCCTCAAAAGGATTCTTGTAGTTTCAGTAATAGTCAATGAAATCCTAGTATAGGTATTTTGTCAAAAAACTACTCCGCGAAAAAGTTATCTGAAGATGCAATTCCAAAACCGATTTCAGAGAAGTAAATTGCCCAAATCTATTCTAAATTTATCTGGCTAGAATAATCCACTTCGATTTTGTTCATTATTTTTATTAAAATATTTTTTTTTCACTATAATCTTCCTAAGAACGCATGATTTATGTTATAAAATTGCGTTTAATGGTCTTTCTTAAGCTTTATTATATAAGTATTTGGCTAAAAATTATCCAATTTTTTGATAATTTAAGATAAAATGACCGAGATCTACAAGATGATGTGGTCGCCATCTTGGTTTGACGTTTCTGTCCGCCATTTTGAATAACTGTCAAAACAAAAATCTCATCCGATTGAGCTGAAATTTTAGTATGTTCTAGCTGATGTCAAAACCTTTTCAGAACATATATAACATCCGGCCTATGTCAAGCGATTGTCTGGATACTGGGGCTCTAAGTTCAAAATTTTGACACTTTCATGAAAACAAAACTACGGAGGGCTTCTTTTATCGAAACCATCACAAAAAAGACAGTACTATCGTTAGGCGATGAGATCTTAATAACAAACAAAAAGAAAAGTAATGTTTTTCTTTATAACAGCATATTATTTGAAGATCTGAAAAACTGTTTTTGCAAAGATGAAAAAATAAAAAAATAAATAAATAAATGCACTTTCCATTTTTTTTATTATGTAAGAGTAGAGTAAATAAATATGAAAAATAAAAGCCTCAACCATTTTTAATGGTTACTGAGGCATTTCGTTTAGGTTTTAAAATTAAGGATTAGAAAATAAAGATCGCACAAATATGAATATTCCAAAATTTTAAAATTTAAGCCTCTGTATCTTGGTAAATAATTGACGTAGACTGGAACATAAATACGTTCTGAAAAGGTCTTGACATCAGCTACAACATACTAAAATTTCAACTCAATCGGACCAGTTTTAGGTTTTGACAGTTATTCAAAATGGCGGACAGAAACGTCAAATCAAGATGGCGATCATGTCATCTTGTAGATCTCGTGCATCTTACCCTTAGATGTGAAGATCTTCATTGTCGTTTATTATCAGAAATTGTTAATTTTTTAGTATTTATTAAAAAGTGCAAAGTCACCCGCACCTTATCCCAAGTGCAAGCCTTTTTTCTTGATTTTTTTAAACATAGTAAAATTTTATAAAATTAATGATAGTGGCACAAAATCCATTTATTAACAACTGAATACAAATAATTTTACTCAAAAACCCCCCTCCCTTCACTTTATCAATCCACTTTTAGATAGCAAAAGTTGAAAAACAGCGAAAAAACGTGCAAAGTCACCCGCAACGACGGTACACAATGCAATTGGTTAAGGTCATGTAGCAAGTCAAGCAGAGCATGTGGCCTATAATAACTCAGTTGGTAGAGCACTCGTCTAGTTAACGAGAGGTCCCCAGTTCAATTCTGGATGGAGGCAGGAATTTTTCCTATCTCCACTGAGGAAAAACTAGATTTGAGTGTCATTAATTGACGATTCTCTGTATATAAATAAAATTAACACCGAAAAAAGTAAAATTCTCAATATTATTTCATAGTGCTCAAGAGAATACTCATAATGTTAATCCTATTCTAGAGGAAGAAATATGTAAAACATGACTTTCACTTTACCATATGCAGACGGGTATAGGGTGGAGTAAGTACTTTTAACCACTTTAAGGTTTCATGTGCTTGTAATTTTTTATAATCTTTATTTAAATAAAATGAAATTTTGTACAAAGATACCTTAAGGCCGTTTTTTCCTAATAATCCAAGAGAATTCCCAATTTTTTTTGGATATTTTAGTGAAAAATGCATTTTATGCAACTATGCATGTTTCAGTACTTTTGGCCACTTTGTAAGCACTTTTGGCCATTGTGTGTAAGCACTTTTGACCACTTGTTTCCAATAGAATTTTAATAAAATAACAAAAGAAATAGCTTTCGAAAACTTTCACAAATACACAGCGCAAGTCCTATTATTATTTAACACCAATTTTATGTGATTATTAGAGTACTTTAAACTTAAACGACTTTTTGCACATTTTCTGTTTGATGTAAAAATCAGTCAAAAGTCACGATTGTTTTTACTGAAATCCGCGAGGTGCGCCACGTGTAAAATATATGGGAAAATGAATGGCCAAAAGTACTTACACAGCCGAAAAAAGTAAGCTCTTTTAGCCACATCCGATTTTCATTTAATTTGTTAGAAAATCTTATTAAGGATGATATCACAATAAAATTTAGTTAATTAAGAAATGAACTTTAATTGAATAACATCAAATATTTTCATCAAAAATATGAAATAATATAAAACAATTTCTCTTAACATTAACAAGTTTCTTAAGAATTCCATGTTTTTTTTAGTGATTGTTTATCTTGTCGAGAATTTCTTTCAATAACTTAGAATTAATCAAGTCGATACAAAATCAATTATGGTTTTCTGATTCGTCAGATTGGCGGTCACGAAATAGGACCCATTTTCCTGTTCTAAATAAACTCATAATTGCCTTACAATGTGATTTTACTTTAGGTGGCCAAAAGTATTTACATGGCCAAAAAGGCTGACTCTACCCTACTATTCAACTTAAAATTCTACTTTTTCGATAATGATTAGTTAAAATTTAAAATGTAAATATGTTTTTTTTGGGCGGGACTCAAGAAAGCCTATAACAATTACATAAAATACCAACTGTCACAATTATCTCACTAGTTCATATTATTAGAAAAAAATCAAAATATCTTTTGAATTCTTCGTCAAAATACTAAAAAATCGGAATGGTGGCACAACGCTGCATAGAGAAACTTAGGCCTTCCCGCAAGGAGAATTCGGGTCATTCATTATTATTTTTCTCTTATTCCAGGGATATACAGAAATTTTGTGCGTGTAAAATTAGCTGTATCCATTTCATTGACCAAAAAAACGTTTTAAATTTGAAACCGATCAAATGAGATTGATTTTCGCCTCTGATAAGATAGTTAATAAAAATTCTAATGCGAGTTGTAGCATTATGGCCGACAGTCCATTCGGTCAGACCTGTTTTAGCAATTGATTTTCGGTATCTCAAACTTTAAAGTCACACATTAGGTATCACAAACATTACAGTATCTGTGATTATGCAAGAGTCAGAGCTAATAGGGGATATCGTTGTTTAGATATTTTCCATCTTATTCATCGCTATGTAGGCCGGCAAGAAGGGAAGACAAAGGTTGGGTGGAGCTTTTTTGATTTTCCCGGAAATTTACTGGAAGCTTTTTGTGCATCTCTCTGAGCCTTTTCTCTGTTCTCCCCACAAAACAATCCGGAATTTCCCGTGACTTGGCACTTCGGTCTTTGTGAATGATGCTTTATTTATGGAAATTAAATTCAACCAAAATCAAATTGAATTTGGTTCTGTGATAGTAAAGTGGTTAGCATCGTTCAATAGACTCTCACATCTCCTCACCAAATTTTTGTCACATAAAATATCTCTTTGTCACTGGCATCCCATAAATGGATAAATTTAGTAAGAATTGTGGCTTTTGGAATGGATATCAAATGGACATTTGGTAGTAGCTTTGAAATACTTCGAAAGAGTATAGAATATAATGAATATCTGGGATAACCATTGCTTCAGGGAAGACGTCGACTGGTATTGGGAAGTAATTTTACAGTCAAAAACTTGGATTCCCTAAAGCACACACCAAATTAAGTCATAAAATTTTCCTCTACTCTCTATACTACATAAAAGGGAGGACCAAGACACAATATGTCTTCCTTGAGGATGTTTAGCAATCCAAATTAGGGCAATTACAATCTATAATGCAATTTGCACTAAAATCTCCTTTCTTGGCACTTTCAGACCATGGTGTGCATAATGGATTTATAACGAGGAGACGTTCCCAACCAACACCACAGAATCAAATGAGAGGAATTGATCAAATTCATCGAGAAAGTTATTAAGTTCCTCGGAAGAATTGCATAACTTCTTCTCTGTAATATACTCTGAGTCACTTTAAGATCTTGAAATTGGTACTCTTACTGAGTAATTTTCCATGAAGATAACTGTATCCACTTATGGCATTAAGAAACATTGTCATTCAATGAAACTTCTCAAGTATATATTAAACAATTTGCTGAAATTGATTATCAAAATTTACAGAGTACCCAATTGTGGTTTATTTAAACAATTGAGGCAAATTCTGTTTCAAAATCATCAAACAATATCTTGTTCTTGTATTATATAGGGAGTATACTAGTCTATTTGTATTTGCAAATATGAAATTGTTAAAGAATTATGTTAACACAAATTATGAAAATGAAACCAGTGCAGTGGTAAGATAATTATTACTAAAAACAGCCTCAGCAGATTCGGCATTTTGGTACAATTGGTCAGCGAAAATGATATTTAATAAATTATGCAAATAAAAATCATAAATTAAAGCGTGTTCACGATAAAATGTTCCAAATGATTTGATATTTTTATGACAGATGTAAATAGCTCCGCATTTTCGTTGTATGTAAACATTGTAACACGTGCCTTTACCTTTCTTTTGGTGAAACTCTCATCAAATTCTGTTCATTTTTCACTGAGATCCGAAATAATAATGGAAAAGAGAAGGAAACTGATCGCGTACACGTATCTAGAAAATCCTGGAATCAATTACGCGGACCTTGGAAAACTCACAAATACCTCACGCCAGACCGTCCGGAGGGTGATTCTTCGATTCCTCGACAGTAAAACCACTGCCCAGAAACCTCGATGTGAAAAAAATCGAGGTATTGGAGATCGAGATTTGGAGAAAAAGGTGATCATGCGCTACAAGAACAATCCCTCGACATCTGTGACGGATATGGTTAAAAAACCTAAATGTTCTGCCAGTCTTGTTCACGAAATCAAACAGAGGAATAGACTGAATACTTTTAAGACCCAAGCAGCCCTTCATCGCACGGATGCACAAAGTCAATCAGGCTGATGTCTGGCTTTAATAAATGATGTCTGGCTTTAGTGGGTGCATCTTGATGTATGATGAAACATACATAAAAGGAGACTCCAAATAATTACCAGGACAGCAATATTACACCGCAAAGTCTTTCACAGGATGTAAGAAGAAGTACAGGTATAAAAATTATGTAAAGTTTCCAAAAAATACATGGTTTGGGATGGCGATCTGCTCATGTGGACGTATCAGAGCAAGGCGTTCTTCATGCAGGGCAAGATAAACTCGTCAATTTACATCACTGAGTGCCCCCAAAAACGCCTGTTGCCTCTGTACAGATGCCATTACATACCCTCGATCTTCTGGCCAGATTTGGCGTCCTGCCATTAAGCAAAAGCAACCAAAGAATGGTATGAGGAGAACGACGTTCGTTATGTACCCCAGGAGATGAATCCGCCAAATACTCCAAATCTTCGTCCAGTTGAAACATTTTGGGCTTAGAGTAACTTTGCCAAATTCCGGCCAGCTTGCAATTTCGGCCACCTTTTTTGTTCCTTGAATTTCTATGAACTTTTAGATTTTACGTACTCTAGAGATTATACAATGCAAAAGAATAACAAAAAATGTAGCTTCACAAACGAGATGACGTGAAAAAGATATTGGAAGAATTCCCTAAGGGCAAGGAGCTATGAGAATGAAGGTGGCCGAAATAGGGCACCAAAGCTATGTCTATATTTTTATTCATTTTAAAATATATTAAAAATGATTTTAGAGTAAATAAAGCGATAAACTCTTTACAAGGTTCTAAGCAACACTCTTTCAGAAGAGAGAATAAAAAAAATCAATTTGTATTTAAAAGGGACAGATAATCCTAACCGGCTTATGTAGGTGAGATTCTTAACGTGAGCTAACTCGGAGTGCATGCAAATTCGATTTGGAGCTGAAGTTGGGAGACGCCATTCAGTTATCTTGAATCAAATTCGTGAAATTAAACAAGTTTTGTATTTGAACCAAAATGTCAAGGATTTGGATGAACTGACAGAAAAGTGTTATATGGGTGAAATGTAGACCAGAATGTTCTCTATAATTTTGCCGTAGAACTTGAACTCATCGATTACTCAGAAGCCAAGATAAGCGAGGTTTTTTGTTTCTTAACTCGTTTTTTCATCCAGAGTGCCCCAAGTGTTCATTTGTTGAACTTCAACTAAATCAAAGAATTGTTGTATTTTGCGGGACTTTCCATTTAAACCCCTATTTTAAGTGTCTTGGTGGAGTAGAGGCAGTCAAATTGTCATCTGAGTGATTTCAAAGCGTTATTATGGGAAAAATCAATTTTTTCACATTTAAACGGCAAAATCGGAGTGATAGCGTAGTCTGAGCGGAAAATGATGTATGGATGAAATGTAGAGACAAATGTGCTCTACAATTATGTTGAAGTAATCATCAAAATCGGTTCAGCGACAGTCGAGATAATTGAGGTTATGTGATATTGAAATTGGTTTTTCGACTGTGGCGCCCCTGGTGTTGGTCCCACGAAGTTCAAACATTCTAGAAAGTTTTAGCATTTGGTGAGATCTTTCGTTTAAGCCCTCATTCATCAAAATCGGTCACATAGAACCGGAGATATGATTTTTTGAATTTCGTGAACTTTGACCCCTCATATCTCCGGTTCTATTGAAACCACAGCGCACATACGCACCATTTTGGAAACGTCCTAGACTGGACTACAACATACTAAAATTTGATTAACTTGCACAATGCCGTTTTTGAGAAAAGTGACTTTGAATTTCGATGAATTTTGACGCTATCACAGCGCCACCTGTGGTGACTTTTTGAACTTCCATCTGAAAGTGCTCATCGAGACGAAACCAAAAAGGTAAAATTTAGGTCGCTATGTTAATTAGAACCGGAGATAGAGGCCGGTCAATGTTCGAACTTTGACCCCTTATAGCTCGGGTTAGGGGTTATGGATCGACTTAAGGTTTTTTTTGTTTGATAGGTATAATCAACGGCTACAACATACTAAATTTTCAGCCCGATGCACAATGGAATTTTTGAGTTATTTAACTTTTAAGATTTAAAAATTTTCTTTTTAAAAAAAGCGCCCCTAGCGGTGGTTTTATGAACTTGCGATGTTAGAAGGAGAAGTGGCATTTCACGAGAGCTTTCCAAAAAGCCCTCACTTTTTAAATTCTGACAATTAGAACCGGAGTTATGGCCATTTTAAGAAATTTTTTTTGGACCCTTATAGCTCGGGTCAGGGGGGTCGGGGTACCTTAGGTTTGGTATTGATGGAAAGCTCTAAGGCCCAGCTATAACATACTAAAATTTGAGTCCGCTGAATGCCATAGGGGCGGAGCTATTGAGAAAACAAAAAAAGGGGGGTCTTCAAAATGGCGGAAGGAGGGGTGGGGGGTGGGGGGTCAATGCACCAAGTTGCAATTTTCACCCGATATATAACCTTTGCCGAAAACCGCAAGTCGATATCTTTTTTAGTTTAGGAGCTATTAAGCTCCAAAGAGCGGCCGGCCGGCCGGCCGGCCGGCCGGCCAGCCGGCCGGCCGGGAACGTAAATTAGCCACATATATATTCGTGATCAGGAAGTGCTGAAACACATTTTGGCCAAATTTGAGGTCGATCGGACGACATGAAATTTTGTTAGGATTATAGTAGGTGAGATTGTTAAGAATCTCACCTAATATTACATTTCAAACTTGAGACTTTGACACTTGCATGCAACTATGCCGAAATTTGGCACACTTACCCTATTAAATACGATCTGAAGAAAAAGGCTAAAAGCGTCGAGAACATCGAGGACTTCAAGAAAAAATGTAATGAGACAACCAAGAACCGCGGTGATGATCTTGTACAGACATTGATGGAAGGACTCAAGAAGAAGATTCGAGATTTCGCCAATCAAATACTTGAATAAAAAACTAATATATCTAATAAAATCTACAATTTCAAGTTTCAAGAAATGTTTTTCTTTTTTTTTAATATTATGTAGACTTAATTTTTAAAGCATTATTCTTGGGAACAATTTTATTGTGGACACGCTTTAAAAATATCCGGAACTAGTAAGATATTCTTTGTCAAAATATCGGTTTTCACTGGTCATTTTAAAATTATTAGGTGAGATTCTTAACAATCTCACCTACTAATCCTAACAAAATTTCATGTCCTCCGATCGCGCTCAAACTTGGCCAAAATGTGTTTCGCCACTTCCTGATCACGAATATATGGGGGGCTAAGTTACGTTCCCGGCCGGCCGGCCGGCCGTCCGGCCGCTCTTTGGAGCTTAATAGCTCCTAAACTAAAAAAGATATCGACTTGCGGTTTTCGGCAAAGGTTAAATATCGTATGAAAATTGCAACATGGTGCATTGACCCCCCACCCCCCACCCCTCCTTCCGCCATTTTGAAGACCCCCCTTTTTTTGTTTTCTCAATAGCTCCGGCCCTATGGCATCGAGCGGGCTCAAATTTTAGTATGTTATAGCTGGGCCTTAGAGCTTTCCATCAATACCAAACTTAAGGTCCCCCGACCCCCCTGACCCGAGCTATAAGGGTCCAAAAAATTTTTCTTAAAATGGCCATAACTCCGGTTCTAATTGTCAGAATTTAAAAAATGAGGGCTTTTTGGAAAGCTCTCGTGAAATGCCACTTCCTCTTCTAACATCGCAAGTTCATAAAACCACCGCTAGGGGCGCTATTATTAAAAAGAAAATTTTTAAATCTTAAAAGTTAAATAACTCAAAAATTCCTTATACAATCGGGCTGAAATTTTAGTATGTTGTAGCCGTTGATTATACCTATCAAACAAAAAAAACCTTAAGTCGATCCATAACCCCTGACCCGAGCTATAAGGGGTCAAAGTTCGAATATTGACCGGCCTCTATCTCCGGTTCTAATTAACATATCGACATAAATTTTACCTTTTTGGTTTCGTCTCGATGAGCACTTTCAGATGGAAGTTCAAAAAGTGACTACAGGTGGCGCTGTGATAGCGTCAAAATTCATCGAAATTCAAAGTCACTTTTCTCAAAAACGGCATTGTGCAAGTTAATGAAATTTTAGTATGTTGTAGTCCAGTCTAGGACGTTTCCAAAATGGTGCGTATGTGCGCTGTGGTTTCAATAGAACCGGAGATATGAGGGGTCAAAGTTCACGAAATTTAAAAAATCATATCTCCGGTTCTATGTGACCGATTTTGATGAATGAGGGCTTAAACGAAAGATCTCACCAAATGCTATAACTTTCTAGAACATTTGAACTTCGTGGGACCAACACCAGGGGCGCCACAGTCAAAAAACGAATTTCAATATCACATAACCTCAATTATCTCGACTGTCGCTGAACCGATTTTGATGATTACTTCGACATAATTGTAGAGGACATTTGTCTCTACATTTCGTCCATACATCATTTTCCGCTCAGACTACGCTATCACTCCGATTTTGCCGTTTAAGTGTGAAAAAATTGATTTTTCCCATAATAACGCTTTGAAATCACTCAGATGCCAATTTGACTGCCTCTACTCCACCAAGACACTTAAAATAGGGTTTTAAATGGAAAGTCCCACAGAATACAACAATTCTTTGATATAGTTGAAGTTCAACAAATGACTACTTGGGGCACTCTGATGGATGAAAAAACGAGTTAAGAAACAAAAAACCTCGATTATCTTGGCTTCTGAGTAATCGATGAGATCATGTTCTATGGAAAAATTATAGAGAACATTCTGGTCTACATTTCACCCATATAACACTTTTCTGTCAGTTCATCCAAATCCTTGATATTTTGGTTTAAATACAAAATATGTATAATTTCACGAATTTTATTCAAGATAACTGAATGGCGTCTCCCAACTTCAGCTCTAAATCGAATTTGCATGCACTCCGAGTTAGCTCACGTTAAGAATCTCACCTACATAAGCCGGTTAGGATTATCTGTCCCTTTTCTTATAATTATTTATTTTCATTTTTTTTACTGGTCAATCTGCTAATATACTGATTATAAAACATTTTTCTTTAAATTGAATTTGATGAAAAATCAAATCAGTGAAACTTATACTTTGTACTAAATGTCCAAGTCTTTAAAATATTTCCGATTTTATCCCATTTATTCAATGCTTCATAGCGTCCATAATTACTCAGCTGTCAATTAAAAAACAAACACAAAAAAAGCTGAATCACAATAAATTAAAATGTAGCAGCGCATGAGAAGTCTAAACAGTATTTTTAACTCATTTATTCTGTACTTGTAATTCACTTAATTGATATGTGTTTCATACCATGTTAAATATTAAAATGATGTTCAGTAAATTGTGTAAAAAATCAATATGCACTATATTGATTAAATTACTTTTTTTGGTATTTAAAACTTTAAGCATGGCAAGATTGTTCTTTCTAAAAAGTATAACTAACGCAAAGATTAAAGTACAAAGTTTAAATACAAACACAAAATGTCTTTTCCAATGCAGGATTTAAAAAGTAGGAAATTTTCAATAGTGAAATAGATCCTAAAATAATTATATAATAATTTAATGCATTTGTTTTAAATATATATATATATATATATATATATATATACATATATATATATATATATATATATATATATATATATATATAATGCTAGGGGGTACGTGGTGCAATTGGTTAGAGCATTCGTCTCTTGGACGGAGTGAACCCCGGCCCGACTGTCATAGGTGTGAGTTCGAGTACCGCCTGGTGGAAATGTACATAGTGGCAGAAATAGTCCAGTACATAGAAATAAATATAAATATTTGAATATAAATATTTACTCTTCATACTGAATATAACCTAATTTCAATTGATTGTCAAGAATTATGAGACTTTTTTAAATAAGTTTTAAGTATTATTTAATATGAATTCAGATTGAGATCGAAATGAAGTATGAAATGTATAAAACTTGATTTTGCTGAAAACAGAAGTTCTTTGCACAGAAACTTCTGACTTTCTAAAAATTTTCCCGTAAATCATTTCAGCTATTGCAAAATCCTTTTTGAGAAATTCTTCAAATGCGTTACTGACCCAAGCACTACCGGCATTATTACATCTTTATGTTCAACCAAGCAATTTTAATTTTAACTTTTAGTTTTATTGCAAACATTCTTGAGTTTTATCTCTCGAAAGTCTGAGTAATGTGTGCGCTCTTGAGAAATTCTTCAAGTGATAAAATGAAATGGAATTATTTTACCGTATAATTCCTTCAATTACATCACATTTGGCATGAGAGGTAAGTATAGAGTAAAGTGGAGGATGAAAATTGAGGAAAATAATGATGAAAATTGAGACTGATCCTAAGAAATTCCAATCAACATGGGTGAAACTTCACAAAACACCCTAAAAACTTGATATCTAAACTCGCACCCGTATACCTTTCTCTCAACCATTATATCGTTTCTAAATTCAGAACCCTTCTCATATGCATTTAGGCAAAAGTTGTATTACTAAAGTATTCCAGGTGTTCAAAACTTTCACTCAAATCCTTAGAAATACTTCACCTAATCATCTCACTTGCATACTCCGCGCCGGATAATTTCAAACAAGAAATTGTACAATGCAGACGTAATTAACTATGTTTGTACTG
Organism: Phlebotomus papatasi; assembly: GCF_024763615.1. Classification (NCBI taxonomy): domain Eukaryota; kingdom Metazoa; phylum Arthropoda; class Insecta; order Diptera; family Psychodidae; genus Phlebotomus; species Phlebotomus papatasi. The sequence goes on from NC_077222.1 coordinate 35,703,659, forward strand.
AATGTGTGAGATTTCCTCAGAGAGGATCTTAAAATGGCTTTGCAGGAATTAGTAAGAATTAGTACCACGAAAAATGACCACGTGTCCCAGTAAATGCGGTTAATACTATATCAACTCACAAATTACTGAGTTCAAGAGCTACAAAATGTGTGGCCCCTCCATCCCACTATGCAACCCATGTGATATATAGTGTCCCACTGCTTTGTAGTATGGAAGTTATTATTGTTCTTGGAGGAGCAATGAGAAACTTACCCTGGCAACTGTAGCCATTTTTCTGCAATTCAAAACCCTCTGTGCAGTCACACTCGTACATTCCGTCGTGCAATTCGTAGCAAAGCTGCTCGCAGGGGCTTCCATGTCCACAGTGGCCTATCACAAGTGGAAAACGAGAAAAATAATAGAGTTAGAACCACACAATATCGGCAACATTCTTTCTCTGGGTGAAAAGCGCGGGGGCAAAAGTCCAATAAGTTTGAGGAAAGAGTGGGTGGCTTTAGACATTGCCAAATGGCATTTGAAGTATCTTCAATTTCAACGATGGTTTGTGAAAGAGTTGTGAATTACTTTTAATGTTTTCCAGCAGACAGAGATATATGAATGTCGTTTTTATTGAGAAAAGTTTTGCAATATACCACAGAAAAGTGATGAAAAGACAAGTAAAATTTATTGAGATTATGTTTTAAAGTGCAGTTAAATAGATAAAGATCGTGATGAACTAGGAATATAGTCTTCAAAGTAGAGGTCTAAGCCAGTTCCCGAAAGTGAATTTATAATACTCCAAGAACCAATTGTAAGATTTTAAAATATGTTATAGATCAATAATTGTACTTAATATGGAAATTTGAGAAAAACTTTTCTTAATAACCTCGTCTATTACGAAATTATTTCTATTTAACCATATAATTAAACTTTAAATTTGAACAAGATATTACGAACAAAAGCATTTTACTTTTAATTGAAGAACTTCAGCTAAATCTTTATTATTTTCAAGATGAATCCTAAATCGACAGCTGGCATTTTAAAATGAGAAACTGTTGGAAACTGTCTCTTTAATAACATCTGTTGACGAATACAGTAGACTATCTCTCAATTGGGCATTTGGGGAAAAATGTCATCCGGTTTATCGATAGAATTGGGCATCAAAGCCTTTGAAAATACCACAAGCAGCACTCAATTATAAAGAATCACGATAAAATAGGAAGAACTACAGCGATTTTGAGCAAATTAGCTTCATAATTAATCGTGAAAATTCTCAACAAAATTTTTCGCCTGATTGAAAAAAGAGCCGATTGAGCGAGAGTCTACTGTAAGATTTCAAGAAAAAAAATTAGTTGCCAAATGTATAAATCGGTACAAATTAAATAATTAGTTTGGTAATACAGGGGCCTCTCCACATTTTATTTTTCCATACGTTTTTGTGCAGAGGGCACTGAAGACTATTGGTAAGTTTTATCCTAAAGAGAATTGACTTATCAGTCTGATATATTTTGAAATCGTTCGTTAAAAGCTATCTAAAAATATATATTTCATAATGTTCGCCGAAATAATACAAGAACTACGAGCAAATTTGATTAAGTCGCGGTGCAATATCTGCAAAATTTTTACAATGAAAAGTGAAAAACAGCTTCACTTTTTATTAGGCTGCCCCTGGGTCAGAGCAGAGCATTCTCATACATTTTCCGTACAAAAATATGGTGTATTTTTTTCTTAAGTGCTTTTTAGTTTTGGTATAAAACCAAATGCAATCATTTTAAAACTTTTACCAAATGAAAGAGTATCTAATGTTATTACACGAGGATAATAGTCCCTAAAACCTTTATGAAAAAGACGTAAAATTCGCAATTTTTTGAATTTTTCTGAAAAATTTGCCATCTGTAACACCAGTAAAATTTTAAATTCAATAAAAATATATTCTCTGTATATGTTGCTACCATTTCGTGTTATATTTATTTTTGTGGAATCTAAAGCTTAAAAATTATAAAGAATTTAAGAAAAAGAATAATAATAATAGTAATAATAAATAAGGAAGGAGACCTCAACCTCGGGGCAGACACAGGACAAGGTAGCTGAATCAAATTCAGGATCTTGCCTTGGGGTGCCTTGGGATTTAACCCGAAGATCTTCCTGAAATGGCAGAGGATCGACAGACTGGGTTGTTAACGTTTATGTCATGGGCGCGCGACCCCAATAGGGGTCCAAAATGAAATCGATTTTGTTATAACATTTTGATAAACTTGCAGTGTACAGTTTAATTTTTCCACTAAAGCCTTCTCCTTAACTATTTTTGGGGCCAAATTCCGTCACTCCTAAACTCGTACCTCAAAAAAGTTGCTAAAATTAAGTTTAAAAACATCTTAAAGAAAAGCTTCCTGAGTGATGACTTCAAAGCTGAAAGTGATTATAACTCTCCAACTCAAAATAACGATCATTAGAAAATTCAAAATACAGTTCAGACGACCACTAGAAAAGCCCCACATCCATAACTAAAAGTTCTGGGCTAGATTCAAAATATCTGGCACAGATAGATATACGGAATAATTATGATAAAGAATGGGTTACAAATTTTGATTTCAAGAATTTTCCTTATTGAGACAAAAAAAAAGTAAAATTTCAGTAAATAATTATAAAATTAGGCGATTTAGGAAACCAAATATTAACAAAAAAAGCGTAAAAATTATTAACATAAAACAAAATATAAATAATAAAGATGAATGAACACAGAATAAAATTATTAATACGCAGCGCAGAAAAACTTTTGTTTGTAAATAAGTTTACAAAATTTCCTATGAGAGTGAACGAGACGACTAGAACTTGATCTCACTAGAACTAGATTTCATTTAACTATTAAAAAATGTTTTCACAGAAAATGTTATGGTGCGTTGATCATAATATTCTGCGAATCCGAGCAAGATGTCCAAAATGAAGTGTTCACACATTTTAAAAATTTATTTTTAGGGCAGAATCACATTGACAGTAAAATGCTCACCGTATTTCGTTAATTTACGCATTTTATTGCTATTCTTACGCAAATTTTCCATTACCGTATTACCTTATCTTATGCTCGGTGGCACTGGGTGAAAATAATAATAAAAAATTGAACAAATAAAACGAAAATTCGATAAACGGTGACCAAAAAAAACTGTACGAGAAATTAATTGTACAGTTTTTTTGCTCACTGTTTATCGAATTTTGCTTTTATTTCTTCAGTTTTTATTATTATTTTCACCTAGTGCCACCGAGTATGAGATAAGGTAATACGGTAATGGAAAATTTGTGTAAGAATTGCAATGAAAATGCGTAAATGAACGAAATACGGTGAGGCTACAGCGAGCATTTTACTGTCAATGTGATTCTGCCCTTCAACTATTTTAAAGCCTAATAAAAAAAACTATTTCCAGTTCAATAAATGATTAAAACAGATAAAAAAGGGGTCCGAGGCTTTGCGAGCTGCTCGAACTCTCGAGAAAGAGCTCTGCCTTATATACCTTTTCGCAAGTTTTCTGATGTATAGAAAATTATTGTCGAATTAAATTTGTATATAAGTCACCACAAAATTATCTTGAAGTTGAAAATTGTTCAAGAAGAGGGTTTCAAAAAATCATTAACCTTTTAATCAATTAATTGAACAAATCGGGTGAAAATTAAGCTTTGACCTTCAATAATTCCAGTAATTCCAATAATTTTCCGGTGATAGGTGTCTAAGGACGAAATGTTCAGCTGGACTACCTCCAAGACATTTCCAAAAATGAACGAAATCGTCAGGACCAATTTTTTGCAAAGTTCGAAAAACCTCATTTTTTACCTATTTTTGGGGGAGAGGGAACGCATTAAAGGTGAGGAGGGAAAAATAAAGAGGTTGGGTTCGAGATAAGGTCATTTGAAGAGGGGTCATCAGAGATCGGAAGTTGATATCTCTTACCGTTTAAATTGTATATGGGTCAAAAGACTGAAAAAGTGCGAAAACAGTATTTTCAAAATAAATCTATTACCGTTACTTTCCCAATCCATCACCGATTATGACCGATGCAATCGGATTTAGAATTAAATGATCTTTCAAAAAAGTTCAAATTTAACCAAATCCGTTGAAAATTAGGCCCACCAGGGTGGTTGACCTTTGATCTCCCACAAAACTATCCCAATGAACATGATTATGACTATAAAGCGACAAGTAATAAATTTTTAGATTAGTTAAATACTAAAATTAATAATCACATGGATTAAGCAAATGCTTTTCAAATAATAACAAGAATTAATCTCTCCACAAGCAAAGGATTTGTAAATTTGAAATAAATTCATTATATAATTTATGCATTAAACAGAGCTTAATGAATCCTTTCATTTTTCCGATTATAAATCAGAGGACCAAATCAACACTTAATACAAATACTATTTTCGTTCTTTTTCTATCCATTAGGTTCTTTTTTTTTTGCAACATTCCGGTTAAAATTGACTTTCGATTCTCTATAATCCGTATTTCCAATTCCAGCATAACCAATTTATCGACAGAAAGTGTGAAAAGAGTGCAATAGAGAAATTTTTCAGTTCAACCCTTGAGAAAATTCAGCATTCTTTTCGGGTTTTTGTTCTTATCGCATTCACAGACGACACGCAATAATCAAACCCCAAAGTACAATTGAGTGGGGTCTGAAATCGAAGGGAATGATTGTGAAAAGGAGCCAATATAAATTTTTCCCTCTATGTCTTCCCCCCCAAAATCTATTCCATCCGATATCTTATTGCAGATAGTAGAGAAAGTTTAGTGAAATATTTCTTAGGTCATGATGCTAACATAAGAATTTATTTCCAATGAGGAGGATCCTCTTAGAGATAAAAAGATGTCATAAATGATTCACTCAATATTCTCTTTACCCTTCATCCCCTATGATACACAATTTTATTTCATATGGATTATTTTACTGGGGTAAACTTTTTCCCATTGGGTGTCTTCTATTCTGCCTGTGGAGTTAGATGGGACACAAAAAAAACGAATCTACTTCAAATTTATTGCATCATCCCAGTCATACCTCACTTACAAGTTATGGTTTTACCAGCGTTTGAAAATGAAATTCAATTCTGTAAATAATGAATAGAGTTTTAAAACTTTCAGAAGCACCCAAAGAGGCTTTTCATGAATTTCATATTATACACACTTATCATACTTTGTGAATTGCAGCATAGACTAACCCCATTGCAACCCCTTTTTCGTCTCAACCTGCTGAATTAATAACACTAACAAGTCTTCAGCTGAATTTTTCGCTGTGTTTGAATAGTTAATTTCACCACTTTACTTCTGGGAACTTCGGATGGAAAACTAAATTGTACATAAGAATTAGTTTCATAATCAACTTAATCAAATTAAGAAGTTAGTCGTGTTTTTTACAGTCGGTCTAGATGCTTCTCGACCAAGACTTAAATGAAGCATATTGTTTATAATTGGTATCATGTAATATTTTTAAGTTTAATTTTTGATTAATTTAATAATTCAAATTATGTGAAATGTGAAAATAAAAGTGAATTGTCTGGAGAGTAAGAGGAATTGGGGCTACATTGATATATTATATTTTTCTACTTATTTGTAAAAGAAATTACTCCTCAAAAGAATATAATTCAGTTCCACAATTTGTAGAGCAAAAATTACGTCAAACCCCAGTGTCCTTTAGAAATATGGGCAAAAACAACGTTTATCGATGTAACTCCCTTTCTCCTAATATTGGTACAGGCAGTACAGGAATGTACTAAACAGCTCTTGATCAAAAATGTTTCTCTTTCATTTAAACTTATTAGAAAAAATAAAGAAAAATATTAAATTAAAAGCTACATACTAAAATATTCAATATTCTCTCTTCTCTTTATAGCTTTGGAGACTAAGTATTAGATAAATAATTTATGCTAGAATAACTTGCTCGTTTAAAAATTTTCTTAAACTTCAACGGCATCATTTAAAAGACAAAAATATTTTTCCCCTAATTTACTTATTATAGCTTTTGTAGTACAGCAAAATATTTAATACATACATGTAGGGTTAGAAAAAATGTTCAATATTTAACAAATGTCTTTAATTCAATAATATGTAACTCACAATTGAAATAATACGTCTTCATTCTTCAAGAGATTGAACAGGATTCTATATTATTTGTTCTACTGATAGGGTACTACGTTTTCAGTGAAATCATTCCAAATTAATTCCCACATAACATGTACTAGATAGGTTTATTTTAAAATGTGCGATATAAGAGAAAAAATAAGTATCGTAGTGATACAAGTTGGACAGGAAATTGTTTCTTGATAAATACAGTACTAAATTCTTATTTGTATGTTGTTTTATGCTATAGTTTTAATATTTGGTATATAAAAATAAAAATTTTGTACTGTATTTATTAAGAAAAAATTCTCTGTCAAATTTGTACCCGCGAAATTGTCCAACTTGTATCATTGTCCAACTTATATCACGTAACCCTAATCAAGAAGAAACGTGAAAAAAAAACAAAATAAAATAATCTGTAGGATCTTTCCTTCTAAGCCTTGGAGTTTCCTTGGAGTGAAAGAATTGGGGTTCAGTACATTACGGAAAAAGCAAAAGAAAAACGACTGAGGAAGTAGTGATTCCAACAAAATTAACCGATTTCGAAAAACCGGTTAACCGCCCTATTCTGGAGACGGTTTCAAAACCGGGTTTTAGAGATGAAACCGGTTTAAAACAGTCTCTTTACAACAATTTTGAAATTTCTCTTTAGCTTAAGTTTATTTCTTGAAAATCAAGATAAACTGCAAAATATTTCCTTGGCTTTAGAAAGGAACCTGAAGTGCAAAATATTTCTAAGTGTAATTTGTAGTATAGTATAGTATGTTAATAATATATGAAGGATAGTAGTAATGTGAAATTATCTCAGTACTTCATCACTTGAAAATATTTTATTTTTTAAACCTTATTTTTTAAGTAAGTAAAGCCATAGGCACACTTACTACTTAAGCCGAGAGACGACTTAGAGTGATTATAATCAAAATAATGATCAGATTACATTTCCATCAGTTTCTGACTAATCCGTCTCTCGGCTTCAGTCGAGAAACGGCTTAATTAGTGGGAAACTGAAGGGAATTTAGTCAAATCATTCTTTTGATTATAATTACGTTAGGCCGTCTCTCGGTTTAGGTCGTAAGTGTGTCTATGTCATAAGATAATAAGAAATAACAAGGCCTTATATTATGTACTAAGTTTCTAGCATATTAAATAAAATCGTGGTCCAATTTTTCATCCAACAACAAAATAAATAAAACGACTAATAACACAATAATTTATAAAATTGTATATTTTAAAATTAAAAGTTCTTTTCAAAATCTCACACATTAAACATTTATAAAATAAAACTGAAAATTGGATTTTTCAGTTTGCAATAAAAGTTCACCTCAACTGAACTAGGTGAAAAATAATTCAAAGCTTTTTCTTATGCTTTTCTCACCATTTTCTAAATTGAGTGCATTTCCTGAACGGGAAAGCTTAAGAACTCTCTCAAATATGTTATCCACATTTCCACTCTTTCTACTCGCTCTAGAAATTCTGCACAAAAGGCAACGAGGAAGGAGGTGAAACATCAACGAAAATAGAGCTTAAATTGTATATAGTATTAAAATCCTGTTTTTCGTGCTAGAAAAAAAAGCTATTTGCGAAAAGAATTAGGAAATGTAGTAAATTGCAATTTAAAAGAAAGTTCTGTAAAAATCATTTGGCTAAATCCATGAAGATTTTTTTTTTACTTATTATAAATTCTCATTGCGCAATTTTCTTCTGTGGAAAAGCCCAAGAGGAACAGAGATTGAGCTTTACAAGTTTTCACAAGAATAATGTAAAATGTCAGATGTGATGGAGATTTTTGAGTATATTTTTGCATTATTCATCTCCTTATGGATTATTTAAGTGTCAGTGTAATGTGGAGAAGTTATACATTTTCTCTCAAATGTATGTATCCACCGATTTTCCTAAATGTCTTCCACATTCCTTCCTGCAGTGACATATACCTATAACACTTCTTTCCCACCTGTGCTGCTTTTCTTGCTCTCCTCATGTTTGTTTTCATGTCATATTTCCTTTACTTCCCTCTTCAGTTGGGAATTTATGAAAAAACATTTTTGTGAAATTTATATTGGAAATGTTAAAAACGGAAAGCACCGAGGGTTGAGTGTAATCCAACTACCAAAAATCTCAAACATGAAGAAAAAGCCCTGGGCTTCAGCAAAGTGTATCAATTTAATTGAAAAAATTATGATCATAACATTTTATAGACGATCATATTCTCTGGAAGCTTTTCTGGGTTTGTCGAAGATGAGCTTGTATGGTGTTCGCGCGCTTGATTTGCACTCTATAAAAAATTTCCACTCTGGTAATAAATATATATTTCGCATGGAGGGTCTTTGATGGAAATCTTCTTGGTAAACAGTCGTCACCAAGAAGATGTGGAGAGAAAATTGGCGTGTTTTTTGTGCGAGGAATGTGGAGAACAAGCACAAAAAAAAGAGAGGATAAAGATGGCAAAAAGTGCCCATAAATTCCAGTTAAATTTCACTGGAATTATATACATTGTGTCCAGAAAGCTCTCTTTTATGCCACCACATACTTCTTCACTATAATTCTCACATGGTTGGAGAATTTGTGCACAAACACCGAGAAGCTTTCTTGGTCAAAATTTCCAACAAGGGTGCACGTTTTATTGGATCTCAAGGGGTGAAAATTGCACAATTAATTCCACTAGGCCAGCAATTGGAGATGGGCGTATGTGTGTTCAACTTTTCAAAGGATATCCCTTTCAGGAAAAGGACAGTTACATGGAAATTCAATTAAGCAACAGACAAATAAATTTCTTTGCAGATTCAGCAAAAATGTACTGGAGAATGTTCAGAGGTTGGTCTATACTCATATTATCCCCAATGGGATTGAAATTCAATGAGAAGAAGCAATTTGGGAAGTATTGTCGAGATTTTGCGGACCAGCAACTTTATTTGAAAATGAATAAAGGGTATTTATAATCATGTCGAAATTGAAAGAGATTTTTAGTGGAAAATTTAGTATGTTTAGGAATGGATAAATCAAGCATTTTGCACCAGTAGGGGGATGTACGATACCTTCAAATTGGGGTACTTTTGAAATAGGTTTTTAAATGGAAATGGACTTTAACATGATATAATTTAGCTCTACGAACCAATTGTGAATCCAAATTACGTTATCATAAGCCTCAATTCCTTTTAAAAAATATGATAAAAAAGCCCAATTTCAAAGGTACACTGAGAGAAATCCGAAAAGTTAAAATAACATTCTCGAAATGTTAATTTTACCATGCAGTATTGATCCGAAATCGGTGTAAATATTAGCCTTTTTAGGTGTATTGGGGGTTAAAGTTAACCTTTTTCATGTTAATTTTATCCTTAAAAAGGTGTAAAATTAACATTAAAAAATCTTGATATATTTTTACACCTAAAAAGTGTTAAAGTTATGAGGAAAAAAAGTTAATCGCACCCTTTTTTTTCTCAGTGTAGCACAATTCAAAGGTGCCCCACTTCCTCGTATTCGAATTGGAATAATTGTACAGAAAACTACCAAACGAGCTTTCCTGAAACTGCTTCGTACAAATTTTGGAATCTTAATCCATTTATTGAAGTTTAAGAAATCTTAAATAATAATAAGCAATTTTGGTGATTTTTCGGAAATTGATTAATCATGTGTTCTGAATGCAAAAGCCCAATCGTTTTCTTTTCATAAATCTTATCCAAAGAAAGCAAGACAGTTAAGCTATATGATTTACCCTTTAGAGTAAATAAAGCACGTATTATACGGTTTTCAAACTATAGATTTAGCCTAGCTCCCGAATGTTTCCACATCTTTAAAACCAAGTAGGGAAAAGGCTCATAATTTTGTCCAGTTTCTTATTTTGGACACTTTGAGGATAAAATTGGACACTAAAAATAAATTGATTAAAATAATGGATTTTTATGCCAATACTTGATGAGTAATGAATTCTTATCTAAATATTTGTTCTTTTTGGAAGATTTTAACACTAAATACGTTAAATTTTGAATATGATTTGAGTTGAAATTGCTTTGTTGAAAATTCAGTGTGAGCAATTGCTTACGAGAAATATGACAGAACTTCGTGTTTACTTCAGTCTTATTTAGCTGTGGTGAAGTACTAACAATATTTCTTCGCTTTTTTTTTTGAGTGATATTATTGAATATTCATTGAAAATTGTGTTGATTCACGTTACTGGTGATTTGTACATTTGATTTGAAGTGAGATTTGCCTTGTGAATTAGGTTTTCCATGTGAAAAATGGGCAATTTTTTACGAGGTTTACCAGAGCGGTGATAGTTCTTATTTTGGACAGGTGTTTTTCTCACGAAATTTCGTGAAGTTTTAGCTGTTGTGATGACTAGGTTGGACAAATGTCTGGGGAAACAAAGGAGCATCATCTCTACGAAAGAGATGTAGCGAGAAATGCCTTGGAAGGCTCCCGGAAAGGCCAGGGAATGAGCGAATCCGCACGTACTTGGAGTACCGAAGTCAATTCAATTTAATGAATTATATGGAAAGTTTCCGGGCTTCTTGTGACATTCTACGTTTCCCTTACATGAACAGAAAGAGGAGTTGGTAAGATTGGTTCATGAAATGAAGAACAATGGGCATCCTGTTGAGGCGGATTAGCTGTCCATATTTACAGCCATGTTGTCCAAATTAATAACCAAGTTGTCCAAAATAAGAGCCAAATTCACTTCTACATATTAATTCATTTTTAAACGTATTAAGACTAATTTTAGTAAAAATGAGATGATAAATAGCTTGCCAAGTTTCTAAACAACCCTTCTGAAAAGAGAGTAGCAAAAAAGTCAATTAGTATCGAAAATATCGCACTTCAAACTTGGAACATCGATTCTTATAAGCAGACTGGTCAGAATTATGAGCCTTTACCCTAATTTTAATGATTTTATAAAACTTAATAGATCACTTTCATTTTAATATTTAATCTTAAGTAAAAATTTTCTAAAAAACCTTGAGTAAATTTTGAAATTAGAGAAGTTCAGGCGTACAGCTACACCTTTGGCCTGCAGCATATATTAAGTACTTTTAGAAATAAAAAAAAATCCTAAGAATCATCTTAGAATTCGTCCTGTGCTAAATATGTTAGGGTGGTGGTATTACTTCTGGCCTGTCTTTAATTCTGGCCATGTCGCAATTTTACTATTCGAAAGCAAAGAGGGAAAGCGCAGTTACATATTTGTCAGAAAGTGATTCCGAAAACCTAAAAAAAATGTGATTATCATAACACATCAAATACTTTTAATTTTAAAGCCTTTTAAAATAATTTTGTGATATTGGAAAGTTTTTGCGAAGAGGCCACAAGTAATGCCGCCACCCTATTATTATGTTAATGTGAAGTCACCTGCATTGTTTAATGTAGTTTTGTTAAGTTCATGAGAAAATTTATACTAGAAGCTCTTTATTCCCTAAAAACACTTACACGACTTAAACCAAGAAAGAGTTTAACGTAATTACAATTAAAATAATGATCAGATTACATTTCCATCAGTTTCTGACTAATTCGTCTCTCGGCTTAAGCAGAGAAACGGCTTAAAACTAATGGGAATTTAGTCAAATCATTATTTTTATTATAATTACGTTAAACCGTCTCTCAGCTTAAGTCGTAAGTGTGTCTAAGATATTACGAAGATAATGATTTTAGCCAGCAATAGAAAATCTATAGAAGTGATACAAAATCCCCAAAAAGTCTTGAAATTTGCGAATTATTATCGTAATTTTTACAAATTTTCACAAATTTTTACAGTCCGAAATTTTAAAATTGGTTCGGCGCGATTCTTTATCCCTAAAATTTAACTCAATATCGGATTTACCTCTATTCAGCGTGAATGGAATGGATTCTAAGGTCGCCTGTAAAGAATCTAAGCTACCATAAGCCTTATTTAGAGTTTTCATGCTTGCAAAATAATCGAATTTATAATAAAAGAATCATACCTAATACAAGCTGATTTAAGGTTATCACTGTTTTTTTTATATCTATTTTGCTTGTACAAATTTATTAGAACTTTCGACGTATAAGGGGAAAACTTAACTTTCTGCTTCACGTTCCTTTATTATGTGAGATTCTCAATGATCTCACCTACTATTTTGAAATTGATTTGAGCAAATGTGGACTAGACAGAAAGTTCTTTGAATCTTCGACAATCTTCAACTCAGCAAATTGAAATGCTATGCTACCCATTTTATATGATTTTATTTTTGAAAAGTAGAGAAAAGGAATTTAAGATACATATCTAAATAATTATGGTCAATACCTTCTTGCAGAATTATATAATCTCTTTTATTTAGTCTTTTTATAAAAACAAATATGTTGTGTCTGTCTGTATCATTTGTACCTAGGCAGTTATCCCCTTTACAGAAATAATGAGAAATATTGATTTTCCAGCACACAAATGATAGCCATAAACATAACCATTGAATATGAGTTATATATGAGGCCCTTAACAACGAAAATGTGTTAAAGTTGCTGTGACAACGAAAAATGCACAACAAAATGACGAGGCAAGAGTTCTTGGGTGGTTCAGGTGTTAAGAAAAGACTTGACCAAGAACGTCCAAACACTTAAGAAACCACCCATCCACCCACTTTTGAAGGCGAATTTCCTTTGACACAACACGCAAGAATATGGATATGCGAAAGTAATGGACAAAAGGAGTGGTCTTCGAGTCAGTGCGGTACTTCTTAATTGAATTTCTGCAAATTGTTCCACTTAGCAAATATTAATTCAGTCATATGGTAAAAGAATACCCTTCTTCAATTTCGAGACATTCTGCAGTTATTTCCAGAGACACATTCATGTCTTCAGCGACAATTAACATTATTATTGTCGTACACAGTTACACCTTCAAGCACAAACAAGTTTAGATGAATTAAATTACCACAAACTGTCACACAATTCTTTTTAATATCCAGAAAGATTCTTTTAATGCAACTTAGTTGCAATGTTAAACAAAAGTTTGAAATTTTGCGAAGAAATTAAATTTTCTCATATTAAAAATTATACTGAAATATCAAAATGCATCATATGTTGTCAAGTGTTTTCAAAAACAATCTGGGATTTTTTGGAACTAGTACAAATTTCATTAAAACACCTACGATAAATTATGTCAATTTCGTTATAATAATACAAAAAGATTTTCATGCTAATTTGCAATTTTGTTTTAAATTTATTTTGAATAACTTTTATCTCGTTTTTATTCATAACATTTTCACAGTCATTATGGATTGCTTTACAAAATCTATCAAAGAACCAAAGCATTAAAAAATAACAATTTACTTTTCCAAGTATTAAAAAAATCAAATTTTTAATTTTTAGCAATTTATGCATTATTATAAGGATATTACCCTTTTGATAATTTTTCTCAGTTTTCAGAAGTCAGGAAAATAATTTTAAAAAAATAGTGTAAAAACTAATTTCCAAAAGAACAAGATTTGTAAATAGAAATAGCGACAATATAAATAAAAACAAATTTTTGATATAAGTGAGTTCAATAACTCTTATCACTAAACGGAATTAGAGTTAAAATTTGTTAAAAATTGTTTATTTTTGGAGATAAAAAGAGATTATTTACGAAATAAACAAAAATTTCATTAATTGCGCCTCAAAAGGAGATAGAATTAACAAAAATTGTTTTTTTTACCAACTAAAAAACAACAATAAATTATTTCTAACAATAATTTGTTCGTTTTCTTTTTTTAACAACATTTTAACAAATTTTAAACATTTTTTATTGAAATAAGTTTTAATTTTGACAATTCTTCTCAATCAATTGGATTATGAAATTGAAGTATGTCAAGTGAGTAGCGCGTGTGTCAATAAAATTAAATTAAATTGTTAAACGCAAATTTGCTAATTTTGTTTATGAGGGAGGTCTGAGACGATCCAAATTTGATGGCTCTGTGCCTCAAGTTTGGAGCACCCGAGGAATACGGAACGGAGCCCTGAAAGGTATTTTTCATCTTCCATAACCTCATTCTCCCTCTTGTCTTATTTCTCGACTTTTTTCTTTAATTTATAGATCATGGAATCACTTCAGACAATATCTGCGACCTCGAGGAAACGGATATCAATGAAATCCTTCCTCATGGGGCCGTAAAAGCGATTCCGTCGAGAATGGCGTCAAAACGTGCAGTCCGGAAAGAAAGTACGCCAGGATCAACCAAAACGGGGAGACACTCGAGTGTCCTCCTGGACTATTTTCTCGATCCATGATATTTTAAAATGTCCAGAAGGAATTTCCCTTAAAGAATACCATGAGAAAAATGGTAAACTGGATAAGAACAGGAGAAAAGAACTCGTTAACCTAATTCTAGATAACGCAGAGCCGGGGTTTGTTTCTGTCTTGCCGATCCATTGAAATTCTCTCTTAGGATATTTGCGTGGTTTTTACCTGGCGAAGATAAAGTAAAATGAAATTAAAAAGCTTTGGAACTTCTCCTGAAAAAGTCATATGTTTCAGGGAGAATATTATGTTCCAAAATTTGCAACTAGAAAGTCTTATGGAGAAAAGCTGTGCTGTGCGTAACTACAAATTATTTCACGGAAAATATACATGTTCTTTATGAAGGAGTTGTTCACTATGATCTTTGTAGTGCGCTGTCATATTTAATTACGAAAAGAAATATTTTACAATCGACCAACTTAATGCGGCAAAAAGGAAATTTAAATATGATAGCGAATATTCTTCTAATTCAACTGTAATTACAAGGAAGCACTTGAAAAAAGAAAAACTAAAAATGTTCGCATCTAAATCGGCAACTTGTGTACGAATTATTACACTGGTGATAGCTTCATTCGTTTCATCTAATGATCCTGTGTGGAAATTTATAATAATTTTGCAGAAAATAGTAATGATTCTTTCAAAATTTTCAGTCAGTGAAAACGAAATTGTCCAAGTGAATAATCTCGTTTCTCGTCACAATAAACTATATCATAAGCTTTTTAAAAAGAAATTAAAGCCGAAGTATCACTACTTAACACACTATGCTCAAATAATTAAGCAAAGCGGACCACTCAGACCAATTGCAAGTAAAAGATTCGAAGAAAAAAAACAAGGATAAATATTATGCGAAAAGTACAACGTCTCGAAAAAATATATCACTTTCTCTGGTAAGCTTCTTTGCAAATTTCTGACATGTTCTTTAATAAAAATTGTAACGAAGATTTAAAGAAAATTGAACTAATTGGAAACTCCATTATTTTGAATTACAATGATCTTGTAAAGAAAACGCGGTATGAACATGAAGCACGGAAATAAATCATTAGAAATTTATGAAAAAATAAAGTACTACGGCAAGACTTTTTCTTGAAAAACTTATAAAAATCGGTACCTCATATTTCGAAATCAAATGTTCAAAACTGAATTAAAATTTGACAGACACCGAAACCATTATTATGTTGATAGGAAGATTAATAATGAAATTTGTCAAATGATTTCAAACTTTCCAGAAAAATGTAAAATTTATAATGTAAATGGAAGGAAATATATTCAGTAAGATTGAAAATGATTATTTTATTATAAAATAAAATTAATTTAAAATTAAGAGACATTTAAGAGGTGCATAAAAGGGTTTTTTAAAATTGTTATTTTTTTGATAAATGTTGTTAAAAAAAATTGATAAATTTAATCACTTTGTAACAATATTTAACAGAAATTTGATTAATTTTTGATATCTAAGATTTAAGCAACTTTGGAGATTAAAATTAAACAAAACGCAACAATTATGTTGTTTAACCGCAAAATAGTAACTTTTGTTTAATTACTGTATGGGAATTAACAACTTTTAACAATTTTTTAATCTCCTTTTCCGTTCAGTCACATCAAACAAAGAAGCTCAATCCTTTCGGAGCCTTTAGATCCATTTAGATTTACATCAAACATTTTTTATTTTGTTAGTTTTGGCGATCTTTTCATTTGAATGTCCAAAAATTCACCACCGGCAAAGCTGCAATACCTTTCAAACTCGTAGTTTTTCTAAAAATTGGTTTGTATTGTGCGAGTCTAATAAAATTTACTGTGTTCTAATCTAGGTTTAAGCTAAGGCTTTACTAAATTTGTGATGAGTTCTCTATATGGTTTTAATAGAACTAGATATTACAAGAAATCAAAGTTCATAAAATTTAAAATACTGTATCACCGTTTTTATTAGCCCGAATTTTATGATCTTGGGCGCAAATGAAAGGTATAAATAACGATTTGTGCCGATTTTAATCAATACAACAACCAAGATTGGATACGATTCTTTGTCAGCAAGCACTTTGAGGTTGTTTGTAAGACTCTTAACCCTCATAACTATCAAAAGCTTATCTGATTTTATCAATAGTTCTTCAGGTAACTCTCTATCAATTTAATCTTTAATTTTTTCCTACCAAATTTATTATTGCAAGCACTCTTATTCTATGATATTAAACAAGGGTTACATCAAAAGTTCTAAATCATACGAAAATGATGAAACTGCACGGCAAATTCGTGAAAAATTTCCATACCGCCCCGACAGGAAACCGTTTGAGCGATGAATTTCCCTTTTGGTAAAATCGATGTGGATGAAAAATGTACATGCAACCCTTTTTAGGAGTAACTGAAAAATTAAAAATCAATTTCTCATGCAAATTCAACCAATAGTGAAGAGTTCAAAGAAAATGTGAGCGTTCAAAAAGTGATTTTGCATTTGGAAAGAGATAATCTATTTGGACAGGAAAGGGATGAATTTGGAATGATCTGAGATTTTTCAAAAAATGTTGGCGTTATGCACGAGGCAATTCATGAATATTAAGTAGATGGGATATTCGTTGAAAATTATCTACAGTGGCATTCATAGAAGCCACATATTTGGATAATATAGGTGGAGAGTAGATGGTTGTTTGCAGTGATTTTGGGGGCCTCTCACATGAAAATTTTCCGAGGCACCCAAAATTGAGTTTGAATCCGAAATGAAGCTTTCTTGATCATTTCGAATTGCAAATAATCCTAATAGCTTTGGTCATCCTCTTTGTGCTTTAAAATACACAAATACTCGTCATATATCTCCTCATGGGGGCTTGCCTCTCTGAGTCTGTTGCTGAGGCAAAAGTTGAGGACAAAAGCAACCACCTTGTTAGTCCAGAGGTGTAAAATCACAAGCTCTCCAGTAACTTGTACTAACCACGTGCTCTGATGTCTCCCAAAGAAAAGTTTAGTAAAAATTAGCTAGGATTAGTGTAGCGGAGATTAGAGGAGTTATTTTTTGTACAAAAGAGGTTATATTTTCACCATTTCCACAGAAAGTGAAACCACACGGGATGCTTTTAAAATAAGATAAAGCTACTGTACATTCATCTAGCCTAAAGGTATCAATCCAATTATTATAGCAGAGAATATTTCCACCAACAAAAAGGACAAAAAAAATAGTGAAGACGAGTGGAAAATCGAAAAATCATAAATCCCACCATGAATATCGAGGAAAATGACTAATGGGAAAAATCCATTTATTTAACGTAATAGGATTTTTTTCCTCACACTTACTTCCGCGGAAATCAAACAGTATGTATGAATTATATGGCGGAAATGGGAAATTTATACTAGGGAATTTATGGATATTTCATCTGAGAATTGAGTAGAACCAGACCAACTTTTCCGTTTTCTCTAGTGGCAAAAAAAAATTTAGTGAGGAAAAGTATTTCCCAATTGACTAAAGCGACAAGGAAAAACTTACAGCCACATAGAAAAACGATTGAATCAGAAAGGACTATTGAGTGGTGCTGGCAATGAAATTACCCAAAAACTAAATTCATATATTATTTCATCATTGGTCCCCTTTGAGGATTACCAATCATTGTTGTCTGAGAGAAGAATTTTATACCCATGAGCAGCGGGATTGTAATCCTATTTCCCATTTTTCCTTTGATCTCTCCATCTCCTTCCCAGACCTTCATTGATTCTCAGAGAAGTTGCCTCACAAAAGGTGATTCTTGATACGTCTACACCCCCATCCACTAAGATTCTCCCCCGGTGAGTTCCTCAGGAGTAAAACTTTAGAGAATTTTCCAGCCAACTTTTTTGTCCCTGGTCGATTTGTCTTCCTCTCAATTTCTCTCAAAGTATTTCAACCCTTCTTCACTGACTTTGTAGGTAGAGAAATCAAGGGATGAAGTGCCAGGGACACCCATTCGATCGATGTTCATTCTATGCGATTTTCTTAAGAAAGTCCTTTTGTTATTGCAAGGCTTTGGATGTCATTATTATTGAGATATCCTCGAGAAAAAATGCATATGGTTCAGAGTTCAAAATCATATAGGGATCTATTTAGGTTTTTCAAGTACAATAGAGACCCCTTGTGAATGCACGTCAGATTATATTTAAATTCAGTACCGTCGTTGCGGGTGACTTTGCACTCGGGGGGTGACTTTGCACTCTGCTGTTCGTGAGACTTTGAACAATTCTAGCACTTATTGATAGTCTTCGCCGATCCGGTCTACCATGTCAAAGTATATAGGGATATGTTAAGTACCAAGTAAGGTACAATGATCCTCAAAAGGATTCTTGTAGTTTCAGTAATAGTCAATGAAATGCTAATATAGGTATTTTGTCAAAAAACGGCTCCGTGAAAAAGTTATCTGAAGGTGCAATTTTAAAATCGATTTCAGAGTAGTAAATTGCCCAAATCTATTCTAAATTTATCTGGCTAGAATAATCCACTTCGATTTTGTTGATTATTTTTATTAAAATTTTTTTTTCCCCTATTATCTTTCTAAGAACGCATGATTTATGTTATAAAGTTGCATGTAATGGTCTTTCTAAAGCTTTATTATAGAAGTATTTGGCTAAAAATTATCCAATTTTTTGATAATGTAAGATAAAGTGACCGAGATCTACAAGATGGTGTGGTCGCCATCTTTATTTGACGTTTCTGTCCGCCATTTTGAATAACTGTCAAAACCTAAAACTGGTCCGATTGAGCTGAAATTTTAGTATGTTCTAGCTGATGTCAAAACCTTTTCAGAACATATATAACATCCGACCTCGGTCAAGCGATTGCCTGGATACAGGAGCTCCAAGTTCAAAATTTTGACACTTTCATGAATACAGAACTACGGAGAGCTTCTTTTATCGAAATCATCACAAAAAAGACAGTACTATCGTTAGGCGATGAGATCTAAATAACAAACAAAGAGAAAAGTAATGTTTTTCTTTATGACAGCATATTATTTAAAGATCTGAAAAACTGTTTTTGCAAAAATGAAAAAATAAAAAAATTAATAAATGCACTTTTCATTTATTTTTTTTTAATTATGTAAGAGTAAATAAATATATAAAATAAAAGCCTCAACCATTTTTAATGGTTACTGAGGCATTTCATTTAGATTTTAAAATTAAGGATTAGTAAATAAAGATCGCCAAAATATGATGATTTCAAAATTTTAAAATTTGAGCCTCTGTATCTAGGTAAATACTTGACGTAGACTGGGACATAGATACGTTCTGAAAAGGTCTTGACATCAGCTACAACATACTAAAATTTCAACTCAATCGGACCAGTTTTAGGTTTTGACAGTTATTCAAAATGGCGGACAGAAACGTCAAATCAAGATGACGATCATGTCATCTTGCAGATCTCGTGCATCTTACCCTTAGATGTGAAGATCTTCATTGTCGTTTATTATCAGAAATTGTTGATTTTTTAGTATTTATTAAAAAGTGCAAAGTCACCCGCACCTTATCCCCAGTGCAAGCCTTTTTTCTTGATTTTTTTAAACATAGTAAAATTTTATAAAATTAATGCTAGTGGCACAAAATCCATTCATTAACAACTGAATACAAATAATTTTACTCAAAAACCCCCCTCCCTTCACTTTAACTATCCACTTTTAGAGAGCAAAGTTGAAAAATAGCGAAAAAACGTGCAAAGTCACCCGCAACGACGGTATATAACTATTTAAATATATACCGAACACCCGTTGTGAAAAAAACATATTAGGAATCTTTAAATCCTTTCATAACGAATCCTCTTTAGTCTGAATCGTCTGAATACTAAAACCAGCTTCGTTAGAACTCAACCTCTTCAAATAAATATACCACTATTCAGAGAGTTTTGCAAAGGTTTCGTAAATTAAACGTATTTTATAATACTTTTTATAAAGTAATTTGCGGAAATGTGGTTTTTATAAAATTGTTCGCATTTTCGTTCTTGGAATCAATGTATATTAGTGCAAAATTTTATACAGTCCGAAAAATCATATTTTAATGCAGTGTAGTTGTAGACGTAGAGCAAGATTTATAAATAAATATGGGTTTTAAAATAGAGGAGGGAGTAGGACTGTATCACTATTGTTACAGTATTCTAGTGGTATAATGATAATTAAAATGCCTATCATTGAATGAACTCTAAGATCCGTCGCAGTTTCAGCAAGGTAAGTTCATGGGGTACACAGTAAAAAAAAATGTGTAAAATTTTACTACTATAATAGTGCAAAATCGACCATTTTAGTTGTTTAATTAAAAAATGTTTATAAAATGCACAATAATTTGGTAATTTATTGTCACGTGATTGAAAATTACCACTATTATAGTTGAAAAATTTTCAACAACGTTGTTTAATTTGAAAATGTGTAAAATTTTAACACTATAATAGTGTGAAATCGGATAAATTAATTATTTAATTGAGATCTGTGTAAAATTTCTCATTATTATAGTCATAAAAAATGTTCAACAATGTTTTGTAATTTAAAACTGTTGAAAAATTCTAAAAATTACCACTATTATAATATGATTATAGTTTTTTACACTATTTTACTGTGAAAAAATACACAACTTTATGGTATTTTTTGTCACATGATCAAAGATTAACACTATTATAGTTTAATCATAATATTTCACACTATTATAATGTGAAGCCTTGTGTATTTCAACCAAAGTTGTTGAATTTTCAAACAAAAGTTGTGTAAAAATTGTTGAATTTCCATTTAAGACATATACTTCAGTCGAGATGCTTTTCATTGGACAAAAGTCATATAACATCAAATATTTATATGCATAATAAGTATATCGTGAAGATCCAAGCATCAGATGCAATTATCTCGCATTAGGGAGGATCCCAAGCACAGAAAAAACATTACAAATTCAACATAACATTACTCACAAAAATTCAACAATTAAACATTTTCTCCAAATTTAACACTATAATAGTGGTGTGAAAGATTACACACTATAATAGTGTTAATTTTTTTTACAGTGTAGCTTTTTGTAATGAAAAGTAAATCTCATTCGAAGAAAGCTCAATAAAATTGTTACCTAAAAAGCACTTTTTTCTGTATATTGTTTTGCACAATTCTCTTGTACAAACTAAAATTCTTATTAAGTGTTTATAATACTCTTTGTTTCGCCTCTTTTACAACTAAAAATAAAATGAAACAGTCTTAAGGGGCTGAAGAGTATCTACGAAAATTTAAGTACAAAATTCTCATTATAAGTCTTTTAAAGGTGTCAAAAGATTTTTCAAAGTCTTGGTTCTAAAAAGTAGCTATTTTGCTTCTTGGGTATCCTCGGAAAAAAAATGTTTTTGCAGCTTTTAGTGCTCTAAAAATACCAACGTTCAAATAATATTTTTTTTTAGGATTTCTTTAACACGAACATCTGTATATTTAAGTCCTAAATAGGGGATCGTTTGAAAGGAGATCAGACAATCAACGATATTGAATAGCTTGCATAAGATGGTAAATTATTATACGAAACGACCGCTCTCATAAATTCATCTCTTTCATTTTAGTTTTTCTTTTGCAACTACAGATAATGCAACAGACGATTCAATTGGAAAGTAATAAAATATAGACAAAAATAGTGATCGATAATACCAAGTATGAAATTTTTGGTTTTAAAACTCTAGAGATTCAAATATCCCAGATATAAAGCTCAAAAATAAAAATTCCACAAGAAGGAAAACTTCATAATACTAATTTACGATTTATGAAATAAATTTACAGATAGCTAGCAGATAGATTTGCTCTTCCTTCAAACGTTCATGCCTTCGAATAATGTGAAATTCTTTAATTTTTCCTAAGAAACTTACACATTATTATCACAGAATTAACAATACTTGATAATAAGCTAAGTAATATTTATTAGTAATGTGTAAGTCTCTTAAGAAAAATAAGAGAAAATTCACATTATTCGAAGGCATGAACGCTCGAAGGGAGCATACTTTCCCCTACCCATTTTTAACCCTTTAAGGACGACTAGGTCACCCGTGACCCATAGAGAAAATAATTTTTACAGACTACCTGAAGTTATTTCTTTCTAATGTTTGTACATAATCACGAAGTGGAAAGATGTAGGAATCTAGGATATTTTTTTGCAAATCTCCAGCTACTTGCTATATAAAAAATATTTAAGCTCAAAAATGACGAATTTTCAAATTTTCACGTTGGTGCTTGAATTTTAATATTTTTAATACTTCTAATTTTTTTTAAGCAAAAACCTCTTGGGACTAGAAACTATAATAACTATACATAATATTTCTCAACAAAGTAAAAATTATAGTTTATTGGTATTTTCAATAAAGCTTCATAATTTTCATGGGTCATATATGACCCAATCGTCCCTAAAGGTAAAAAACACCGAATCTGTCTCTAGTGGATTTTCGAAGATTTGAGGTTAGACTATTTCATGTTTTTGTGTATGTGTGCGCAAAATAGTTAATCATTCGTGTAATATTGTTTGATATATCAATTGGCTGAGATTTTCCAGTACATACTGACTGAAGAAGCTAATATTTTGATAATTTATAAAATACTTCTGCGAATATGTTGTAAATTCATAACTTTTTACTCTTGTACTTGACTTCAAAAATGGACAAAAAAAGTGCATGATCAATAAACCCGAAATCATCCACATATTATGCCCGGAAGATAGCGATGATGCCGACAATCTTGTTCTGAACGAAAGCGACGTAATACATTTGGAACAAGACGTGGATGAAATGGACTTTGAAGTCTTCATCGAGAACGCATTAACTCCGGAAGAACTCCCGGATCCACAGCAATGTGCAACTGTACGTCTTAAATTCCCAAAGACAAACAACATTGCACCTACCCATTACCATAAAAAATGTTTCGAAGAAAACTGAGGTGCACATGGTGCTATCAGAAAAGAGGATTATAAGACCAATTGTATTTGTGAGGCATGCGACATTTATCTCTGTGTTACCAGTACTCGCAATTGTTTCGATGAATATCATAAAAATTCAAAATTAAGTAAACAATAATACATTTTTTCATAAAAATTATTGTTATTGTGTACAAGTCTTCAAGATTCTTTGAGACCAAAAATTGAATGAGATTTTTTAAAATTAATTTTTGATCGGTTTAATTTTTACTCGTACTCTGAATAATTCTTTTTATTATCACAAATATATTCAAGTTTTATCTTTCAAAAATAATAGAACAAACGAGAAAACTAGTCGTCTGGAAAATTTTGTGCTATTTTAGCTTTATGGACGATTGGGTCATATATGACCCATAGTTTTCCAGGACTCCTAGGGATGGGAAAATTTCTTTTTAACCGTAAATCTCTTATTTAGGCTATATCGAGGGAAACTTGATTTCGTTGAATTTCGCTCAGCGAAAAGTTTCTCGTCCTTAAAGGGTTAAAAGTTTATTAACACTACAATCAAGCTAAAAAGTCCAACAAATTTGTCTTTCGTAGACTACTTTATTATAAAAAAAAATAAATATTTCCGATAGTCATGCATGCAAAAAATAATCCACCATGTCTCAAATATGTAGGCTCTCTCGTACTTGTTTTAAGGA
Source organism: Phlebotomus papatasi (assembly GCF_024763615.1). NCBI lineage: Eukaryota > Metazoa > Arthropoda > Insecta > Diptera > Psychodidae > Phlebotomus > Phlebotomus papatasi. The sequence continues at coordinate 35,727,516 of NC_077222.1, forward strand.
TTTTAAGTTTAGCAAAATGGTAGGTAAAACTATATAGGTACCATAGATACAGGTGACTTTGGCTTCCGGGTGATTTACCTCCCTTGCTGTTTGTAAGCTTTTCTTTAATTCCATCACTTAAATATGGTCTTTCAGCAATCGAATATGGTAGATAGGGTCGGCGAACACCATTCTTAAGAATTAAAGAAAAGCTTGCGAATACGAACAACAGGGGCCATGTCCCCCAAAAAGTCAAAGTCATCCGCATCTACGGTACCTTCACAATCTTATTAAGTTGTAATTATTTGTTACTTCTCTCTTGATTGTATAAATAATTTTAAATCATTTCAAAAAAATATTGTAAATTGTAACTAATGATAATAATTTTTAAAAGCTATTTAGAAGTTTATCTACAAGTTTGCTCTGTTAGTCGGCTAGCAAAAACGTTTGGACTAAGATGAACTCATTGAAAGTCAAATGCGATTCCAAATGAAGATAAATAATAAATTTATTGTATACAGTATTAATCTAAACATCTATCTTCAATTTTATTGACTTTAAATATTTTTATACGAAAGATTTTCTTCTGTATTCTGTATAGCCCAAAAATTCAATTGAAATCCTTGTGCCAGTTTCTTTTGCAAGGAGCAATAAAGGTTTGGCTTACAAGAATGTAGAATTTCTTGCAAACAGAATTTGTTGAGATGCTCCAAAATGCAGGGCAACTTCTCAAGTGGACTTCTCAGGATCAAGAGATGGCGTGTGAGAAGATTCTAGTGTTTTATGCATGTTATCAATATCTCTCAAAGTATAATCTTTTCATGTACACTTAGCCAGTGAGAAAAAGATCAAGAATTCTCCTCTTAACACGATATAAACAATGAAGAGCATTCTCCATCTTACATCATTCTGTGTTTGTTCTCTGGGATGTTGTATGCTGGCCAAGTATGTGGGGTGTTTGAACACATAAGGAGTTCTTGAGCTCTTTTCTTCTCCTTTTCTCAACATAAGCCGTCTTCGTAGCTCACACCAACCATCAAGCTTTTTGGAGCAAAAGAAGTCCTCCCACACAAATGAAAGTATTTATAATTCACCTCGAGATTTATTAATATTATTTGATGGTATATGTGTGTTTTCTCTGTGTCCCAGAGAGGGTCTCTCAAGAAATTGCCCAAGTTTAGGATTATAAGAGGATGTGAATAATGACGCCCGCATTGCCATCTCCATTTGGAGTTTGAGGGTAAATTGCTAGTGTTACTGGGATATAAACACCCTACCACAGCATCCAACAGGGATCATCAATAATTCGAGACTGGGAACTTTTGATCTTGCTACGCACGCACCACTTTATGAAAAATTTACCAAATAGCATCATCAGCACTTAGTTCTCATTATTAGTGGACCATTTTCCACCTTGTTTCGGAGACTCCCCGTGGAAAAGGGTTTGAAAATGCCCTGTAGTCTCTTCAGGCGAACCCCTAAAGGAGGAACCTCAAACCACTTCAAGAGATAAAATGCCTCATACCCTCTATTTCATGGTAGTCCTCTTCGTGAAAATATACCAAAAACAACCCCCCCCCGCATTTTCCAGCGAAAATTCCTTCTTGACGCTCAGACAGGTAAATAAGCTAAAATTTCTGTCATGCAGACACACGCATTTGGGAATATTTCAACCAAAATGAGAGTTTGTGCGCCAACTCCAAAAAAAAAAAATCTTCGAGGCGCTACGAGACAATCCGAGGAGGAATTTTCTTCAATGCTAGATTAGAGATTTAATAAGATAACCCAATAATCACATCACGATTCCAGAAAGACATTCTTCCCTCTCTAGCAGAGATTAGAAGTTTGGGCCAGGGATAATTCGAGATGAATTTTCCATTCATGTATTGCAAGGGGAATGATTTCTACAAATCGAGATACATTCCTTCTCATACGTGAGAGCTTTTCACGTGACCCTAATTCTTTCACGATTTAAAGAAATTTGGCTTTGTGCTTCTTAGTATTAGGTCTAGGTATTAGAAAAATCAAAAGAAATAATTGAAAAATTTGCAAAATATTTGTGCAGTTAAGAATTCAATTTGGTTAGTAAATATAATAAATTAAGTTAGCGAAATTACACTAAAAAAAAGTACAGCAAAGAATTTATGTGAATGTGGAACACCATCGAACAGGGGTAGCTCCGAACACTGCGTTATTGTAATTAGATCGGTAAGAGTAGCCTGCGGAGTTGAAGCTGCCTTCTCATACTAACCACTAAAAATGGGATTTTTTTGCACTCGCGACCGTTACACGAAACATATTAAAATTGAGAAATTCCTTCGTATTATAAGATAGGGTGCAATATAGATGGACAAATATACTAGATTTCTGTTTAAATACTTTTTCCCTCAGTGCACTAGCTTCAAATATTTAGCTCCATATAAAAAATTCAATTTGACAGGGGCTTCAATTATATAGTCTTAAACTTCATAAGTCGTGACCTAATGAAAATTCGTAGATACTAATAGTGATGCGTGTCCACTGAGGAAACGATCGACAAAGTCTGAGTAGTTTTGATTTAAAAATATCATTTTTCCTGCAATTGCGATATTTCGCAGGATATCAAAATAGAAAAAATCAAATAAATTAATCAAAATGCCACTATATTAGTTCTCTTTTAAATGTTTAAGGTAAGGACAGTGTTCGCTACCCCATGTATTAGGTAAAAAGTAAGAAATCAATAGTAAATAGTAACAAAATTTCTTTTTTCCAAAAAATAATAATCTTTCAAAAGTATGCAGTAATGCCCCAGTTTTCCCTAAGTATCAGAATAGTTTCTATTCTTAATAAAATGGTACCTACAGTCTTAATTTTTCGATCTATAAGAGATCAAATGTATTAATGGAAATTAGGTGACAGGTGGTTTATAAAGAACTATATGTATAATTCTTTAGTAAAATTTTATAATTATTTATTTTATGATGTGTACACTTCGCTTATTTCATAAACTTTAAATCAACTTTAAGCCAAGATTAAATTATAAGGTCTTCATCTTTAAATTTATTTATTAAGCTCATCGATTCCAATTTCTGAAAAAGCTAAGGGCCTCGACTGGCCTGAGGATTAGCCGAGAGACGGCTTACCATAATTATATAATAAATAATAGTTAAACTTCATTTCGATCATTTTCCACTAAGTCGTCTCTCGGCTTAAGTCGTAAGTGTGTCTAGGGCATAAGACGGATCTGTCAGATTTTGAAAACACAGCTTTTCCTTGTAAATTTTAATAATTTGGAACATTCGATAACTAGTCGAAACCGGTGGCAGCCAAAGTCCCGAAAGCCAAAATCCCGAACGCCAAAATCCCGAAAGCCAAAATCCCGAAAGCCAAAATCCTGAATGTTCAAAATCCTGATAGGAATGAAATTATATGGAGGAAAATGTTTCGAATAATTTTCCAAGACATAGAAGATTTCCCTTTGCCTCCACTAAGCGCGGGTGCAATCGTGATAGTAGCTATAACACTTTTAAATTCGGGATTTTGGCGTTCGGAATTTTGACTTTCGGGATTTAGCTTTCGGGATTTTGACCGGGACCCAGTTGAAACATATGGCGTGAAAATTGTTTGATGATAATCAGCTTTACACAAGGTTCATAATAGAAATACGAATTTAAATAATTTAGTAGTTCAGAGAATGATAATTAGAAGAAATTGAAAAAAAAGTTAAATAATCTAATCTTATTTTTACAGCACAAGAAATTTTTTTCCTAGAAGATCATTATGTTAGATTCATTATTAACCTTATTTATTAATTTTAAAATAAAACTCATGAATTACTGGACAAAGCGTACTTACACTGAGAAAAAAACGGGGCTGCGATTAACTTTTTGTCCTCATAACTTTAACACTTTTTAGATGCAAAAATATATTAACATTTTTCAATGTTAATTTTAAACATTTTTAAGGATAAAATTAACATGAAAAATGGTAACTTTAACCTAATACACCTAAAAAGCGTAATATTTACACCGATTTCGGATCAATACTGCATGGTAATGGTAAAATAAACATTTCCGGAATGTTATTTTAACTTTTTCGGATTTCTCTCAATGTAGGCACACAGTTAGCAAATTGGAATAAAACATTTCCATTTTGACTTAACTTCTTCTTTAAACTTTAGCTCACATCATCTTGAAAATAAGTAGGTTCTTTAAAATAAGGTTTCTCTTATTCAATACATGCATCAGTAATGAATATTATTCAATTGCGGATTTAAAAAACCAATACAACTAAGAAAAATCTTTTGCATTCTATGTTGAAATCCTCAAACTTTTAAAAACCTTAATGGGTAGGGGAAGGCTTTCAATTTTCGCGCATAATCCGACTTTGAACAATTCACACTTTCCTTTCTTTTAATGAATATGGCCTTCCTATGGCAGTATATTTCAATAGTTAGTCTTGAGTCACACATTTCCTGAAAAAATAGGTCAGATACACTAAAGGAAGATGGGAAAAATATGAAGTGTTCGAAGTCAGAGTGTGTGCGAAGCCTGAAAGCCTTCCCCTATCTATGAACATTTGCCCTAGTATCCAAAACATTATAAAAGTTTCATCACTAATTTTGTTTTATTTTCCAAACTTAGTGTTGAATCGTACATCTTAGAAGTACTAAATAAGACGTTGAAAGTTAAATATGTACATAATACAATATTTAGTAGAACATTTTCCTTTATATTATCTCTGCAATTTCAACTCTGTTAAGTAAATACAGAAAACGGTTATGAGAAAGTTTTTACACTCTTCCCAGCCCATCTTTTTCGAGGTACAAAAGGTAACTCATATTATGGCACTCGAGGCGCCGTATAATATAACCATAGAGCTTGGGAAAATGCAAGAATTTCATGAAAAGTTGTTGATGAAAATGATGGTGGAAAATATTGAAATGTCTACCATATATCATGCGGGGATCAGTCAGAGCGTTAACTTCAAGGAGTTCACCATTAAAAAACAATGAAGATTGAATAAATAGTCACAAGGAATGTTCATCTTTGTCATTGTGGTATGGATTTCGTATCATTCAGTTGGAAAATTTCTTAGGTGTGGGCAGGTGCTTGAAAAAAAACACTCAATGGAAAGGATAATAAATACCATTGAATTGCACGAGATAGTAGAGAGAGTGGAAAGGCACTGAGGTATCACAAAAATTGGCATCAGGTGTTCGATTCGACTGGATTTTATCTGTACAACAATAACTTACCCATGCACCAAAGTGAGAACCACACTCGAATTCTCTTTTTCAGATACATCAAATAAGATACTATCGTGAAAATTTACTAACTTTCCGATGCACTTTTCTGCCACATTGCTTTCCCATAAACTTCTCACACAAACGTTACCTTACTCCAAACTCCCAAATGATTCCATCTTGAACAGATCTTTTTCTTTTTATCTGTCGCCGAAAAACTTCACTCTCTCGGAGGAATCAGAAAGCAAAATTATTTTGCCATCCCACATTTGCAATCAAACTTTAGAGACGGCTTGAAATTTATCTCAATTCCTAAGATTGTGATCTCTTGAGTAACAACTTTTAAATTGAAAACTTGTAAAAGGTTCTCAAAGGGTATTGCAGGAAAAATGGTCTAACATAAAAAGAACTTTTTTTTTGTCAAATAAGAGAATTATTTTTTAAGTTACTTTTAAGTCAGAACAATTCTAAAGTTTCTTTTTTTAAAAAATATTCCTATTATTAGCAATATCTATCAAAGTTTTTTTTATATATCACTTTTCAGTTATGGCGTCTACACATTAGTAGAAATTTTTTTAAAAATGCCTTTTTAAAGAAAATTTCCCTTATCCTTGTAGTCAGAAACGTCAGAATTCTTTAAAAAAGATATTAAAAAAAATCTACTATTGTTTAGACGCCATTTAGAGAAAAACTTTTTATTTCAAACGCGCTTTTTACTACTCAAAGTTTGAGCTCCGTACTCAAAGAGAAAGAGCAGTATCCGCTATTTAAGTGCACTGAGAAAAAAAGAGGCTACGATTAACTTTTTTTCGTCTTCACTTTAACACTTTTCGGGTGTAAAACTATATCAACATTCTTTAATGTTAATTTTACACCTTTTGAGGGTAAAATCAACATGAAAAATGGGTAACTTTAACCCATAATACACCTAAAAAGGGTAATATTTACACCGATTTCGGATCAATACTGCAGGATAAAATTAACATTTCCGGAATGTTATTTTAAATTTTTGGATTTCTCTTAGTGTCTAATTCCTTCGTATACATTTAATTTTCGATTTATCACAAACCTTATAGAGTGCTAGATAATTTTCGCCCAGTAAACTGAGTATAAGAGACAGTAAAACACGGTATTGACATAACTTATGCCTCACTCCACACATTTTGGAACATTTCTCCACAAATACCGTTCCATAAAATTTTCCTTCCAATCCTCGTACTAAACACCTCAAAAGATGCAAAGAAAATGCCTGAGAAATTGTCTGCATGGAAAATAACCCAAGAAAGTGTTCACACATTATTTTCACGTCTGTACACTTTTGGCCCTAAAATGGGTTTTCACCTTCTCATGTGAAAATTGTTCTATCTCAAAAATTCATACAAGTGTTCATATCGATTTTCATATGATGGTGCTCCATTTAAGTTCTCTTGCCAATTTTCCTACCCAACCCACACTGATACACACCTCAATTTCCCTTTGGCACTTTGCAAAACTTCTGGCAAAACAACCAAAGTGTTCCTCTTTGTCCGAAGATCCTCCAAGGGAAGATGTTCCACATGGAGAGGAAAATTCACCATTAATTCTTTACGGTAAATTTAATTGGAACATTTGTGATTTTGTTGTAATTAACACAACAACAATTGGAGTGGAAAAAAGAGACATTCAAGGGCTCTTTATTTTCCCATCTATGGTCATAACTTTAGCTGTAAATGGAACTGTGAATAATGTGGGGTTAAATTTAATGGAAGATTGGAAGAACTTTGGCTGCATAAGAATTTCTTCTTAGAAAATTCATTGAGATTCGAGAGAAGTTTTCAAAGTATTCGGAAAATTTCGCGAAACGGTGAAATGAGTTAGATCCCACTAAAATCCAATATTTAAGAATGAAAAATCGTATCAGTCTTCCTTGTTATAAATTGTTTCACAATCATTAAATGTATGACTGAAAATTTCTTAAAAACATTTAAGTCGCACGGAGACCTATGAACCGAACGATAAGGGCTCAAAGTTTAAAAATTGACCGGTCTATATCTCCGGTTCTAATTAATATCTTGAACAAATTTTTTGTCTGAAGGTTCAGCTCGATGAGCTTTTTCAAATGATCGTTTAAAGCTTCACCAGTGATGGCGATGCTATTAACATTTATTTTTTTCTCAAAACCGCCACTGACTGTGCGTTTTGATTGATCAAATTTTGGGACCTTGTAGTCTAGGCTATGAAATTTCTAAAAAGTGGCGTGTGTTTGCGGTGTTTACAATAGAACCGGTGAAATGAGGGCTCAAAGTTCACGAAATTTAAACCGCCTTATCTCCGGTTCTATTGCACCGATAATATTTCTATTGGAAGAAAAATAATGTTCGCAAAAAAAAAGAATATTGAAAGGATAGTACCAAAATTTATCGCTACCTTATATTCGTTATAATTTTTTTTTATTTTGTAAGTATTGTAAAAGTATTGTTAAAATTATTCGTTTTCAAAAAAATCCAGATTTTTCGATCACGAGGTTTCTAACGTAAATTTTTAGATCATTCTCTACAGAAAACACACCGATGCATAATTTTTGGTATTATATATCATGAGAATCACGATTATAATTGACATAAAATTCACAAATAATTTGATAGAAAAAAAAACATAGGCATTTAAAAAAAAAAAAAGAAATACTACAAAAGCAAACCTTTGTGGTTTTTTACTCCATTGGTTGACAAACTAATAAATACCAGATTTTGACAAGAATCTTGTGTAATAAATCTTTATGAATTTAGGTCTAATAAGATACTTAGTTAAATAAAAATATAGCAAGATTCAATAAAAATTTTCTATGAAGACAGTGAGAGGTAAACATCTTGTTACTTTTCCACATAAAATAATATTTTACAAGATTGTATAAAAACGGTAACAATTTTTTTCTCAGTGTACAATTGATTTTTTAGTCTTATAGATATTTAACTAAGGTTTAAAAGATAATATATTTTCAAGTGAAGAAGTCCTGAAATAATTTTCGATAACCTTTAAGCAAATAATTCTATTCAAAAATGAAGGAAACGCACAGGAAACCCATTACTACTATCCTTCATATATTTATTAACATACTGCCATACTACATATTACACTTAGAATCATATTGTATCCTCTCAATATACAAATGACACTATATTTGGGCATACTTTAAGCCGAACTCCCCAATTTAGTCGCTTGTGGTGCTATTTATCGCTTAGCATTATTGCTAAAAATATCGCTGACTGCATTGGGAAGTTGCAGTAAATATAAATATTTTAATTCTACATTTAATTCTACATTAAGGTATATCCGCGTTCCGAAACAATATTGCACTTCAGGTTCCCTACTAAAGCCAAGGAAATATTTTGCAGTATATCTTGATTTTCAAGAAATAAACTGAAGCTTAAGAGAAATTTTAAAATTTTTGGAAGAAGAGGGTTTTAAACCAGTTTCATCTCTAAAAACCGGTTTGAAAACCGTCTCCAAAATAGGGCGGTTAAACGGTGTTTCGAAACCAGTTAACCGTTGTTGGCATCACTATGAGTAAGGGCACAAATGAAAGCTCACATAAAACAGTAGAACTTTCTAGAATATGAACTTACTTTAAACGAAACAGTACTTATTTAATATTAATTCGTAAAAGCTTTATTATTAATTTAAATATTTAGTAATAATGCAATGGGTTTTGCAATTTACTTTTGTTATTTTATTCTTCTAGATTAAATAATACTTCATGTTTTCTAAGGATTGCTCGAAAATACGCCGTGAGATTTTTTTGCATATTTGGATATGTTTTAAAGATTAGGTATCCTAGATTACCTAAGTATTCCTAATAACGATTTTGCATGGTCAAAAATTAAAAAGGCTATATAGATCATGTTTTTCAATCAAATGGTATCATGTTTGAGCTCATTGGAAAAGTCTTGGAATTCATGATAAGACTGAACCTAAATTTAAATTGAAAATTGTCATTCGACAGAAAGAAAAGAATATACCTGATTTCTCTTTGAAATAGTAAAAAGGCAAATTTTCGGTTTATGGTATTTTTCAAAATACGAAAAACATGGGAGCACACAACTTATTGCTTGTTGTCTAAAGCTGATAAATTTTGAAATTAAATTAATTTTTCTTAAAAGGTATTTTAGAACTGCAATCCACGCAATATAACTCATGAATATTGAGAACTTATTTCCCCCAATATTATTTAAATAGTTTGGAATTTGAATTTTACAATAGCCCTATTGGTAATTTTAAATTATTTCACCTCCTTCGCCAAGTGTATATTGAGGATATTCTCAGCCTAAGAATAGGATTTTAAATTTGGAACACATATTTAAAGCAATTATATTAGCTTGAGTTTCTACAATATTAATATTTTCATTTTGTAGCTGTTCATTAGGGCAAAGGGACAAAGATCGTAAATTGCGAGCTCAAATTCAATTATGGTGCATTTTATGTCTCACACATGTTTCACACTTTATGAGTATAAGCATATATTGGATATTGGAAGAGAAATAAATCGAGCATGATAATTAAATGAGAAGCAATTTCTGATACGGATTGTTGAACGTAAAAAAAAGTGGGGTTCAGCGTGTTACAGTGTCGCGATATAGCTTCATTTAAATTGATTTTCATAATTTTGCCATTTTTCCAGGCATACCAATGACACCACAGCACCTCTTTATTGTCTTTTGCATGACCTACATTTAACCCCAAACCACCGAGAAATTTTCTTCAGCACGTAATTTGCGAAATGACTATTGAGGTGAATGGCAAAAAGTCCGCAAACATTTTATAGGTGAAAATGTCTCAGAAATGACCTGATTTTTCATCCTTTTGCTTCTGCTCGTGAAATTTGATGGTTTGGAAATTTTTCTCTCACATAGAAATTTCCTGACAAGAATTGGGAAGCATTTTGCAATATTTAAAGAGTTAACCCTACAGCCCTATAACCTATTGTATACGTTGAATAATATTTTCACCATACCTTTCACCCTGTTTTGCGGTGAAGGAAAAGCGCAAAAGAGAAAACTTTTCATATGAAAAGCTCAAGATGAAAATTATAAAAGTTGACATCTATGTGATACAGAGATTTTAGAGCGACCTAGAATTCTTCAGAAACGTGTACGTGAGTTGGAAGAAAGCTTACTGCTGAAAATTGAAGTTGCTCCGAAGGGGAATATAAAGTCTATAATGTAAATTATGTGATGTGATTCATACAAAGTCGATTATAGTTGCACAATCTCAAGTACGATATTCTGCATAAAACTGCAAAAGATATTTCTGATTCACTTTAAATTATATCAGATGATTAAAATTAGATTGAATGCAACGAATGTGACACACAAAATATTATGTTGCAGGATATCTCAAAATATTGCTGTGATAAGAAAATTCATGATCTTTTATTGAAGCTGGAAAATATGTATTTTTGGAACTCCCATAATACATTTAAGATTATTGAACTAAGCTGAAGATATTTAATGCAATGCTATGTGAAAGCATGATAGAGGAAACTGGGGCAGTAATGCCCAGGGGTAGCTATGTTACGAACACCGGTTTACTTTAGTAGGAGGTGAAACCTATAAACTCATATGGAGCTCGTCCTAAATAATATTATAGTATTATATTACAAGATTTAGAAGGAAAATGAACTGACCACGGTGACTGACTTTCACGCACTGAAGTACGAAGACACAATTGACTCTAACAAAAAATCAAGCAACCTTCATAATATTACAGAAGGATTTGGGAATATCGTAAGAATAATGGATTCGGATTAGTAATCTCGTCCATCGGATAGGTTAACGATTGACGAACTGGGCCTACGCTTCACAGATACTAATAGCATTTTTGTTCAACGAAAAAATTATTGCCACAGTCCAAATAGTAAAAAAAAGATATTAAAAAGTGTTCAAAATATTTGGTTCTAAAATTTCAATATTTTATTTGTTTTGATCATTTAGATTTGATTCTAGAATTTAAAAATTAAGTATAATAATCACAATGTCACACCGTTTCCAATCGGTATAAACCGGTAAGGAGCTGATTATGAACCGATTTATAAATCAGTTTAAATAATTTTGAACCATCAAACTTAAAAACAAATTGAGCAATCAATAAACCATAAAATCTTCAAACTCAGTCATTTTACGTTTGAAGACCTCTAATAAAATTTTACTTATCTATACATAAATGCCCGGTAAACACAAAGTAAGATTGTACTAGCATAATGCTCTAATTAAGGCATTATCTAGGCTTATTCTTAAATAAGAGATTTGTCCGAGTATAAAATAAGTCCTTAAGAAGTACTTATCATGTCCTTAATTAAGGCATTTTTTGGTCAAAAGCAGTGGCATTTGGCAGTAAAGAGTGAGTCTGTGTTCTCACAATTTTTATTTTTTAGTTTAGTGAAAATATGTTATCTGCGAAACTTAGTGAAATGTACGAAATGTTTTGGTTTGTTGAGTTGACCACATAGCTTTATACGGGCTTCAGTCTTAAAGCTTAGCCAAATGGCTTAACTTCCTTAACTGTTTAGTGGCTAAGGTTTTTGATAAAATGTTGATTTAGGATTACATATTGAGAGCGAATGATCCATAAAATTTTCAAAAAGCAAAAAATTGTTATTTAGGATTTTGAAACTTTCGAGAACTGGTCTAAAGCTCTGCCTGAAGACCACTTCACTCAGTGCTAACCGATTGTAATCCTGGAAAGTAATTTTATCCACAATTATTCCAAATTTTGTGAGATCTTCCCGTACGTGTCCTCTATTTGTGATTCACAAGTGTAAATTATCAATACGTATCTAATATTTTCTTTCAAATCTTCCCTTAGCTTGTGATCCGAGAGTGGCAGTTGCATAAATTTTCTCTCTAGTCCCATCAGCACATAATCCAGGACTGCAAGCTCCCCCAAAGAGTATCAAATTCTGATATACCTTCCCACTATTCAAGTATACGTGTTTTTTGAGTCTAAAATTCGATAAATGTTAAATATCATTTTCTTTTACCCATTTTTCTGATTTTCGTTCTATATTACATCTGGACTTGGACCACATCTTCAGAAGTATTTGAGGAGCTCGTACTAAGTAATGGGACTGGGAACAACATGTGCATTATGCCAAGGAGGCTAAAGTATTTTTTTAATTTTTGTATTGAGAAGTTCTAAGACAAAGAGTTTATGGCAAGGGTTTTCTGTCCTATTCAGGCCCCGTGACTGGTCTGCACATTTTTAGGGGAGTTTGTCAGCAATGACGGAAACACCTTAATAAAGTGCAATAGGTACAAAAGGAATTATAAACGATGTTTTATAGCCGTTAGGGTAACTACTAAAAAAGTAATTAGCCCAAAGTCCTTAATTAAGTACATAACTGAAAACTGAAGGTAAACTTCAAAGACCCTAATACAGGCTTCAGAGATAAGGCTTAGCCATATGGATTAACTTCTATAATATCTTATCAATTAAGATTTCTTAAAACAATAGAATTCGTAGCTACTTAGGATTTTGAGGCCCTCAGGTAGTGGGATGAACCTCTAATCTGCAGACCGTATAACACAAACTGCCTAATTAAAAACTTCGGGAAAGGACCATAATTAAACTTAGTGTTAAAGCGGATTTATATAATTTTCGATATTCGTCACAAAATGCTTTGTTTGTTTTTGTATATTTTTTAATTAGTTCGATGTTCTACAAGTCCTTAAAATTAACTCATTAAATTCTTTTGTGATATAGGGGAAACTGGGGTACCACCAAACACGGGGTAACACCAAACACTACAATTTTTTTAATCAGATATTCGACTTCTTAGGACAAGGCTTATAGGAATTTATAGGGCTTTTAGGGATGCTTGTCCATTGAAGAAATGGTCGAGATAGTCCAAGTAGTTTAGAAATAAAAATTAGTGTTTGGTGCTACCCCGTGTTTGGTGGTGCCCCAGTTTCCCCTAGCTACTAAGTCACAATTTCGAGCATTTCGGATTTATAACGCTTTGCCAACCCTTTATGAGGTAACCGATTTTAATAACCGAAATGTTAATTCGGACCAAAATTCCGCTAATGTGCATTACGGGTATGGTAAGAAAATTCCAGCAGTATTTCTCCCAACTTCAGCTTCAAGTTGCCAACCCCTTGCAAGTTGAAATTTTACTGCTCTAGTCATATATTGAAGATTTCACGGATGGAAAAGAAAGGTGTGGCATAGATTGAAAATTGAGTGAGGCAATAGTGAATAAATTTCGTCAATTTCCCTGCCTCAGGCACCTCCCAGTATGCAATAATGAAAATTGTGTAAGAAAAAATTGATGAGGGTGTTTCCTTCACATCCAATTTTGATTTAGTGGAATTGCCTACAAGTGATGGGTTTCTTTTCTTTTGCCAAAGCCTCACATTGTGCGATTGTGCCCCCATACCACACTGAAAAAATGTAGGTATTGGGGTGGTTGAAGCCAAAAAGCTTCCACATGCCCAAAATGCCGGTTTGAAATGAGGTGTGAGTGAAGAGCAATAAAGGTGAAATTGTGTAGCAATTTTCACACAGTGTATGATGCTTTATATTGACATACACGAGTATTTTGTATGCCACATTTTTCACTGGTTTCAAATATAAAGAGAAACCTCGTAAATGTCTCTTCGTCCTCCTAACAAAATATTTCCACCATAAAACATACAATGTGATTTATAGATTGTGTTTAAAAATCTGCCAGCTTTTTTTCGCCAACTCCCAAAGACTGGGCCAAATTTTTATCCAGAAGTATTTCCTTTGTTCTTGCCAGGAAAACCCTAAAAATGTGGGACGTAGGATTGGGGTATGGGGTTTTCGATGGGGTGTGGAGATTTTGTTTTAGCTTCACAATGGCCATAAAAAGTGATTTCTTTTATCCTCCAGAGCATCCTCACTGTTTTGACTGTAAAATTCGTATCTATGGTATGGGGAAATTTATCTCGAATTGCCAGTGAACGACACATGAAAAATTCCAATGAATTTCAATTAATCTGAAAAATCTCTGTTGATATTGGGTGAATATTAGATTGCGAAGTATTCATTATAACAAACAAACAAATGATGATATTGAATGAGAGGATGTTTGATTAAGCACAGATTAAATACATTTTAATTTAAAGTTCTTTCTGCCATGATAATCCTTTAATACCAATTGAATGAACGAAAAAGAAAATTAGTTTTTGTCATACTTTTAATTACTCAATAACGCCTTTTTGTATACTAACACAGTGTTTGTGAATTCCAGTGGAGATTTATGAAATGCTGCTTGTGAGTTACAAAATTGACTAACATGTTTGTAAAAGTTTGTACATTTTTCACAAAAATTCTTCATAACATGGTTCACCACCAAACACGGGGTACCACCAAACACTGCGATTTTTTAATCGGATATTGGATATCAGAGGATAAGACCGATAGAAATTTATAGGCACTATAGGGATGCTTGGCCACTGAAGGAATGGTCGAGATAGTCCAAGTAGTTTAGAAAGAAAAATTTGTGTTTGGTGGTACCCCGTGTTTGGTGGTGCCCCAGTTTCCCCTATGCAAATACCAAACTTTTTTGTAATATTTTGCAATTTATTCTTACATTTTTGTTTGTTTTCCGAAAGCTAACAAACAAATGGCAAAATTAAACGAATAATAAACGAACATTTATAAACAAAGGTTAGTAAAAGAACAAATACGTTTGTCAAAATGTCACATTGCGAAAAATGTTTGGGAAAAGGTATGAGCTTTTATGAACTTACTTAGGGAGTTATATGATTTACAAACATTTTGTAAATCCCCACTGAAATTCACAAATATTTACGAAAAATTTACAAATATTTTTTTCTCTGCAAAAAAATGTTAATTCCTCAAAAATATGGATTGTGAAAATTGCTGTCTCTTGGAGTTCGAACAGGTAAAAAATCCTCAACTGAATCCTGAACAATTCTGAAATTGTATTAAATTAAAAAAATTTTGATAAAAAAATTAAAAAGCGGGAACACTTTTAACAAAATTCTCCTCTCAAAGGATTAAAATCTTACAGTATTAAAATTATTTAAAATTAAATATTTGACACAAAGAAAAATAGAGGTTATGTTAACAATACTGCGTTCGATTTGTGACAACATCGGGGACTACAAGCCGTTTGTTCCTTAACCTACCATTTGTTCCTTAGTTTAATTGCATATTATTTGCCATAACTAATTATATTACAACAAAGTTTGGAGTATAATGGAGATATCGAAATTTCCATCACCACCTAGCGTATCTGCAATAATGCATAGGGGAACGTGGAGTACCTAGGGTAAGTGTACCAAATTCCGGCCAGCTTGCAATTTCGACCACCTTTTTTGTTCCTCGAATTTCCATGAACTTTTAGATTTTACATACTCTAAAGATTATACAATGCAAAAGAATAGCAAAAAAATGTGGCTACGACAAACGAGATGACGTGAAAAATATATTGGAAGAATTCCCGAAGGGCAAGGAACTATGAGAATGAAGGTGTCCGAAATAGGGTACCAAAGCTGTGTCTATATTTTTATTCATTTTAAAATGTATTAAGAATGATTTTAGAGTAAATAAAGACGGTAAACTCTTTACAAGGTTCCGTGCAACACTCTTTCAGAAGAAATAATAATTTTAAAAAAATCAATTTGTATTTAAAATATTACATTTCAAACTTGAGACTTTGACGCTTGCATGTAACTATGCCGATTTTTGGCACACTTACCCTAAGTACCTTTGAATTGTGGCAGCTTTGAAATTAAGCTTTTTTCTCTTATTTTTTCAATAGAACTGGATCTTATAATAATATAAATTACCTCCACAAATAATTGCGAAGCTAAATTACATTATAATGAGGCTCAATTCCATTTAAAAATTAGAGAAAAAACCCCGATTACAAAGCTGCCCCAATTCAGAAGTACCAAACTTCATCCTATTGTGCATTTAGACTTTTTCTTACCTATTCGGGGTTTATTTTTAGATATAAAATGATTACAGTGAAGAAAATAATCTTCTAAAACGTTATGAATATGAAATTCATTAATAGGTAATGTAATCGACGATATATATTGAGAATTGAGATAATTATGTATAGTTCATTTGATAGAGGTCAATTTTCAAATTTGTTTAGTTTCCATTAATTTACTTCAACACTAGCTTTATAAAATTTCTTTTAACGATGTTCTACACTTTATTGTTTTTGCAATCATAGAACATTAACAAAATTAACTGATAGAGGCAAAAGTTCATGTCTAATTAATTCTGCAGCAGATTTTTGAACTCAATTAATTAATTGAAGTTTCTTTTATTTGCCATAGTGCAAAAAAAAGCAACTGAGTGGGAGTTGATAAGAAAAAGTTTTAATTTTTCATTGAAATGTTGATGAAAATGAAAAATAAACACGTTGCGTTTTTTTTACCCCG
This sequence comes from Phlebotomus papatasi, assembly GCF_024763615.1. Taxonomy (NCBI): domain Eukaryota; kingdom Metazoa; phylum Arthropoda; class Insecta; order Diptera; family Psychodidae; genus Phlebotomus; species Phlebotomus papatasi. The sequence continues at coordinate 35,744,139 of NC_077222.1, forward strand.
TCAAAAAGCTGCGGAAATCAATTTTAATTTAAATATTCATATTGCGGGGATGGGTTGAAAAGTTTTCCAATGAAGCTTTTGCCAAGCTTCATTTTGGGGTTTGAGCTTCAAGTGTCTCACATGATAAACAGTGTGGATGCAGCCTCAAACCACGTGCTTGAGTATTTTTCAATTTGCTGAAGCAAGAAGCTGGGAAAAGTTGCTCTTACTCCATGAGCTTTTCATGAAAATTTTCCTCATGTATTCTGCATCAATTATTTTTGAGAGGGAACGGAGATGGTTTAATGAGGAAATGCTCGAATAAATTGCTGAAATCCATATCAGCTTGACCACAGAAACCCATTCGAGTTCTGTTCACATATGTACTTAAATTTTCGGGGCAGTTTTCCCGGGAATGGGAATAAATTATGAATATGGGAAAGCAGTCATATTGAGTACTGAATCATTTAAGATTCCCTTGTGTGTCTGTTTCACAGAGTGGTTAAAATTACACAAAAGGGTCAGCAGAACCTTTTTTTACGATCAATTTCCCAGCTGTAATTTGATATATTGATCCCATCTCCTACCACCCTGTCTCAGCCTGTAACTTGATACTTTATTAGACGTGAAAATTGCAAAAGAACCCCCTTAACTTCTTGAAGGAAAAATTCTTCAAAAGAGATGGGTCTATTCATTTGAAACGGTAAACATTGTCGGAAGGAAGGGTGTTCAAGAAGCCACGAAATTATTTGTCACCAAGAGACACTGATGCAGGGTATTATTGGGGCTGCAAATAAGGCAAAGGTGGAAAGCATGGAAAGATATGTTTGCAAAGGAAGCATGAGGACAACAACAGTTGATGATCTTCCGGGCAAAAGGAGCTTCTAATTGAAATTCATGCTTCTATTTCGCGCTCATCTCGGGCACAAAATTAGGTGTCATGTGAAAGCCTCGGAAAAAGAAAAAAAAAAACCTTCTGAATCACTCCACAGGCTGTACTTCGTGCCAAAGAGTCATTAAAGCCACCCTCACTGGCACAGAAGACGCAGGGTATTGCGAGAAAAAAGCGTGAGAAAGTACCAAGGCGCAGTAATCATAATGCAAAATGGGATTCTCTTCTCTAAATTGCGTCTCAAGTAGATAATTAATTTTAGCCTTTTTCCTAGTTTTCTCTCGCGTTTTCCACCCTCCTGTGAATTTCACACCTGAAACTGTGATTCACTCAACTCTTGTGAAAACTCATTTTGGTTGGTAAATGAAAATTATCCGCACGCGTAAAGAAACCTTGTCTGCACACCATCAATAAAGACTATTAAATAGCTAAGGAAATTTATTCATCTGGACAGAGTTCAATGATTATCAACCATTAATCATTAATGAAAACTTTCGCCAATTACCAATAAAATCACAAATTAATCCTAAGTAGGGACAATGACACAATGTCATGCACTCATATACTTTAACATTCCTAAATAAGAACTCTTTAATGTTTTTTTAGCTAAGTTTTAGCTCAATTTTGCTAAGGTTCAATATTTGGTGGTCCCAGAGACCGCGTAAATGTTTTTCTAATTTTACAAAAGGAATTTTTCAGAAAGATTGATACAATCGATGGAAAATATAAACATTTTAAAAATGGTTCTGTTCAAACTTCAGTGCTTTTGTTTATTAAGGGTGTGGTTTATATTTCAGTAAGCAGGATTTGTAGTGCCACCTAAACATAATAGGTCGTGGTTTTCTAAATACGGATACCAAGGTAAGAGTAGGGTAAAGGCTCATAATTTTGACCAGTCTGCTTATAAGTATCGATGTTCCAAGTTTGAAGTGCGATATTTTCAATACTAATTGACTTTCCTTGTTACACTCTTTTCAGAAGGGTTTTTTAGAAACTTGGCAAGCTTATCGTCTTATTCTTACTAAAATTAGTCTTAATACGTTTAAAAATGAATTGATATGTTGAGGTGAATTTGACTCTTATTTTGGACAACTTGATTATTAATTTGGACAACATGGCTGTAAATTTGGACAGCTAATCCGCCTCAACAGGATGCCCATTGATCTTCATTTCATGAACCAATCTTACCAAGTCCTCTTCCTGTTCATATAAGGGAAATGTAGAATGTCACAAGAAGCCCGGAAACTTTCCATATCATTCATTAAAGTGAGTTGACTTCGGTACTCCAAGTACGTGCGGATTCGCTCATTCCCTGGCCTTTCCGGGAGCCTTTCAAGAGATTTCTCGCCACATTTCTTTCATAGAGATGATGCTCCGTTGTTTCTCCAGGCATTTGTCCAACCTAGTCATCACGAAAGCTAAAAATTCACGAAATTTCGTGAGAAAAACACCTGTCCAAAATAAGGAGTATCACCTCATTGATAAATGTCTTAAAAAATTTCCCAATTTTCACACAAAAAATCTAATTCACAAGACAAATCTCACTTCAGGTCAAATGTACAAATCACCATTAATATAAATTAATACAATATTCAATAATATCACTCAAAAAAGCGAAGAAACATTGTTAGTCCTTCACCACAGCTAAATAAGACTGAAGTAAACACGAAGTTCTGTCATATTTCTCGTAATCAATTGCTCACACTGAATTTTCAACAAAGCAATTTCAACTCAAATCATATTCAAAATTTAACGTATTTAGTGATAAAATCTTCCAAAAAGAACAAATATTTAGATAGAATTCATTATTCATCAAATATTGGAATAAAATCCATCATTTTAATCACTTTATTTTTAGTGTCCAATTTAATCCTCAAAGTGTCCAAAATAAGAAACTGGACAAAATTATGAACCTTTCGCCGTAAGTGTGCCAAATTTCGGTATAGTTGCATGCAAGTGCCAAAGTCTCAACTTTGAAATGAAATATTTTTAAAAAAAAAATTGATTTTTTATATTCCTTCTTCTTAAGGAGTGTTGCTTGGAAACTTGTAAACCGTTTATCGTCTTTATTTACTCTAAAATCATTCTTAATACATTTTAAAATGAATAAAAATGTAGACATAGCTTTGGTGCCCTATTTAGTCCACCTTCATTCTCATAGTTCTTTGCCCTTAGGGAACTCTTTCAATGTCTTTTTCACGTCATCTCGTTTGTCGAAGCTTCATTTTTTGTTATTCTTTTGCATTGTGTAATCTCTGTATGTAAAAACTAAAAATTCATGGAAATTTGAGGAACAGAAAAGGTGGCCGGAATTGCAAGTTGGCCGGAATTTGGCACACTGACCCAACCAAAAATTTCAATAAGTTTGGTCTTTTCTTAATCCCCAAAAAAATCGAGAAAAACAGCTCATTTTTGGCCTTCTGATGAGGGGAATACACTTATGTAAGTTCTGCCAAACTTTCATCTAAAATATGTATGGAAAATTGCGTAAATTCGTGCTATCTTTTCCGAATGTCGGTTGAGTTTGAGATTTTGTATCTGACTTACCCCACTATTTTGGTTAACAATAATAATAATTAATATGTCAATTTTTCCTTTGAAGGACTTTTCAAGATGAAGAACAAAATTAAGTCAGGAATGACCTCAAATTTACAATGCTTATTATAGATATTGTTCGCCAAATTGTTTACAAGTTGAACTCAGAATTAATTATACATGAAATATTTCAGAGGTTTCTATTAAATCTCAATTAAAAATTTTAAATTAAGGTAAAGTACCCTTTATTCGACCAGTTCCTCTATTCGACCGGTAGATTTATTTATTCAATTTAATTATATTTGCTATAATATTTTGTGTATGATCCAACATTAATAGGTCAATTATTCTTTAAATAATGCAAATCAGTGACAAATTCATAGAAATTGATGAAATTTACCATCAAATATTCAAAAATTGACCCACCGATCGAATAGAGGAACCCGGTCGAGTAAGGGTACTTTACCTTAATTCGTACAAAACAACGAAATTCAATTATCCAATCCTACTCATTGTCCAGAAAAAAAGAACGCAAATTGTTTCTAAGAATTTAATGCTAAGTAATGCATACAACACCTCTGGACGATTTTCCAAGAAGTTTTCTCAACACTTTATTTAGTGAAGCATCGCAGTGCTCTTAAAGTGAATGCATTGTCTGAAGAACTCGATGTGCAAGAGTGTTTTTCCTTGCGTAACTCTCCATATACACCATAATAATTCCATTAATCTCCTGGTTTCACCGGCAAAGGATCCCCATTTATGCAACGAGGGTGGAATTTGCCACAAAGAGCGCCAATTTCAGCGACACTGGGGAAAACATATTGAGGAGCAGACAAGCAATAGAGAAATGTCTCGATGGCAAACAATGTGGAACCCATGGGAGACTCCAAGTGAGGGGTATCCAACTAAATTTCACTGTGTCTCTGAGGTAATTTTGTACGAGCGTAAATTATGCAAATTGCTCGAGAAAGACCTTGTTGAGGTATTTAGAAAGAAATTTACAGGAGATGCACATTGTCTCATTTTCTCCACTTCAAGACGCAATTACCAAGAAGTTTTCTCACGAGAATATTACATAAAAAAAATCTTATAAGATCGAAACTTTTCAGACATTCAATTCATCTACAGTATTTTGAAGAGATATACTCAACAAGTCCCTATTTAACTCTATTGAACAGGAAAATCAATGAACTTATAACTTTGTGGAACGGATTCAGCAAACTGAAACCATAGAACATACTGAATAACTTTATTAATCAAAAGTTCTAATTCCTGAATAATCTATTTAGAGTATTTTTGGAATTGCTCTTAATTGTTTTATTAAAATAACAACATATCAATTCAGTGTGATTTTTTTCATGCTTGATTTGAGAATCGTCAATTAGAATCATTTTCATGAAAAAAATATTAAATTTAGATTCATAGAAGAGTCTTTTATTAGTTCAAAAACATTCCAACTGGTTAGCTCTTTAACTTATATGAAACTTTAGAGTTGTGATAAATTATGTATGTTTTTGACGTTGACAGAAATTACTAGGGGACGTCTTTCAGGCACATACTTTGGCTACAAAATACTTTAAATTTTTCCAAATTCCTTCAATGAATCTGACCTTTTTTTTTCAAAAAAATGTGTGACTTAAGACTAGCTATTAAAATATATCTCCACTAGGTCAGATTCATTAAAGGAATTTGGAAAAAATATAAAGCATTTGAATTCAGAATGTGCGAAGCTTTAAATACAAATATTTATAAAATTATTTAAAATTTTTAAATAAAATCGAACAACATCTTGTTTTATATTCGTATCATATAACAAAGTTTGTTTAGCTATTAACCCATTCGTATCCATCGATTAATTTATTAATCAAAAAATAGACGATTTTTGATCAGTTATTTCCGCGCAATTGATGTCCGAATTTCTGTCTGGAATGGATTTTTCGTTACTATGGTCTTTCAATTATTTCAAAAAAAAGTCCGACAGCGATAGAAATACATTTTGTTATTATTTTCTTGCTTCGCGGAAGGTCATGCAAAATTTTTGCTCAAAATGGCGAACAGAAAATACGACATCCCGTCGAATTTCTTAAAATTGACCTCCATCCTCTTTCCTGATTTGAATTCTGATTGCTAATTTGTATTCTTAGATAGTTACTCTATCTAAATAAAAAGAATTTGTAATTAATTAATGTACAGAATTTAAATACAGTGACCGTTAAGACGCGTGTTTGACAAGGGTTCCCCGCGCCCCCATGATAGATAATTTTTTTTTTCTTTTCAAAAAAAATCATCTATTAATCTGTATGAAACTAATTTCAAAATATGAACAATCTATTTCAAGTATTTCAGGTGCATTGACTGAATGGGTTAAACTAACTAAAGCATAGCATGGTCTTAAGAGTAAAATATTTTACTAATAACTTTTTTTAATATTAGATAATATCATCTTAAAACCTGCAAAAAACAGAATGAAAGTGAAACAATTAAACTTTTAATAAACGTTTAATTTATCAGTCAGTTATCACTTGACAACCGTTTGAAATTAATTAAAATTTATTTAGGAATGAAAGGGTTATTAGGGAATGAAAAACGTCACAAATGAGTCCAAACATGTTCCATTCGATATGACTACATTTTCCCTAAATTAAACATTCGACTCAAAAAAATACATTAGAGGAGATGATAAAAATCGTTGGTCTTCCTTTCAAAGCTTAAATTAAAAAATAAATAAATAACTTGATAGATGAAAAATTAAGGTAGTGTTAATGCTTCTAGAAGAAACTTAGTGTATTAGGTTTTTTTTTCCAAAGTGTTTTTTTTTATTTTATAAAAGCATTAAGAATAATAATTCTTTTAAAGTGAATATTTAGTGTTCTTACCACATGAATTAGACATTTTTTTGAAATGTTTACTAATAACAAAAAAGAAATACTGGAAATCCTTTCTTTACCTCTTTTTTCCTAATATTATGTACAACTATTTTCGGAACTACTTAGGGGAGACTGGGACAAAAAGTCACAAATCAAAAATTTCAAAATTCTATATCTTTCAAAAGAAATAGCCGATTAAATTTTTTCCATCGATGACTTCCATAGACCTTCTACAATGTCGTAAGTTTCTTAGAATTAGAAAAGGAAATTTAAAAAATAAAAAATATTGAAATTTTTAGCCTCATTTTTGAAATATTTTCCTTGGGTATAAGCCAACGTTAATTGCAATAAACAATAGGGAAAACCGGAAGTCGTCGGGAAGAGATAATCACTCAGGGAAACACATCAACTATCATCAGAGCTTTCGGCTCGGTCTCCAAGCCTTCATCACTGGTCAAGTCTTGCAATCTTTCTCTGAGACTCGTTCAGGGTTTTGGTCAGGATTACACCAGGGCATAAAAGGGAATGGGGGCACTTTTCTTCTTACACTGTATTTTACAAATTTTTGTAATACTTGGCACAATTTTCGGATCTTATTCTTCGTCTCGTGTCTTGCTAGGAATTTTTCTTTGTTAGCACAACAGTTAGCATTACCCCCATTCCCTTTTATGCCCTGGTGTAATCCTGACCAAAACCCTGAACGAGTCTCAGAGAAAGATTACAAGACTTGACCACTGATGAAGGCTTGGAGACCGAACCGAAAGCTCTGATGATAGTTGATGTGTTTCCCTGAGTGATTATCTCTTCCCGACGACTTCCGGTTTTCCCCTATTGTTGATTGCAATTAACGTCGGCTTATATCCACAAAGATTCTTTTCGCCAGAAAACCTTTCATTAAAAATGACCACTTGGGGTAAAAAGTACCAAAGTCTCACAAGTTGTACAATGTCGTAGAGGAATAAATTTCCCATGAAAATATGTCATCTAGGTATTTTTTTTTAAATTCACGGAATCTCGTAATGAAGCAAATCAAAATATAATATCCCATGATAATGGTCACAAAACTATCTTAAAGACGGCTCGATAAATGTATTTACTCAGGGGGGGGGGGGGGGGGGGAGGGGTGACATTAATTCTGAAAAATGCGACCGGTTTTACTGTAATTTTTCCCCTGTTTTCGTACACATTTCACGAGCTATCTCCAAAACTATGTAGGTTGCCTATTTAGGATTTTCGGTTGCCTCTTCGTTATTAAATTGGCTTTTATTTGGTATTAGTATTTTTTGCTAATTCATTCTATAATGACAGAAAATAGCTAATAAACTCAAAAGTTTCTTCGGCTCGCTAGAAACATATGGGAAACATAGGAAATGTCATGCCCCTGTATTTCTTTATAAAATGGAGGAAAATGACTTTCACAAAGTTGTAGAGCAGTAAATTTCCTATACAACTGTGCTAATTAGAAATTTCTGGGGCGCTCCGGTAGCTTGTAAAAAATTAAAATATCCGTTTTGTGACCTTTTGCCCCAGTCTCCCCTAATATTTTTCCCTATAAACGGGTGTAAGAAAAAGTTCATTCGAATAGCCTCACTCCGGCTTATTTTCAAAGAGCGTCATCGCCAGAACAAAGACTATCACAATCAGTTATTGAACGAGTTAATTAATCCTAATTGATTTTCTACGTTATTCCTGCAACCAACAAAGTTTCATTTGCACAAGAAATAAGTTTACCTGGCTTAACACAATACCCTTCCAAAACTTTCAACGGCAATTGTTAAGTCCTCAAATACGTTTGCATAAATAAGTCTTGTCAACAAGTTCTGAGTGAAAGGAATTCATGGCCTAAAGTGTTGCTTAATGTGTCGCTTATCGGTGTAGTTGATCACCCCTATGTTTACGTACTTCTGTATTGAGTGTTGAAGTTGCAAGGAAAGGTGATGCAATGGATTGCTAGAACGGCTAGAACATGCCAAATATTGAGATATTATTTTGTAATAAGCACATCATGCTTCGCTGACGATCTCGATCGCAATTTTCTCATAGCAATTCTCGCAAATGGTATTTTCCAACTCAAGTACTTCTCACGCAGAGTGTTGAGAGCGAGTGTGTATGACGTATGAGGGATGCTGGGGGGTAGAGAAAGACCCATAGAGTAAATTCATTCATCAAAATGGTTGGACTATGCAGCGCTTGGAGGTTTGAATTTAATGCACTTTCTCACAAACTAACAATTCATCTCATTTCCCTCACACCCATCGATTCATGTGCTTTTCCTCCCCCCAGGCGGTCAACTTTGCGTGATATTTTGCCCCCCTTTTATATGCTTCAGATGGGGGATGAAAACGTGAAAATCACAATTTATTGTATACATGGACCGGAGGTATGGGACTAAAATTGAATTATAGAAGACTATCCCATGAGGGTGAATGGGAAAATGAGTGGAAAATTGATAATCTACTTGGAAAGTGACACAAATTGCACGTAACGTTTTTCACGGAAGTGTACTTAGGAACATTCTACTCTCTTTGCTTTTCCGGCTGGAACATTGGGAAAGGAGAGCACCCCCCCAGCAGCAAGATTTTAGGAAGATTATAATTCAATTCCCAGGGTTGCATGTGCGTGGGGGAACCATAAAATCTTGACGGTGAATGAAATAGATTAAAATGGAGATATTCAACGAGATGCAATCTTTCAAGACATAGAAGAAAATTTCCCATCTCCGGGCTTTGCACAAACTTATAAATTTAAACTTAATGAGAAGTATTAACAATTTTTTTTGCAAAACGGAATGGTGGAGAAAAAGGTAAACAATGAGCATGGTATAAGTTGGAGAAAGTTGAAAGCTTCTTGGGAAAAGTTTTCTCCTCATAGTCTTGTGTTCTTTCTGCATTAATGCATACGATCCGATGAGATTTTGCACTCTTTGCCCTCCACTTCAATTTGCATTTTCTTCCTTCCACCATTGAGAAATTAATTGATAGTTTCTTCCAGACATTCAGACTGGAGCATTGATTTATTCCAAAGTCACCCTATTTGTGTTTGATGGAGTCCTTTTTGCCGCTTTTGCCTCATTTAACAGAAAGATGTACAGAAATTAGTGTTTGAGGCAACTTTTGCAACTTTCAGAGTAACTATGTGATTTAAGAGGGTTCGGAGTAAGTTTTACATCAGAATACTTACTTTTACAATACGATTGCTTTATTAAAAGCCGTTAAAAGACTTAACGAGGACTTCACCTTACCTTTTGCAAGCGTTTTCTCAACGTATTAAAATAAAACAATATAATAAGAGAAAGTCGTCAGCTTCCCAAAGCGCCTGCCTGCTAATTTTTAAATTTAGGATCCATCAAGAAAAATTAATTAGGGGACGTGTGCCAAATTTCGGATTGCTTCTAATTTCGGCCACTTTGAGTGTAATTTCGGCCATGGAAATAAATTATTTAAAATTATATATGTAATCTTCGAATAGTCAATTAATTCATTTTGCTTTTAAATATTTATTCATTTTAGGATGTATTAACAGAAAGACCGTTACATTTTAGGTATAGTTTGAAATTAAATTGCGTTGTAAAATCTCAGTGTGGAAAGAGTCTTACAAAAAATGTGATAGATCGATTATGTTTTTAGCAGTCTTGCGATTTGTGGTGAAGTTCAAGTGCTGGATCCTGCATTTCGCGCAAAAAAGTATATACTTTGTGAGCGTCTCTCCGGTGAGGTAGTGTTGCCTATTCCGGCAACATCTTTTGCTTTCCTAAATTTCTTATTCATTTTATGTTTTTTTTTTCAATTTCTGAGTTCTACAATGTTCAGAGAAAAAAACCATCGCTTCTATGAAAAAGATGATGTGGAAAAGGAATTGGAAAATTTGAGATGCTACTCTTCAGATCTTCAGGACAAATTACACGGAAGATCTCAAGGCTTGTGGGTCATATAAACGTATTAAACTAAATATTAAACTCGTTCCGTTTGACGTTTTAAAATTTTCTATCCGTTGCGTCACAAAAGGTGGTCAGAAAAAAGGTAGCCGGAATACTACCCAAAGAATGTCCATATTATCATTAATTTTTCAATCATTAATTTTGTTCCCGAACTAAAGGTCAAACGGTAAGAGATATCGACTTTCGGTATTCGATTACCGCCCCCCCCCCCCCATAAGTAGACATTATCCCAAACGGTCTTTTTTCCTTTTCCCCCTATCCCCCTTCCATCTCCTAAAAACCATGTTTCTTCGGTTTTTCTCAAAATTGTCCCAAGCTTTTTCAATGATTTTTGGATATGTTTTAGAGGTAATTGATTTGAAATTTCGTCCAAGCATAACTATGCCCAGAAAATTCGGCATTTTGAATTATTGATCAATCAATTGGTCAATTATTTTGAATTTTTTGGAAGGGTCTTGACATTTCTTATCCGGTTATATAAGTCCCAATTGGTAGTAAATTGATCATGTAATAAGTTTTGATTATTGAATCGTAATTAATTGATGAGAGAGAGTGCTTGAATGATCTTAAATTACTATTAATAGTAATTTAAATCACTATTTATTAATAAACATACGGTAAGTGTGCTAAATTCCGGCCAGCTTGCAATTTCGGCCACCTTTTTTGTTCCTCGAATTTCTGGCTCGAATTATCGAAATGTAGCTTCGACAAACGAGATAACGTGAAAAAGATATTGGAAGAATTCCCGAAGGGCAAGGAACTATGAGAAAGAAGGTGGCCGAAATAGGGCACCAAAGCTATGTCTATCTTTTTATTCATTTTAAAATGTATTAAAAATGATTTTAGAGTAAATAAAGACGGTAAACTCTTTACAGGGTTCCAAGCAACACTCTTTCAGAAAAAGAATTAAAAAAAATCATTTTTTTTTAAATATTACATTTAAACTTGAGACTTTGGCGCTTGCATGCAACTATGCCGAAATTTGGCACACTTACCCTAAATTTTAATTTATTTATTTTAAATTACTATTTATAGAATTTCCGGAATTTTATAAATGTTAGGCAAATGAGTCTTAGAAAACTACATTTGTCTGAAACTGCCCCATTTTCCCCTAAGTGTTTGTGCTTCACATTTTTCAAACTCAACCTGTTTCTAATAAAAGTTTTTTTAACAGGCGTGGTTTATTTTATAAAAGTTTTTTGTCTTTACTTACAACTGAATTTGTAATACTGGCCTGTCTCTATTCTATCAGAATTTCCTCTTATTATAGTATCAAGTATTGTATTCAAAGTTATTAACTTTAATTGTCCATAAGCGTATAAGAGCGTGTGACTTAAAATTGCTTTATTCGAACTTTACCTAGAAAATTACATACTAGGGTACAATAGGGCCATTCTGAACAGAATCTGATTGTGGATTTGAATTTTATTTTTAATATAGGTTTTGTACTTCTTTGCAGACTTTACTTTCTGTGTCCATCGGAAACAGTGAGGAAATCTTAAAATTCGGAATTGGATTTTGTTCAAAATTACCCTATTACACCCTACGTCCCTACAAAAATTTGGGAACTGAAGTAGATTAGCCAGATTTAAAATTAGACAGAGTCACATTTTAGTTTGTCTTACAAAGAATATTAAACAAATATTAAATATATTAGACAATTCCCATAAAATTAAGAACACATTTCCTCGGGAATTCAATTTTAAACAGTCTACCAATGCATAAATTTTTCACAAATTACATGCAAAGAAAAATTGCATTTGCTAGCTAATTCTGCCTTAATCTTTACTGAAGCATATGTTGAAAATTTCCAACATTGTAAATGAGTTCTGAAAATAACCCAATTGAGTTTCCGAAAGTTCTTTTGCGCAATGCTATTAAATTGTTCCACTTTTAATGTAACGTCTTTTTCAGTCATTTAATTTCTCTGAAATAATTTTTTTTCTGATTAAAAAAGCATTTACTAAAACTATTTAAAAAAAAATATCTTTGTCCTAAATTAATTAACGTTAATCAAAAAAAATATAAAAGAAGTTTCAGATAAAAAATTGCACAAAAGCTTTTAACTTGATGTAACAAACTTTTCGGACTATTTTTTTCCTTTCTGGCACTTTTTGTCACTCTAATTTAAATGTTTTTAACATTTCATCCAATTTATCTCACACCATTGAGTCATTTCCCATTAAAACCAATGAACTAGACAGTGAAAGGAGATGGTACTTTGGATGAGAAAAAGGATTCAGGATTCATGCTTGGGCTGAAAGTAAAGCTGCAAAAAAGAGCAAGTGACAGGAAGACAGTTGGAAGAGAGTAATTGCTTCGAACGAACAGGAAATTAACACAATTTTTGTGAAATTCCCGAAATATTTCGTTGCCAAGAGGAATAGGGTTAAAAAGTGAAATACGACATAGAAAAATCCTTCACCCACTCCATTTAACCCTTTCCCAGCAATAATACCGACAATTGTGACTGAGTTTTTTTCTGCATACTTATCATATTGTTCATAGAATTATCAGTAGAATCTGCGAAATGGCACTTTTTTCAACGTTTAAAGAGGATTCGGAGCCCATTTGCTTGTATCTCTCTCTTCATTCTCTATCAGGTGTTTCCTCCGTATTATACCTTTTCTTGCTTCGTTCTCTATTAAGTCACTTTTTTCCGAGAGATTTTTCCCTGTCACATTCACACTTTGGATTTGGACGAGGTGCTCTTTCAAGTTTATTAAATGAAACACGTGAATAAAGAAATGTCTAACACTTCATCTTGAGAGTTCCAAGAAGGATCCAGAGATATATAGACAATTCCAAGAGGATATTGAAGTGATTTAGCAGCTAAGTGAATGTTTCTAAAGGTTCTCAGGATAACAGTGAAACGAGTGAAACAGTTGGGACCGTTGGAAGGAAAAAAAACGTACTTGACATCATACGTCAAACAACATTCTGTCAAAATGTCGGTCGATTTATCGCTTGCCGTTAGTGAAAGAATGTAAAGATTTTTTAATGTATCGAATGATATACTTTGTTCGCCAATGTCCGTGACAGTTGCAGAACACTGTCGAACTAGATTCTTAAAAAAGAGTTATATGAAATGTCGATCGATAAAGATTATAATGTCAAATTGTTCGACAAAAAGCTCAATCGAGCTTTGGCCACTCAATTTCCCCCAAAAGATTCAATTGTATGAAATAAAATTCAAATTCGACTCAAGCTGATCGACAAATCGAACGACATTCTGAGAGAATATCGAGCACTGCTTCCTCTTAGGTACGGTGCAATATATTCTTGATAAATTTAATGACAATGAAGAAAACATGAGAAATTCAAGATTTATCAATAGAAATTTTGTTGTGCTGTTCTTATCGATGTCGTACACCAATGTCGTACTACGGATGTTGAGTGATTATCGCGGACTTTGCGAACTGTGCTGTCTTATGGCCTTTACAGTCTAATGGTCTCTACACACTAGAGAAATTTATGTCCATATTGAGGAGTTTTCCCTAAGCATAGGAAATTTTCTTCAATATGCACATAAATTTCTCTAGTATGTAGAGGACATAAAGAAATTTAATTCAATTTTGAATTATATTTTTCGAATAGGCTTGTTTGGGGAAAACTCTTCAATATGGATATAAATTATCCTAGTATGTAGAGGCCATTAGTTGCTAGATACCTTCTCAAATACGAGAAAAACATTTTATTCACTTTCGTAAAACGACAAATCGGCCAATAATTCTGCAAGGATATCAATCGACATTGTTTAATCAGCAGAGGAATTCTGTAACGATATGACAATGTCATATGACAAATTGTCGCGATGAATTTGGGAATAGGACTACATTAAAGGCCAGTGAGTATGAAATAGCTATTGCAAGGAGCTCTATAAAGCTCTTAGCAAGTGGAATGAATCTGATTTTCAATTAATTTTTCCGAATTTCCCATATAAAAATTCCTAAATTTGTCATATGACATTGTCACACTGTTACAGAATTCCCCTACAGGTAACTTAAAAATTTAAATTCCAACATCACCTGTGAAAACTGTGTCTCAATGAATAAGCAATGTTTTAACCGAAAAGAAAATTGATGTTAATTTGCTTGAGAAATTCATCAGGGTCCTTCGTGTACATGATTAGCTGTTTCCCAGGGTGGGTGGTCTTGATTAAATTCACTCCGAGCATCGTTTGCATATGAGGCAATTGACTCCAGCAGCTATTTGTCCAGGGAATTGTACATCTAAGTGGATGAAGGGGTTGTGCAGCTTCACAAGCATATATACCCTCAATATGTTCAATTTAGCACATTTAGCATTTCGGACAGATCCACTGTCAATCTTCGTGGTTGCACCATTTGATAAGTGATACTCATGATACTCCAAACCAACTCACGCACTTCTCCAATTCATGAATGCAATCAAGTACCGGGAAATTGTGGTCCAATCAACGAGAAAGTCTGAGGGACATTTGGTCAATTTAATTAGTTCATTTATGTATTGCATTTTCAAAAAACAATTTTCATATCAAAACAACAGGAAAATGTATCTTCGCGCAGTGGTTCTAGCTTATGCATGGACACACTGCCTGTGTGTGAAATTCGATGGGTTTAATGTGGAAAGTTCTCTTTGACAAACCCGCGAAAGCAGCATCTGTTCAGCAATTTTACATTTACATTCCTATTATGTCCTAAGGGCTTTCGAATGCCTTTCCTCATTCCCAAATCCACGAACAATTTTCCCTCCACATTACAATTGTAACTTTTATGTTCACCTTACACACCGTCTTTCATGTAGACGACTCTTCCGAAAGCATTTTCTGTGAACACCTTCCCATAGCAAAGAATAAATCTTCTTCACCCCTTCGTGTGTTGTGTTTGTTATATTGTTCACCTTCCTCCAATGTCTCCACCCTCTAACCTTCATCTTCCCGGAAAAATACCATGAATGAGACACACCATGATGATTCAAGAGAAAGTAAATTCCTATAGTATTATTCTGTCTGGATATTTATCTTCAGGGTAAAATGAATGTTTATAGTTGGGTAATAGTAAAAAATATATATACTTCCTCTCTTTCCTCTTTACTTATTCACTTCTCTAATTTTGGGAAATTTTTCTGAGTGGTAGCTCGAAAAATAGAAACACAAAGTTCAGAGAAAATGAATGAGGGAACATTTTTCCTCTGCACTTCGCGTTTTTAGGGTGGACCAAAGGAGAGATATTCATCTTGAAAGGTGTACGCAAGTTCATTGAGAATAAATAAGAAGTATTCTTTTAATCCATTGCTGGTCTGTTAAAAAAGAAAACTCCAAATTGAAGTAGGGGAAAGTGTTCTCCCTTCGAACGTTCATGCCTTCGAATAATGTGAATTTCTTTTGTTTTGTCAAAGATTTACACAAAACTATCATGGTATTATCAACAATTAATAATAATCTAACAAATATTTAATAGAAATATGTGTTTCTTAGGAAAACTAAAAGAAAATTCACATTGTTCGAAGGCATGAACGTTCGAAGGGAGAGTACTTTCCCCTACTTGTGGCCTTTACACAATGGGAGTGATTTTCGTCCTTATTTAATTGTCTTTTTGACGAAATTTTGATAATTTCCTTATAATAAATCTAAATGTGGAACGGATTCAAGAAAACTATGTTATTTTGTTCCTCAATCAGCAGGATACAGATAAAAAAAGATAGAGATACAACATTTGTTTTGTATCTGCATTTGGTACAAATGACGGTAAATGTCAGTTACGTTACGATGTTAACACAAAAGAAATGCAAATACCACAACGGACGGTGCAATTGCTGATTTATCTACGTAATGGCCTCTACACAGTAGAGAAATGTATGTCTATATTAAATTTTTTTTTCTTACACAAGCATAGGGAATTTTCCTCAATATGGACATAAAATTCTCTAGTGTGTAGAAAGTATTACGTGCATAAATCAAAAGTCGGTGCAACTGCTGATTTATCTACGTAATGGCCTCTACACAGTAGAAAAATTTATGTCTATATTAAATAGTTTTTCCTACTCAAGCATAGGGAATTTTCTTCAATATGGACATAAAATTCTCTAGTGTGTAGAGGCCATTAGAGGTCATAAATCGTGTTAAAATACGTCAAAATGCTCCATTGCCACGAAAGTCATTCAAACTGTGTAGATGCCGTTATATGTTTAAAGGCCCCTACACATTGGAAGCGATTTTCGTTAACAATTGCATTTTTGACATAATTTTGACGTTTCCACCTATATAGCAGTGCAGATGAATTCCTTAAAAAATTACGAATATTGCTCCCAATGTGTAGTAGAGGCCTTAAGTGAAATATTTCCGAGAAACACGTCCATTAGCGCTAATTATTCTTCATCACAAGTCATAAGTCACCGGTGATAGTCAAAGACAGAGGCGTGCAAGAACCGTTGAAACCGAATAAACGTCAAATGAAACATGTACGTCAATGGTCAAAACGGTGCCAGAATAAACTTATTTTGACGTTTATTCGGTTTCAACGATTCTTGAACGTCTCTGGTCTAAGAAAAGTTATTATCTTTGGTTATGGTTATGGGAAGTTTGAAAAAAAATTTCCCGAAACTGTCAAAAATGGTTACTAAAATCCTCAAAACTAGCCTCTTCTAACTCTACAGGCACCATATATGGTGAAGCTCATGAAAGATCGAATGGACCGACTTATATCTACCAATACTATCTACAATACAATTTATAAAATATTTAATAAATAAAAATTTAAAAATTATAAATATTAACAATATTTGTGAAATTTTTGGAGCATTCTCTAATATGGAAGACTATTGAATATCCCTTTTAATAAGCAAGTCGATGAACTTTGAAATTGTGGTGTACACCTGTTTCACGATCAATATCCCCTTGGATGTTTTTAGTCAAAACACAAGGATATATGTATGTAGTGTATGTAAATACCTTGGAAAGCCGCCTCAATGGATACTTCAGTGTCGGCAATTTTTGCCATGATCTGAACAGCCAACAGTAGTAATCCTAAGAGCCACATTTTCATCTGTAACCTTCTGTTCAACGTTCCGATGGACTTTTTGAATAACCAAGAACCAAACAAAAGTAAACCACTCTGCACCTCAGGCTCACAATTTTCGGTTTGAATGTATTCTCTTGATGTAGCTCCCTAAATAACCGGAAAAGCCAACATAGTCCCGTGGCTCGCAAAATCTCAGGAATATTATTTGTCGATATCGCCCAGTGAATGGGATCACTTTTCCCGCTGCAATGGCAACATAATGGCTATTGTTGAGGGATTTTGCGACCGGAAAATTCAATCAATTCACAACTTTCATATGCTGATCGATTTTGTGTATATAGAATGAATTCTGAGGCACACAAGGTGTTTCTGCTGGATTTCACTTCTTTTTTTTCTGCACCTTTAAGGGGGGGAGCTGGAAAACACAGGGGAGAAACACACACAAATTCACTTGTAGGGTGTTTGCCAACGAGGGGTTGTTTCACGTTAATCCACTTTACGTTTATCAACTATGGTCTCTCGTTCCCTCTTCCACCCACACAAAATTTTTCCACTTGTCTCCCTCTGTTTTTCACAAAACACGGCAATTTTCACGGCAGAGGGGTTTTCACTAATTTTTCGTGGAATGTTTCAACACGCAACTAGAGAAAATCTTTTATACTCGTACCTTTTCCCGTGAAAAATGGTCCTTGAGTATTTTTCAAAAAAAAAAGTAAAATATCAGCCGGAAAACCACCTTAAAGGATGTTTTCTTTTTTTTTGTTTTTGGAGATATGTTGGAGATGTGCTCGGGAAATTCTATACGATTAGCCTCCACACAACCGACACTTGGAAAGCTTTCCCTCTGACTGTCACTGAGAGAGTCTCTGACGCTTCTGTGGAGACTTTTCTGCTCAATTTCTCCTCACCGGCCAACACAATGGTCTCTCAGGAAAATCACCCCTCATCACCATCACTATGGTTTTCCCTCAGGAGAGAGAAAGTCTGCGCACAAACGTGAATTCCTCTTGAAGATTGGGGCGCAAGCTCAACAGAAAAGTACAGAGTCGGCATTTGTGGTAGATGTTCTTCGATAGAATCTCATGTGGTGCTTCAACTGATGGATTTCGGAGTGTCATAATCTTGTGGATAAAAAATCAATGGATGTTGTTTTGCGTGCACTTCGGGAAAAAAATCCACCCTCAGTCGCGAGTATGAGAAACGTATCAGTTCTCCCACAGGAGTTTTTCCCAACTATCCGCAAACATGATAACAGAGCGGAAAGTTTATTTAAACTACGATTTCTGTATTTCAAGTAAATCCGCAAAGTTTTTTATTCAATCTAAGGTAATTCGCTACATTTTCTACACAGAACAGAAGTCATGAATTCATTTGTAAAGTTTTGCAAACATAAATTGTTACTTCAATTTCAATTTAAAATAAAGAAAAGATGAAGAAATTCTGAACTAACTGGAGCCTCAATTCACAATATGCTTAATGTATTCAATTATGAATTTTTAAAATTCCTATTTTTGAAAATACATTTAAAATTTTTCCCACAAAGTAATAGTTAATGAAATACAAAAAATTTAATAATCAATTTCTATAATTTAATGTTTTAAATTTTTAACACATTACCGGCATTATCAGTAAGACCAGTAAGCTAAATTCACACTTACTTTCCTTACTTATCTTTGCTACATACCTATTTAGTTTAGGGATTAGCAAATTTGGAAAGTAAAAAAAATTCAAATAATATTTTACTAACAAATTTTCATTTTTATTAACCATTTTTACTAAAATACTACCTTGTCTTAATTTACACATTTCCTGAAAAAATATGTCAGATGCATTAAAAGATTTTAGGAAAAATATGAAATGTTCAAAAGTAGATTGTGTCCGAAACCTGAAAACCTTCTCCTACTTGCACAGAAACATTTTTATTTTTGTTGTGAATATTTTTGTTGACTCCAAAACAGGATAAAGGAGCCAATATAGAGGAGGAAGATTTCTCAGATCTCGCTAAGAAATTCCCTTCTCAGACTGTTGATTCCTTAAAAATTTAATAATAATAATATTTATTGCATCACAATAACAGGGTCATCTCTCTCAGAGTTGTGAGAAAAAAAGTAAAAAGTAATTTCAAAAAAAAAAGAAAAAAAAGACAGGAATAAAACATGACAAGAAACTGTAAAAAACAAAAAAAGAGAAAAAAGAAAGAAAAACAAGCGTATAGTCTATTACTCTCAGATTCAGACTGAAAATGCAGCCGAATAGTATGTGCAGAAGTGTGATTGTCGGCCGGAATGGAGTTAAATTGGAGTTAGTTTAGTTTTCTATCCCTTCGGTGTCTCTCGGCGTTTTAGAAACACAGCCTCTAGTAACGGCAATTGAATGCGACTGGGATTTAGGCAGGAATAGCCCTCAGTGATGGCGACCAAACTAATCTGATGCCTCCAGTACGTAAAACACAAACTTGATCTAGGGTAAGTGTGCCAAATTTCGGAATAGTTGCATGCAAGCGACAAGGTCTCAAGTTTGAAATGTAATATTTTTAATAAAAATTGAATATTTTTATTACTCTTTTATAAGGAGTGTTGCTTGGAACCTTGCAGACAGTTTATTATTTTTATTTTCTCTAAAATCATTCTTAATACATTTTAAAATGAATAAAAATGTAGACATAGCATTGGCGGCCTATTTCGGCCACCTTCATTCTCATAGTTCCTTGCCCTTCCAGAATTCTTTCAATGTATTTTTCAGATTATCTTGCTCGTCGAAGCGACATTTTTTGTTATTTTTTGCATTGTACAATCTCAAGAGTATCCAAAAACTAAAAATTCATGGAAATTCGAGGAACAAAAAATATGGCTGAAATTGCAAACTGGCCGGAATTTGGCGCACTTACCCTATGCAGCAGGCACGCAAGCCTCAGAGAGAAAAATATTTTCAATTCCTTAAAATCCGAGCTGCCACTAAGATAGGTTATTTAAAGAAACCGCAGTGATAGGCAGCGGAGCCCATTCTGGCTGCTAAAAGTACGCAATTAAATGCCTACGGACAAAGCCAGATGTTGTTGCCGTTTTAGGTCCTTAGACTTTAACAAAGCCGCTGAGTCCAGCAACTGAACCGAGTGTCTGGCTGCTGAGAGAAAGGTATACTTTAGATGGCGCTATATACAAAGCCAGACTCTTTGGCAGCTGAAGTGGAAGGCACTGGAGTGCTGCTGAACTTGGCCAAAGTGGTCCTGAGAAATCGTAAAAGATATAAAGGCAATTAGGGTAAAGGCTCATAATTTTGTCCAGTTTCTTATTTTGGACACTTTGAGGATAAAATTGAACACTAAAAATAAATTGATTAAAGTTATAGATTTTTAATCCAATATTTGATGAATAATGAATTCTATCTAAATACTTGTTCTTTTTGGAAGATTTTATCTCTAAATACGTTAAATTTTGAATATGATTTGAGTTAAAATTGCTTTGTTGAAAATTCAGTGTGAGCAATTGCTTACAAGAAATATAACAGAACTTCGTGTGTACTTCAGTCTTATTTAGCTGTGGTGAAGTACTAACAATATTTCTTCGCTCTTTTTTGAGTGATATTATTGAATATTCATTGAATATTGTGTTGATTCACGTTAGTGGTGATTTGTACATTTGACCTGAGGTGAGATTTGCCTTGTGAATTAGATTTTTCGTGTGAAAAATGGGAATTTTTTTAAGACATTTACCAGTGAGGTGGTACTCCTTATTTTGGACAGGTGTTTTTCTCTCGAAATTTCGTGAAGTTTTAGCTTTTGTGATGACTAGGTTGGACAAATGCCTGGAGGAACAAAGGAACATCATCTCTACAAAAGGGATGTAGCGAGAAAAGCCTTGAAAGGCTCCCGGAAGGCCAGGGAATGAACGTATCCGCAAGTACTTGGAGCACCGAAGTCAACTCACTTGAAAAGTTTCCGGGCTTCTTGTGACATTCTACGTTTCCCTTACATGAACAGGAAGAGGACTTGGTAAGATTGGTTCATGAAATGAAGATCAATGGGCATCCTGTTGAGGCGGATTATCTGTCCAAATTTACAGCCAAGTTGTCCAAATTAATAACCAAGTTGTCCAAAATAAGAGTCAAATTCACCTCTACATATCAATTCATTTTTTAACGTATTAAAACTAATATTAGTAAAAATAAGACAATGAACAGCTTGCCAAGTTTCTAAACAACCCTTCTGAAAAGAGAGTGATAAAAAAAGTCAATTAGTATTGAAAATATCGCACTTCAAACTTAGAACATCGATGCTTATAAGAACACTGGACAAAATTATGAGCCCTTACCCTAAATGCCGAAAAAACCAACCAGAGAAGTTGAGCGAAATCCAAATTTATTTACAAAAATTTTGGGTTTTTATACAAAATGTAGGTCTCCCACTATTGCGCATTTTTTACAATATATATTGAAAAAAACTTCTCTCTCTTGGAATTCGAGCAGTTAAAATTGCTATGTTCCTCTATTTATGAATATATATGCCTAATACGCAGAATTTCATTTTTCTTGTTTGTATTCTTCATCGAATGACGCACATTAGGTCGATCATTCACTGAGTAAATTTTAATAAAAATTAATTTCCTAAATTATATCCTGAATAGTATTAAGGATGAATCCTTCAGAAAATGATAATTAATTGACTATAGTACAATTCTGTTGATGCGGTAATTTCCATCTGAAATTTGAAT
Organism: Phlebotomus papatasi; assembly: GCF_024763615.1. Classification (NCBI taxonomy): domain Eukaryota; kingdom Metazoa; phylum Arthropoda; class Insecta; order Diptera; family Psychodidae; genus Phlebotomus; species Phlebotomus papatasi. Next base: position 35,766,059 of record NC_077222.1, read on the forward strand.
TTAAAGTACATTTAATCTTGAATTAAAAATTCTTTGAGATAATGCAGGCTTCATATCTAAAGCTTAGCCAAATGGCATAACTTCTCTAACTGGTTGTTCGTCAAGATTTTTGGGACAATTTCGATTTAGGGATTAAAGTCTGAAAGCAAATGATCAATTGAGATCTTCAAAATCTAGTAAAAGTGATTGTTAATTTAGGATTTTGAAACCTTCGGGAACTGGGCTAAACCTTCACTGAGAAACAAACGAGGGTGCGATTAATTTTTTTTCCTCATAACTTTAACACTTTTTAGGTATAAAAATATATCAACATTTTATAATGTTAATTTTACACCTTTTTAGGATAAAATTAACATGAAAAAGGGTAACTTTAACCCCTAATACACCTAAAAAGTATAATATTTACACCGATTTCAGATCAATACTGCAGGGTAAAATAAACATTTTCGGAATGTTATTTTAACTTTTTCGAATTTCCCTCAGTGTTTGGTCCGAAGATCACTTTTTCATATAGTTTATTCTTAGACTACAAGGATTTGACTAACGATAAAAAGTATAGTTATAATTTTGTAGCATAGGAAAGTTATCTTGAATCTTTTGTGGTTGCCAGTACACTCACATTTTTCTCAGTATAACTTGTGAGTGAGAGAATCGACTTTTCTATAAAACCTATATAATCACTTCTAAAACATCATCAATGCAAAATGTCCTTGCTAATAAAATTAAACAATAATGAGAAGCAATTGTCTCAGGACACAACATCGAATTCAACAATTGTCTAAAATCCTTTTCTATGTACTTCCCATTCTGTTTATCTTTTCTCAATTTTCACAACGATACTTTTTAATCAGCTTAATTGAGATACTTCTTTTAATGTTCTTTGGTGAATTAGAAGTCTCTAAAATTAGTTGTAATTTCACTAGTAAAACAACTAGAGATAATTGCTCACAAATTCTAAATAAAATACGATTGCAATTACGGAATGTTCAACAATTAATTTTGGATGTCATTTATCTTTTAATAATTTCAAATAACTGTCTCACTGAAAATATTTAAAGTACTATCTATGCCATAAAGTCAAATTATTAGCAATTCAAAATTCATTATAAATTTGTCAATTGTAATTAACACAAAATGGCGCAATGTTGGAAACTAAACACGAAATTACAAAAGAGATTTCAATAAATAAATAATATCAAGTGTATCCGGATATTACGTGTGTGGAAAATAATAGAATAATTGTGTGTTAGTTAGTGTCAAAAGCATTGTCAGAATTCAATTATCTACTCTATTTTCCATTTTTTTGGTCCATTTTGCAAAAAATAATAGAAACATCTCTGAGATTTTTTTTATTAAAACCTTTCCGAGTCAAAACAAGAATGCAATCGTAAAGCTTTAGTTTAATGACCCGAGGATGGAATTTTTGGGGAGACGAGTTTGTCTGCACGCTTCCAATTCTTCTGTACATCAATAAAATCTCCAATGAAATTCGATTTGGAGGCTTTTCGTGCGTGACGTGATTATATAACTGTTTCTCTACGCTTCCCTATAGACTAACAGAGAACAACCCTTCGCATTTCCTGCCATTCATCGTATTACAATCCCTTGAGAATTGAAAACATGCACTAAATCCCAAGGGAAACTTTTTATTTTGAAGCATTCTTTATCAAGAATTCATAAATTAACTTTAAGCGAATTATTTCAATTTCTTATTGGTGAAAAAAAAGTTTACGATTTAATGTTTGATTATATCGAATTATATTCATGGATAATGAAATAAAAAAAATATTTTTTATTTAAGTAGGAATTTAACATTCCATTGTTGTTCAATTATACAAAAATACGTTAATTAACAACTTCATTCTGTTAATTTAAATTTTTCGAAAGTTATTATTGTCAATCATATCACATAAAAAAATGCCTGATAAAAAGCATTCTGGTTTTGCGGAATGCTACTGATTAATAATTTGATTGATAAATCACAAAAGCATTTCAAAATCGAAAATTGGTAAAGAAATGATCATTTTAGATCGTTCTGGCGTAAGTCACAAGCATATAGACGATACAGTCAAACAAAAAATGTAAATACGAGAAAGATAATTTACGGATATTTAACTAATTTCAAGATAATTTCAAAAAATCGAAATTTAACCAAATAGGTTAACAATTGAAATTTATAAATAACTTAAAACGTTAAAATTTTAAAATTTTAACAACTATATCTGAAGAGATTAAATATTATATCATAAATTGGGAAGGATATATTGAATTTTGTGATTTATGGATTAAGTACGGAATGAAATAGGTTTTGAATATAGTTTTAAAATAAAATATAACATAAAGTACCCTCAGAATTCTGTTTTCCTGATGTTTATATTCTTTTCTTTATTTTGCTCTATTTCCAGAATTTTTTGACGTTTTAAACAATTGTTTTGTGATATTATCATATTTGGGTATACTATTGAAAGAAAAATAGAAAAAACATAAAAAATATGCAATTAAATTTCCTTTGTTATACATCTGCCATGCTCTTCTGAGCTTTAGCTTTTATCATCAAGATAAATTCAATAAAGATTTTAGCACGAGAGTGTGGAATGTGAATATGGAATATATTTGGAATATATTTTAAGATCAAAAAGCTTTGCAGAGGCATCAGAATTATTTTACGAAATCTTCTCTCTTTTTTTGATGGCTTGCGTAATTAATTATAAACACGGGGCATAAGAAAGATTTAACAATGTAATTTTAACAAGGGGTTACTCAAGTGGGATTCATGAAATAACTCATAAGATTCTGATATAATCTGAAATTATATTTGTTTAAGAATCACTGGAATCACACGGAATCACTAGAATCAAATGGAATCACAGAATCCCTTCCCTGGTTGTTGACACCTTGATAATTTCTGACCGATAGAAGTCAAGGTACATTGTAGATATTTTTAAATTTTTCAACGAAGATTAATATACGTCCATTTTCTAACATTTTCAACTAAAATAACAATTGTGAAATTTACCTCATTTAAAAGAATATACGATTTCTCTACGATAAACTACAAAATATGTTGGTATACTAATTACAGTAACATAAATATTGCTCTATATTGTATATCAAACTTGAAACATAATCATCATCATGATTTTCAAGCGCTTATCCCTATCAGGGTCGCGGGTTTAGGACATCCAGGTTAGCAGCCACGTTTGTCGATTCTCTGCCACTAACAAACACCATCAAATATCTCTCCTAAAAAAATGCATTTTAGACTTATAATATTTATTTATTTGTGTTTGAAAGCGACGAATTGTGTAGACAGAAAAATTTAATTAACTCTCCCAAAACGAGCCCAATTTATCGTATTTAGCAACATCTGAAATTTGACCAATTCGACTCAAAGATAAACAGAATCACAAGATGAAATAATTAAGAAACACGGAATACCGAATTGAATTAATAAGAGAATCACACATTTGGAATAATTAGAATCACATTGGAATCACATGGAATAACGGAATGGACACAAATTTACGATCCTGATTGTAAAATAAAGGCATAGGGTAAAGGCTCATAATTTTGGACAGTCTGCTTATAAGAATCAATGTTCCAAGTTTGAAATGCGATATTTTCAATATTTATTGATTTTTTTTTGTTACTCTCTTTTCAGAAGGGTTGCTTAGAAACTTGGCAAGCTATTTATCGTCTTATTTTTACTAAAATTAGTCTTAATATGTTTAAAAATGAATTGATATGTAGAGGTGAATTTGACTCTTATTTTGGACAACTTGGTTATTAATTTGGACAACTTGGCTGTAAATTTGGACAGATAATCCGCCTCAACAGGATGCCCATTGTTCTTCATTTCATGAACCAATCTTACCAAGTCCTCTTCCTGTTCATGTAATTCCTCTTCATATCACAAGAAGCCCGGAAACTTTCCAAGTGAGTTGACTTCGGTACTCCAAGTACGTGCGGATTCGCTCATTCCCTGGCCTTTCCGGGAGCTTTTCTGGGAGCCTCCCCTTTAGAATAAAAATTACATAGTTCTTCTTTTCCAGAAAAAATGGATATTTCAATTTCGTTTTTTTATATACATTCTCAATCCAATACCAATGAAAGTAACAGTTTTTCTCAAGTCAATAGAATAAAATAATTATTTACATTAAATACAATAAATTGAATCTTTTGTGCTTTCTCTTGAAATATTGCTCAACACGAATTATTCCCTAGGGCATGACACTTGCTATTTTCTAAGTTTGCCTTAGAGCCATTTAACTTCTCAGTTTATCTGCTATTATTAGTTTGTGCAGAATGAATTAGTGAAATGTATTCAATGAAACAAAATCCTATGTTGAGAAACATTGAAAATTTGCACTAAAATTGACTAAATTTTTCCTGAGCCAGTTTCACCCTTAAGGTTGGCCCCCTGTAATATTCATTGAACAATAAGTCTCTACGATAATTCAAAAATCAACTAAAAGTTACTATGCGTTTACAATGAATATTAAAAAATAATGGATAAACTTTAGTAAATTAGCATATTAGTCAATAAAAAATCTAATAATGGTCACCAAATTATTCAAAAAGTCCAGTAGATATAAATCAACATTCGTCAATAAAAAACTAAAAAGTAATCTTCTGTTTTTGGAAAGTAAAAAGAGATCTTATATCCTCATAAATCAAACCGAAAATGCCGAGATGGGCCATAAATCCTTAATTTGTCCATTTATATTTCACTATTTTTGTTCATTTGCTATTTGTTACTTTCGTTTAATTTATCGGCGTCTTCATTTCATATACTTTTCTAAGATGACTAAAGCCTCATACTTCCAGAGATATGTATGTTGTTCCTGAGATCGAGTTTAACCAAAATACTATCCCTGCTCTTAATACCTAATTGAAAAACTAAGTTTCATCGCTATTTTATGTCTCAATTTACAAGATAGAGCTAAAGTTTTATTTTAAAATTTATATCTGAAAAGTTTATCAATGCTTCAAAGTAACCAAATAAATAAGTATCAAGGTACAGTTTCTTTATTAATTTCTAAGACATAGTATATACAATATAGAGTGCATTTAATTCAGTCATACATTCTCGGTCTGATCCTCAGGTGTACCTCCATTGCCAATTGGAGCAAGAATGATGATGGTGGCGATAGCGACGACAAAGCACAAAAATATGAGGCCAAAGATCAAAAGTCCTCGTTTTCGCCACGTTGAGTACTGCAAATGAAAATGGAAAATTCAATTGATTTATTACTCACTTAAAGTCGTTTTCGCGATATGGTAAAATTTTCTCGATATTTTCCATTCATCACCATAAAGTTATTTAGATTTCAAATTGTGTACTGGTGGAATGAAGATGGGAAAATTCGATTGAGTTTGATAAGGAGTGAATGACTCGTGATATTTCCCCCTAGAGCTTTTCCCGGATTGTTATACTCACTGGAGCGTCGATATTGCGATTCGCATAGGCACCGTGCTGTTGGGCTTTTCGGAGGAGAACCTACGGAAAAAAGGGGGAAAGATAGTGTTTTATCAGAAATTCAATGTATGGATGGGAATTCATTTATGACTCTTGCAGTGTTCAATATGATTCATAGCCATTGAATCCCGAGACAGTTACACAAAAAGCTCCAAAAAGTGACCAACAAATGTGATTACATCACATACTAACCGTAAAATACACATGAGCCGTGACGTAGGCCAAGACGACCAGTGATAAGATAGCATACATCCAAACGGGAAGCTGAGCTTTTTTCACGGTGATTGATAAGAAAATTGTCACCACTGAAAGAATATTTGTGTATTATCAGCCACTATTTTTTTCACATTTGGGGACAGCCACACTCAGGGACTTACTGGCTAGGATGTGAGCAAGGTTGCCACCAAACCAATGACCCCAGTTGAAGTACTTGCGTTTCTCGTCACCCGGATTCGGTCGAAACATGGCCAGAATGGGATGAAAGAAGCAGAGGATAGTGGTTATGGTGCCCAGGATGGCATGGGGTGCCTCGTCATAAGACCATCCGTCTACGTCAATGAAGATCATAATGAAGGCGATCAGAGTGAAGGTCCATGTGAAGAGCATGCAACAACGATGCCACTGTTTTATAAATGACAACATTTCACCATATTAATCTCATTAATCTTCCGAAGCATCTGTTATGTTCTACACTCAGAGAAATCTATTATTTGGGAACATCAAGAATACACAAGGGTTGATTTAATACACTGTACGACCAGTTCTTCGTATAGCCCAATTTAAAAAAAAAACTCTAATAAATAAACACTTAGAGGAAACTGGGGCAGTTGTAAACACTGTAATGTTTTTAATTACGGTATTGACCGTATTTACCTTTGGCTCCTTTCTCCTTTTAATTTCTCAAGCCGACATTTCGGAGGGGGTTTCCTCCATCTTCCGTCGGCTTGAGAAATTAAAAGGAGAAAGGAGCCAAAGGTCAATACCGTGTTTCACTGTCCCTTATACTCAGTTTACTGGCCGAAAATTATATAGTTTTTAATTACAATAGGTACGTCTTCTAAACCCTGATATCTAATTTAAAAAAAATGCAGTGTTTACTGCTACCCCGTGTTTACTTCAGCCCCAGTTACCCATAAGTCCATGTAGAGTAAATTTAAAAATCAGTGTTTACAACTACTCCGTGTTTACTACTGTCCCAGTTTCCCCTATTTACATATTTAAACATCCAATCTTATGAATCCTGACATTTTCTAACTTACTTCAGTTTTATTGAAAATTTTCAAAGCTTCTAGCAAAGAATGCAATGTGTTTAAATTTAAAATATTGTATGTGATTAATTAATTCCGCGCGAATGATACTTTAGATTGGGTGTCTAGGTCTACACACTAAAGAGAAACTTCTGTGAACGTTTCGTGAATGCATTCTTAAAGAGAATATGTAGGCAATTTCTTCAAAAATCATATTCAATTTAAGGCCTCTACATATCGGAAACACTTTTCTTCAAAAATTATCTTTTTGACGAAATTTTAATCTTTTTTCTTTCGGGAGTAAAGTCGATTTCTTTCAAAAAAGTAAGTTTTTCTCGTTATGAAAATTACTTCCAATATGCAAACATCTTTAAAAGCCTCTACATATTGGGAACAATTTTCATCAAAAGATTTTGTGACGGAAATTCTCTGCACTGCTATAGATATAAACGTCAAAAATTTATTTTAAAAAAATTTGTGACGAAAATTGCTTCAAAAATCCGATTCTTTTTTTAAATCTTTTAAGATAATTTTTGGTCAAATCTGTGTTAATATGTAAAGATTTTTAGTGTACATTTTTCCTTACATAGAAACTTTTTGAGTAATATCTCCTCACTTAATTATTTACATTAATTATTTAAATTATTTATCATTTTTTAGTATAGGAACCTACTTTATGGCCTCTACACACTAGAGAATTTTTTGTACATATTGGAGAGTTTTTCCTACACAAGCTTAGGAAATTTGCTTCAGTATGGACATAAATTTCTCTAGTAAGAGGCCATCATAGCCTCTACACATTAGAGAAATTTATATCCATATTGAAGCAAATCCCCTACACTTGTGTAGGAAAACTCTTCAATATGGACATAAATTTATCTAGTGTGTAGAGGCCATTAGGCACAAACAAACTTCAAATTGAATTGAAGTCAAGTAAATTTTAACACTTTAACATTTTAACATAAATTCTTTCTTTCATTTTAAATTTAAACAATATAAGAAATTTTGTTTTTATGGTTAGCTATCACAAGTTTTCCCCTGCTAAAACCATTGAGGATAAATATCCTTTATCATTATGATCTTTCACAATTTTTGAGTGTATTACAAATAAGCGTTATCTAAGAAGTGTATTTTTAGGGACAAAACAAAATTTCTCTAGTTAACTAAATAATAAAATTCAAGACCTATATCTTAAAGCAAGAAACAGCTTAAAGACTTTATGGAAATATAGTTTAATTATTAATTTAATTAAATAGATGCTAATTCGTCTAACAGCTAATTCTCTGGTTTGTACAAGCCCTAAGTATTACCGAAATATTCAAATAAAAAAGTTATGGCATATTGCACATTTACTTCCACAGAAAGTAAAAATTTTAAAGAGATCTTTTTTTGAGTTTTACGCAATCGTTCAATTGAAAATCATTAAAAAAAAATAAAATTTAAAAATAAACCGAAAGTTTTCACACATCGAAAAAAAGTCCTAATTATCAAGATATTGGGTATGGGTAGCAGATTGGAGTTTAAAAAATGAATAGCTTCAGAGTAGAATCCGAAGAAACCATAAAATAATAACTCAAACTGTTTAGCCTCTGTCCCTAATAATGAAATTGTTATCAAACTTTAGTACAATACCCGAAATGTTGTCAAGTATTGTAAGATAATGAATTGCGTTTACTTTCTTTTTCAAACTCAAAATAAAATTTAAATCAGTCACATCTGTTACTCAGCGTAATCCATTTCTGTGAACGTTACTTTTCGTGATAAAAGTATATATAGTATTTTTGATCAATATTACTCATTTCCAATGAAATAAAATGTTTTTGTTTCCTCATTTCAGAAAAAATATTAATTTTTTTTGCAAAACTTTTACGATTTTAAGAGAATGACACATCGCAAGTAAAGAACTTTTCAAATAATATTAAAATATTTAAAACAGGTTTTTGAATCAACATACGTTTTAGACTTTAAAGACAATCAATACAACAAATAATTAGACTAATTTCGGATTTTTTTTTATATGCCTGACTTGTGTTACTTTTTTTATAACCAATTTTTAAGCGGGTCAAATAATTGAAACCGAAAGATTAAGGTAAAGTACCCTTACTCGACCGGGTTCCTCTATTCGACCGGTGGGTCAATTTTTGAATATTTGATGGTGAATTCCATCAATTTCTACGAATTTGTCACTGATTTGTATTGTTTAAAGAATAATTGACCTATTAATGTTAGATCATACACAAAATATTATAGCAAATATAATTAAATTGAATAAATAAATCTACCGGTCGAATAGAGGAACCGGTCGAATAAAGGGTACTTTACCTTATTTGTCTAAAAATTTAAAAAACTAAAGAAAAATTAGAGAAAAATACCCAGAAAAGTAGCGGAAGACTTTCTAGCTTCGCACATGCACTAGCTTCGAACACTTCTTCATATTTTCCCATATTCTTATAAAGCATTTGTCCTATTTTTTTCAGGAAACATGTAACTTGCTATTAAAATATATTACCATAAATGGGTCAAATTCATTAAATAAATATGGGAAAGTATGAAGTGTTCGAAGCCCGAGCGTGTGCGAAGTCTAAAAGCCTTCCCATGAAAACAAAATTGGATTTTTTCACTAATTGATTCTTAAGTTTTTGGACAGTCCTTATAGAGTTAAAAAAAATTAACCATTTCTCAAACGTGCTAACTTCCATACATACTTGCACTGATTAAAAATAAATATTTGAAGTATATCGCAAAATTAATTTCCGAAAGTGATGTTATTGGCAGATAAGACTAAAAGGGATTTAAAATTCAAATATCATTTAGATACCGAGCAGATTTCTCTGAGTGTTGAGTCATCAATTGGTAAACTTACGAAGAACCAAGCTTCTGTGCCAAAAATCTGACGATTCACCCACGTTCGTTTGAAGTACCTGCAACAATAGAGGATGCCAAATGAAATGTAGTACGATATGATGTGTCTATAACATGAGATATATCTGCTCACCTGGAAATTAGAATCCCCATTGATGTCGTCCCGAGCCAAGCAATAACCATGAACGTTCCATGGAGCTTAATTAATGTTGCACCGTCTGGCAAGTCCAAGTCGATGTCAATATCTGCACTTGAGGCATCATCTTGTTGGTCTGATTCCGGCTTCGGCACAGACTTTTCCCCCAGAAGAGAGCCATAGCTAGCCTCAAATAGGGCAAACAATATCGCAATTAACGACATTGAATTTCATACAGCAAGCAACTTTTGACCCAAACCCTCACTTTCTCCAATCACTCGAGTGTTCACTTTCACTTTAAGCCTGCCAACCACCCCACATCAAGCTCACCCTCCGCAGAAAACTCCGCCAAACACCACGCGGCGCTCAAATACGAAAATGAAGAATATATTTTGCAAACAATCAAGAGAAAAATTGCTTCCAGATATGTTTCTTTTTCCTGATCCACCGCAAAACCCTCAGATTTTCACTACTCGTGGCGCAGTGCTTGTAAAAACTGAGTGTTGATTTCTCTTTCACCTTCATGAAATACCGAAAATTTTATCTGCTACTATTTTATCACTTGATGCCAAAATTTTCGTGATGATAACATTGACGGCGAGTGAGCGAGAGGAAAATCGCACAATACACACAAATGTTATGAGGTGCAAGCTTATCATTTTGAAAAGCTCAGTGTTTGGTATTTCTGGGATTTATTGAGAGATCCATTGCCGCTGATTCATCTCTTATTACCTTCTGTTTGTCTATTTTGTATACATTATAAATGCGGGGCATATTTTGAATTGAAGTTGAGGGTTGAAAGGCAAACAATTTAAAAGTTTAGGAGAAGAAAGTTATACCAAAGTTTGTTGGAGCACTGAAGAATGATATCTCTTTCAATTATCAAGAAACCCTGAATTAAAACTCCTAAATATAAATATTAAAATTACAAAGTAAAACTTATTAAAGTTTTATTAAAGATATATTATTTACATTCTATCGAAAACATCGATGTTATTGCAAGTTTCTGTTCTATTTTATTTACCTTGATCATTGAAAAAAAAGCAATTTAGATTAAAATGCGAAAGAATATAATAGAATACTTAAAATTTGAGTTCATTAAGTTTTTCGAGGTGTGACAAGAGCATTACGGTTGAAGCTGAGACCTTTCTAACTACACGTTGCACTTTTTCTTAAATCCATTCTCGAACCGAACTCCAAACCGAACTACAGTTGAAGTTTGACCGGACTTAAAATTTAATAAAACTTAAAAATAAACCCAGGCTTAAATTTGACTGCAGCAGATTAGGTCATGGTTTGGTAAAAATGACAAAGATATCTGTCAGGTTATATTTCCTGCATTTTTTGAGTAAATACCGGTATAAAGTGGTTCAAAAATCACTGAAATATCTTCCCAAAAATTGAACTTGCCAAAATTGCAAATTTTCGAATGATCTGAACATCTACTATGAAATAGCATTTTAACGATTAAAGTATATTAGCTAAGAAATAATATTGGACTTAAATCTTCAAGATTTATAAACAAAGATCATTAGCATAACGAATGAGATGTACAGCGAAGGCTAGACTTCAGGTAACCCATCACAGAAAGCAGATATCTCTTACCGTTTAAACTCCAGGTTTCAAAAAATACTTACGACAAAATAAAATAACCAATATTTTAGAAATGTAAATTACTTATTATTAGGGGCACTCAATGGGTCAAGTGGTAGAGCACTCGCTCTATGATGCAAGTGTCCCGAGTTCGAATCCTTTAGGTCATCAGGAATTTTTCTGTCGTTAAAGCTGTTCGGATTGTATCCAGTGAGCTTCGCTGCACTTGATTCCACGGGCATGGGATTGACAACCTCATCCCGTACAAGAAAAAATAATAATACATGTCTAGAAATCCCCTTGCGGGAAGGCATTGTTCCTTCATGGAATGTTGTGCCAGCATTATTATTATTATAAATTACTTATGGGTACTCTACTGATTTATTACCGATTTAGGGACCAATGCGGTAAGATTGAAAATTTTGAGACCTTTCAAATAAATACAAATATGATCAAATCAGTTAAAAATTAAGCCCTTCAGGCTTCAGGCCCTTCATTTTATATCCGAAAATAAAGGAATTGGGACCGTTTTCTTAGATTTCTTAGATTATGATTTAAATTAGGGGACATCGAAAACAGAAAGTCGATATCTCTTACCATTGGAAAAAGTAAATACGGAAAATACGGATTTTGTATGATTCTGTCTGAGCTAAGTAAAAGTTCCCAATTGATTCGAAATCCTCTTAAATGTAGCATGACAGGTATTACTGAACTTTTAATCATATACGTTATGTTTCCTTTAGGAATCTCAAATCTTCCATTCTTAGAATAATTATATTTTAATCAATTCGTAATAGAAAATGTCAGATAATTTATTTAAATAGGTAAAACGATTAAAAATTTCATTAAAGGAGAATCATGATATAATATTTTCAAATGTGTTAAATCAATGTTGAAATTGGGATTTAAAATCTCTTTGCTAATTCTCAATTCACCTTAATTCGTTGTCTATCTGCTTCCTAAATACCTCTCTCTTGCTCAGCTTACAAGAAGTTAATGAATTTGAGCTTTTGAGCTTAATCCCAGAATTAGGAAAATTTATATTAGGTAGTTGAGAGAAATGGGATGTATCTTCTACAAAATTCACAAAACACATAACCCATTGCAAACCAAAACGATTATCCAAGCTTTATAATAACGTCGTCGTGCAATTTAACAGTGAACTTTTCATTTTGAATCATCGAACAAAATTGCATATTTTATCCTCAATTCTAAAAGGACTATATATTGTGAGGATTCGTCACAAATTTGAATATCCGCGAAATACCGCCCACCGTACGTGAATGGCAGAAAGGAGGGCATACACGTAGGATGGTGAGTTCTGCATAGAAATTGCACCCGTCCCTATGAAGTTTTTCTTTTCTGAAAGGGAGAAAATGCACTTCGCGATGCAGAATGTGCAGTATATTTCGTCTTTTTTTTTCTAACTTGAGAATGGGAAATGCGTCAGTGAATTGAGAATCTCAAAAGCTCGGTATGAGAGGTTGTATCATGAGGGGAATGAATAGCATTGGAGCTTATAAACATAACAATGAAATGGATCCACTTTCTGATCTGAATATGTAATTCTTTTTCCAAGCAATCCATACCACACATCCTGAAGACATCGAATAGGAAGCGACGATTGCAATGTTGAGATAGAGATTCGACCAGACAATTCTTTAATCAGTTTTACCATTTCCCTTAAAAAGAATCCGTAGAGCGATCTGGATGATGAAGAATGTGAAATAAATTGTGCTTCAGCTAAAAATGTCGTTCCATTTTCAATTTTACCATGATTAAATTTTGAAAATGTTCGCCCATTCTATTTGTCTTGTCATTTCATATTTATTTACCTCAGTCTCTAGCTGTAGGATCTTTTGCCATGAGGACCCACCTACCGAAAACCACCCATCTGGAGATACATACAAGATGTCCCAGGCAGTGGTGTATGTTTGAGTCATTGGAGATGTCGTTAGGTCACATTCTTCAAGCAATTTCCGCATTATTTCATCAAATGGATGAGGAAGACAGAAGACAAGATAAAATGATTACATTCCACTGGGCTTCAGCAGAACCTCAAACTTTTTCCAACTGATGGGTACAATAACCATAACAATGGAGAAGAATTGAGCGCAAATTTCATTATTTTCCTTCTCACTGTTAAAGCTCCAATTGTTCTTACTGAGTGTAATGAGAGCAATTATATTTTGCGATGCACTTGACAAAATTACCGTGAAGAGATGGCGAAATATGATTGAATCGACGACGGTAAAGTTGAGAACATTCTGGGGGCTAAAATTGAAAGATAATTTTACCGATTTTCCACTCAATTACCCAAAGAATCATCCCACATCATGGTAGAGAAATTATATAATCCAGAAGAAGAGCCATCGATTTTATTCCTTGATGGGCAATCAAGTCTTTCAAACTTAAGCAATGTTAACCACTTAAGGTCGATATCTGGAAATCTGAATAGATGTTGAAGTTCTATAGAATATTTTTATTCATCTTACACTAAAGCTTTAATTTTGCAAACGTTACATTGCATTACTTTGAATCAAAAAGGTACCTGTAAATTATTTAGGAGAAGGTGGTCAACCACCGAATGTCGTCAGACTAATTAATAGAATAAAATAGAATAAGATTAATACATTGGCTCATTAGTCATTGCATAAGCTCGTAGTACTCCAAAATGTAAATTTTAACAGATATTTTCTTTTAGAAATATCGTTTGTATAATCGAGGATATATCCCCCAATTCTGAGATAAAGAAGACTAAGGATTTAAGTTAAAGCTTTAACTTTGACACTAAAGATTTCGAATTCCGAGTTATAAGAATTCTGGATAAAATAGCCTTTAGCGCCACTAAAGAAATTTGATTATCCAAGATGTCAAAACAAGACGTTCAGTTTTAATGGTGCATAAGTTCCGATTTATTGTCAACAAAAAGAACAATCCACACAGTTCCTCCTCTCCTCAGTGTCGCAATTCCGCTGCAATATATCAAACAGAGTTCAGTTATCGCTGAACTATCGGCTGTTGCTCCACCAAACACCAAACTCATTTAGCAAAAGGCACAGGAAGATACTCATAGATATTTCCCAGTTTCAGAATTTTTTCTGGCAAAAACTGAGCAATTCAGGTCAATTAATTTCAAGTGGTAAGTAATTCAAACAAGAAGTTGTTGTAGATAAGTGACGAGGTCAATTTAGGGTTCCAGAAGCTTCATCTGGACCGAATAAAAGAAAGAGGGACCCCAACACACTTTTAAGCCAGAAGTAGTACTTCGTCAATTTTGTCCTAGAACACAGAGATACTCTGGACGCATTAAGCGACAGATATGATCCCCTTTGGTCAAATCTTTGATTAACGCTCTTTCCGGAACATCAAAAGGATTCGATTGATCTCTCAAGTACCTCATTCGTGATCTCTGCGCACGACTAAAGAGGATAATAAGTTTTAAATCAGTTCAGAAGTTCATTCCTAAGAGCACGACACACAGCTTCTTCCAGTAACTGGATCCATTGACTTCGAAAACTGAAAATAAGCAAAAACTACGTAAATGATCAAGTACATCACTCTCCAGAAAAATTACATCTTTGTGATAAATTAAACTTACCTTTTTGATTAAACACACCTCTTGAACAATTGAATTATAAGGTCTTGAACAATTGTTTATAAGGTCCTCTCGAGCAGCTTTTAAATTAAAGGCGATTTATAGACGTTTAACATCTTTAAGTCTGTATAAAACTTTAGCGCAAAATTCGAAATTTACAGTTTTAAAGGTTTAAATAAATTTGACACTTTAAAATTAAAGATTTTTATCAGAGAATACAAATCGGCCTTTAAAGGGCGATTTAAAGATTTAAGACTTAAAGATTTATCTCAGAATTGATGGGATATTCACCATTGATCTTAACTTGATTGTCCTCCAAAGGTGTTCATCATTACCATTTTTTAAGAAAGAGTCTTTTTTCTTGAAGAAAGTTCGCAAGGGCATTTTAGACAGCTTCAGCGGAGTCCATACTTTTAGACACCACACTATTCTGTAGGGATTGGATCAAATGATTTTCTGAAAGTTCAATATCTGAAGAATATTCCAAGTTATGGAGAATTTCCTATTGGAACTCTTGTAATTTTGGCAGCGTATTAGTCGCACGATTTAGTGTCATTTTGGAAGATCATGCCCTTTCTTTTGACCAAAATTTAGCGTTTTTATTAGGCAAGCGCATTGAATCTAAAGCGGTTTTCAGACTAGAGCTTTAGTCTAGTTCCCGAAGGTAATAGAATCCTAAATGGCAACCAATCTTATTGCTCTTTCAGAATCTAACGGATCATTTGTTCTTAATAATCCAATCCTAAATTAAATTTTCCAAAATAATCTTGACTGATAAGAAATTATAACAGTTAAGCCATATAGCTAAACCTTGGGTCTGAATCCCGTATAACGAATTATGCACAGTGCTTATCTTCTATGACTGTTTCATCGCATTGAAGTAACTCAAAGTGATCAATTCAGTAGCATATCAAGATAGAAATGATTACATTCTCTACAATAATTTGGTTACCCTTATTCCTTTCAGTCAAAAGCTGTGGCACACATGTATCGAGCTTTTAAATATATCAAAGCTTTTCTATAAATAGCGAAATACGATCGAATTATTGTTGTCCAACATCTTAACAATCTATACAATTGTTATTCACAAATTTTGTTCCGCTAGGGTACTCACAATATTGCCATCAATATTAGAGCCCGTTTAAAATGGATCTTTCGAAGAATAAATTCCCATTTTTGGAATTTTCCAAGACATTTTTTAATCATTCTAAGAGCAAGAATATGTTAAATAAACGCCCAAAATGCTTTCCCATAGAAGTCCATCACTTGGATCTTTCCAAAATTCGCCAAACATTAAATGCTACAAAAACACCTTTTTGTTCCACATTTTTGAAAAGTCCTTCAAAGAACATATCGACCTATTTGAAGGATACTTGGCATTAGAGGGATCTAAGACACTATAATCTTTCCAAATACAAGCAAAAAAGTAAACATAAATGGTGGAGGTAAGCTACGGGATACCCGTTAACGACCTGCGTGAAAAAGTCCTACGAACTTATGCAATCGTCGAATATAAGTTAAAAATGAATTTTTTGCTTACCTACCGATATCGAAGATTCTTTTAAATTGACCTTCAACGTCTTGATGACTCTCATAAAATGAAAAATCTATAACAAAGAAAACTAGTCCCCTGTTAAGGTTGATGTCCCTAATTACTTCGAAAAATTCTGCGATTTCTATAATTACTTGATTCATCATTTACAAAAAAAAAGAGATGGCAAAGCGTCCCAGCTTTGCGGAATGCTCGAACTCACGAGATAGAGCTCACCGTGAATTAGCTTTTTGCATAACCTTTTGGAATAATTGATCTACTAGAGATCAAATTGATTCATAAATCACAAAATCATTTCAAAATCAAAAAATCGGTACTTAACCGGTTCATTACCGATGAAGACCGATGCAGCCGGGGTCGATATTGCAATACCTTTCCAAAAAATCCAAATTTAACCAAATCAGTTGAAAAATGAGCCTTGCAAAGTGGTTGAACTTTGACCTTCAATAATTCAAAATGGCGAATTTTCCGGCCATAGGTATGTTTGGGCGAAATGTTCGCCAGGACCAGCTCTAAAACATATCCAAAAATCATTGAAAAAGCTTGGGCCAATTTTTTGCAAAATTGTAAAAACTTCATTTTTGACCTATTTTTGAGGGATAGGGAACGTACGAAAGGAGAGGGGGGGAAAGTAAAGAGGTTGGGTACGAGATAATGTCATTTGAGGAGAGGTCATCGAAGACCGGAAGTCGATATCTCTTACCGTTTAAGCTCCAGAACAGTGAGAAGTTGAAAAAAAGTCGATTATATAACTGCTCTCTCTTTGAGTTCGAGCAGTAATAAAAGAATTTATCAGTTCTTAAAATTTATCTATTCCATAAAAAAATTACATTCCAATGAATCAATTTCAACTCATTCGTCCTAAAAGGGTTGAAGATATTGCATAAGAGACTTGTCGTTAAAGATACGCTTCACTTCTTGCAAATTCTACCAAAGTTTCCTGACTACTGGTCATCACTACCTTGACAAATACAATGAAGGGAATTGAGTAGATTCATCTTCAGAATCATATAAACATATCTTCAATTAAGTTAATTGATGATGATGAAGTCTCAAGTGACTCATGAAGCATAACTTTTCCACCGCCCAAAGTGTTTGTATAAATAGTTTGATGAACTTCCTTAGCTTTGGCTTTTCACAAGAACGCAGAAAAGTGGTGAAGTCAAAAAAAAATGTCTCAGGGAAAGAAAGAATCCACGACAAATGAAACAAGATAGCGAAGTTTTCCCTCATAAACTTCCGCTTTTCCGTCATTTTGGCAGAAGATGATGGACTGCTGACGGAGCGATGATGGTCCAGCATAAGATAAAATCGCAGAGATGTGTAACCTACTTCTTTGAACACAAGACTTTACATTAATTAAATGCTTTTGATGGTGTTTAAAGTCCAATTCAGAAGCTGAAATCTCTTGAGTTCAATGCAATGGATTTCAAGGGGAAGTTGGTGGGCGACAATCACAATTACTTTGCAATTTCATCTTGATCACGCACCCAAATGCTTTACCAGTGAACTTGGGGATTTTGAAATGGACGAGAAAGCACGGTTCCCTCTTGGTTATTTTCTCATGTCAAGAAGCATAGTGTTTAGTATCGACAGTGCCAAAGAGCATCGCCATGTGCAATCTGTTACACGGTACACTGAATATGGGGTGACTCTTGATGGGCTCACAGAAGGGACTAAATGCAGGGGTTGGCCCAACTCCCAGGAAAATCCTCTGCATTCATGACAACAGAGGGGATTTCCACTAAGAGGAAATGAAGAGTATTTGACGAGTCGTGGGTGGATTTCAATGTAACATTGAATGCCGTCAAAGTTTCCCTTTCGTGCCATCATTCACTCCGCAAATGAACAATCATGTATTGCATTTCGGTAGCTTATTTTTAGAATGGGATTTTGTCTTCCAATTCTGCAGCCAAATGGATAAATTTTCCAGGGATTAGGAGAGAAGAATAGATTGCAATTTTACTTGATTTGCCATAACAATCTGAAATACAATTTCATTTAAAGAATGGGAATTTCTGCAGAAACTTCTTTAAGATTTCTTTAGAATCTATTTTGCAAAAGCAAATTTTATAAATGGTTTATAATTTTTTGAAGCTTTAAGAACTTTTTCAACAACAATATTTCTTTTCAACAAATTTAAAAGAAATATATTGAAATTATAGGGGAATTTAGGTATAGTTCGCACACAGTTCGAATTTTCTCTTCGTTTGTAAGGAACTCGCTTACCACTTTTGTTTCGTTTCAAGAGGTTAATTATTATGCTTTTAAAACGAGACGAGAAATGGTAAATCAGCTCCTTGCAAACGAAGAGTAAATTCGCATAGTTTGAAGCTTCACTTTGTGCAAAACATGCCCATATTCCCCTGTAAAAAAAAAAAAAACTATTAAGTTCATATTGCTTATGAATGCGACACTTTAATAGGAAATCATGAGTTTAAAATGAGTGCGAGTATAGGGGGTATAGGGTGATGTTTTTCGAACAGTTTTTCATAATTAGTTTTCATAAAGTTGTTTCTGTTGGTGTGTGTCTATAAGTGTGATGAGTTTAAGATTAGCATTAGCTTGCCTTTTTTTTAATTTCCCAATTCATTGCGTTTGGAAGAAGCATCCACACAGCGAGGAAGGCGTTCCGGATTCTTCTTCTTCTGGATTAGGGGAGACTGGGGCAAAAAGTCACAAAATGGATATTTTATTTTTTTAAAAGCTATCCGAGCACTTCCAAAATTTCTAATTAGCACAGTTTTATAGGAAATTTACCGCTCTACAACTCTGTCACAGAGTTTCTTCTTGAAAGTCACTTTCTTCTATTTTGTAAGAAAATATATTTATCGAGCCGTTTTCTAAATGGTAATTTTGTGATCATTCTCAAAAATGCTGGGGCAAATAGTATATCAGGCATAAGATACTATCACATTTTGATTCGCTTTATTACGGGATTCCGTACATTTTAATAAAATGCCGAGATTACATATTTTCATAGGAAATTTATTCTTCTACACCTTTATAAAGCACCGTTTTCTCTATCTGAGCGAGAAAAGCGCATTTTAAGCTATTTTACAAAAAACACACAAAAGACTGCAAATCGTTTGACCAATGCAAACAACAAGCGACGACACATAGAATTGACGTTTCTTTTCACCATGGGACATCAGAAATTGTTTCGGTTTTTTTGTTACTTATTGCTCCATAGCTTTTGTTACTTTTTACCCCAAATGGTCGTTTTTAATAAAAGGATTTCTGGAGAAAAGAATCTTTGTAAAATTCAAAAATAGATAGCGGATTCGTATTCAATGAATATCCAGATAATTTGGGAAATATTCATCAGTGCATCAAATTTAATATAAGTAGCTAATAATTGATATCTTCTGCACGGAGAATATTTAAAAAAAAAATATGTCTAAAAATTTCGATATTCTTTATTTTCTAAATTCCTTGTTCAAATTCTAACAAACTTACGACATTGAAGAAGACCTATGGAGGCTATCCATGGAAAAAATTTAAGCCAGTATTTTATTTATCTTGGAAGATGTTGAATTTTAAAATTTTCGATGGGTGACTTTTACCCCAGTCTCCCCTACATTGTAATAGAAATAAAGTGTCTCGATGCGATTAATATTTGCTTTTAGAAAGTCTTTCCTGTATTTTCGATTTTAACAAAAAAAAGAAATAGCTAAAAAAATCAATGAACGTTTTAGTTTTTTTTTTTTAATTAAAATAGTGATTTTTATCACACAAAATAATAAAGGATAAAGACTTTCTCATGATTCCTCGTGAAACTCTTCCTAGTGTATTTTCAAAAAACTAAAATTTATCTGTAAAATATTAAATTTTGATCAGTGAAAAAAAAACTAAATCTGTACCAAAATGTATATAAGGTAATTAACATCTAAGACTGTGCGGCAAATGAAAAAAATCCCTAATTTGCCTTTGAAAAAATGTGCAGGAAAATTTCACTGTTTTTAAAGTTTCAAATTTAGAATTGCTCAAATTTGATTTACTGATCTAAAATAAAACTACAATGATTCAACAAAAATTGAGAAAATAATATACATCATCCCAGAAAGTTTTTTTCGGACTTTCTTTAGACCTAGAAGTTATGCTACATTGGGCAAGTGAACCAAATTTCGTGCAACTTGCGATATTCAGCCACATTTTTCATTCCTAAAATTTCCATGGATTTTTAGTTTTTGTATACTCTTGCGATTATACAATGCAAAAAAAAAACAAAAAAGTGTCGCTTCGATAAACAAAATATTGTGGAAAAGACTTTGGAAGTATTCGGTAATGACAGGAACTAAGAATAAAGGTGGTCGAAATATTACCCAAAGCTATGTCTATATTTTTATTAATTTCAAAATGTATTAGGAATGATTTTAGAGAAAATGATCACGATAGACTATCTACATACAAAGTTCCAAACAACATTCCTTAAAGAGAAGTAACAAAAAATTCATTCTATATTAAAAATATAACATTTCAAACTTCAGACTTTGGTGATTGCATGCAATTATGCCAAAATTTAGTACATTTGCCCTAAATTTGTTTAGATGAATAAATTTGAATAATGACACAACTCATTACAATAAGCATTGCTTTTTTCGGCTTCTAAAAATATAATCAATATTCTAGTAAACTACTGAAAAATAAGAGAAATTTAGGGTTTTGTTTTTTATAAGGCACAGAATTACTGGAATCTCTCAAATAATTTACAAAGTTATAAGAACTTTTCCATTCCACAGCAGTAAGGAATTAAAAGTCTGCCAAATTCACTACAGAATGAAAAACCCTATGGCCACAAGCAAAGACTTCAGGCACTTCAGGATATTAGCAAACAGAATTTTAAAGAAGATCATGTTAATGTTGTAAAGCTCGAATTATGAGGGGGTTCTTTGAAATAATTAAACCGCTATCTCTCACCAGTTTAGCTTCTAGCCCTGGTAATGGTCGGAGAAACAGATTTTTAACCGAAAGGAGTAAAAAAAAAAACAAGAAACGCTGGAAAAGCTAGTAAGAATAAGTAGATTATCGAGCCCTAATCAATAGGGCATATGTTTAATTGCCAGCAGGTGGGACAAAGAAGGTGTTGGTACAAAGTGGATAGAAAAAAAACTGTATAAAAACGAGCAAAAAAAAACAGGTGAGAAAAAGACATGTTGTGTGAACGAGACAGGAAATTGAATATTAATTATAGTCAACGGAAAGGCGTCATGAATCCTTTTATTGCAGCCATCGTGCGGAAAAAGACCTCTCTACTCTCACCTCAACAACCCCCAATGACGATGGAGCTTTTTTTTCAACTTTCCCATCCTCTTGGGTGTATGGAACAAAAATAGCTAGAGAGAGCTTCGGAAGACCCTCTACTGTGATTTTGTTCCTCTTTTTCTGGCTTCCCATCGGTGGTGCATTTTAAGGATTGGAGGAGCTCCATGTGAGATCGAGAGGTTTATATATGCAATACCAGGTATGTTCCCTTCAGGTATTGAATTAAATTAGTCTCCACGGTACGTCCTGTTGAGGTTCCTTTCGACGTGCAAATCGCGCTCTAACGCCACACGACGATGCATTGTGTGGAAAATTCAATTAGAAATCGATCATGAAGATTAATCTTGTGGAAGGTTGTATATATTGTTCAGGGATCGCGAATTGTTTTGTTTTAGCATGAAGAGAATTTATGGGTGAAAATTTCATGAATAATTTCTTCATTAACTCACCCTGATTGTCTATTTGTGATAATGCGTAGCGGAAGCTCATAGATGAAAGTTTTGGCCAATAGAGAAGTTGTGGGTGGAATTCATTAATGATGTCTTCGATGAGAGGCACTTCAAAAGTCCTCAGTGGATCAAAGTGGTGACAAATTTTCGCAAATTTATTCACACATTCTCGGATGAGGAAGGCAACCCAGAAATTAGTCCAAGTTTTTTGGAGCATACAGTGAGAAATATTTAAGAGCAGGGAGCGGGGATGAAATTGTAAGGGTGGTGAACTTGAAAAAGGGATCAAGAGATTATATTAGTATTTTATGGGCAACATGTTCTAATTAAAAGAAGACAAGGCAGACAATAGCGCTGAAATGATGATAAATGACACAATAAGTGCCACAGAGCATTTGGGAATTATTGGCTTTTCCATGAGAATCACTGGAAAAGACACACAAAATGTCAATGAACTATTCTGAGAATATTTCCAAGAGCTCCTCATCGAAAAGTTGAAATCATTTGTCAGCTATCAGAAGAGAGAAATCGATATTTGTTCAGTATTCTCTTTCACATCAAAGGTTATTTACTCTGAAATAACCAACAATTATGCTAAAGTTTGTACACAACTTCTAGAAATTTTCTACATTGGAGACTATACTAGAAATAACGTATTTATCGTACAACTTTTCAAATTATTCTTCTGAAAAATGCTGATCATTTGAAATGTAACTTTACAAAGAGCTAAATAATTGGAAATCTTTGAAGTTACGTCTTTCAAAAAATATCATTAATATTTTTTTTGTAGTTTTCACGGAAAAAGTTTTTTTCTAAATGATTTCTTGTTTAATTAAATGTATAATTAATTAGTTGTCATCACTACCTTAACGTGGGTTTACGTGGACTTCAAAGTCTAACGGTCCTATCACACTAGAATTTTCACAATTTAATTTTAAATTCAATTGAGCCAATTGAGCATTAAAAGATTTCTAGAATTTATTTGAAAATTGTCATAGCCAGGACACATTTCGCAAGAAATTTGCTCAATTTTAAATAGTGCCGCGGGATTTTTGATTGTGGATGACTCCGGAAAATGTGTGATCGTACTTAAAATGTGTTATAAGTCACTTATCTGTTATGCAAACGAATCCCTAAAGCCAGAAGAAAGGGTTGTAAGCAAAGGGGCTCACGAAGAGACTCTCATACAGTCTTGCTGAAAATCAACTGCGATTTCTTGACACAACAATTTTCTTCGAATTGCTTTGGAGGAACTCAGCAAATTACTTCCGATACAAAAGCTTCACTCGCGTACAAGTTTATCACTAATCACTGTACTTATTTTATTTTCTTGGCCACAAATAATATTAATTAAGAGTGAATAAATTTATTAAAAACAATTTGGTTCAAAAGACTACTTATTTACCCGCAATAAAATTGAAATCAGTGAGAAATTTTACCATTTTAATTTGCTGAATTCAAATTATTTTAAGCAACCACATTTAATTGAGCAAACACATTTATGCTATTTTAGCATATTTAAACACATTTTAGTGGCCCAAATATTAGTTTATATCAATAAATAAGCGAAAATCTATCAATTCAAATGATTTTTAATGCAAAATAACGCTTAGGAACAATTCATCTGAAAATTAAATTGAATTTACAAATTGAAAATATCCTAGTGTGATAGCACGGTAAAGAACAGCATATTTTATCTAAATTTTCCCCGACATAATATAACAAATATAATTCAATTAAAGTCCTTAGCATTGTATAAATGAACAGTAAAAAGTTAAAATTGAGCAGTAATAAAAAAAATTGAAACTGTGATATTATCATTCAAATTTTGGCAAAGGTAAATAAAGCGTTTTTCATTCTATTTGCAACAATTTTAAATGTTAAATATATAAATTTAAACCTATTTTTGTAAAGATTTAAGTTTTCTACTGACCATAATTAGAAATCTTACTGTTCATTTTTAATTTTTTTACTGCCCATTTTGAATTTTTTACTGCTCGCTTGTTTTTTTCCAAACTCTTTAAGCACATAAAAGTACCTACAATATTAAAATTATTATTTTCTGAATTTTTTTTTAAACGCACTGCTCGAACTCCCAAGAAAGACATGTGTTAGAAAATTTTTTGGATCAGCATAAAGCTATCCTGAAGTAGAGAATTATTCAAGAAGAGCCTATTTTAAAAAATCATTACCAATTTGAATAATTATTAGACCAGTTCGGGTGAAAATTAGGTCCTTTGACCTTGAATAATTCAAGGTGGAGATTTTTCCAGTGAAAAATGTCTAAGGACGAAATATTCAGGCTGGACTAACTACAAAACATATACCGTCGTTGCGGGTGACTTTGCACGTTTTTTCGCTGTTTTTCAACTTTACCCTCTAAAAGTGGACAGTTAAAGTGAAGGGAGGGGGGTTAATGGGTAAAATTATTTGTATTCAGTTGTTGATGAATGGATTTTGTGCCACTAACATTAATTTTATAAAATTTTACTATGTTAAAAAGAATCAAGAAAAAAGGCTTGCACTTGGGGTAAGGTGCGGGTGACTTTGCACTTTTTAATAAATACTGAAAAATCACCAATTTCGGATAATAAACGACAATGAAGATCTTCAGATCTAGAGGTAAGATGCACGAGATCTACAAGATGACGTGGTCGCCATCTTGATTTGACGTTTCTGTCCGCCATTTTGAATAACTGTCAAACCCTAAAACTAGTCCGATTGGGTTGAAATTTTAGTATGTTGTAGGTGATGTCAACACCTTTTCAAAACGTATCTATGTTCCAGTCTACGTTAAGTATTTACCTAGATACAGAGGCTCAAAGTTTTAAATTTTGTAATACTCATATTTTGGCGGTATTTATTTTTTAATCTTCAATATTTGAAACCTAAACGAAATGCCTCAGTAACTATTAAAAATGGTTGAGACTTTTATTTTATATATTTATTTACTCTAACATATTTGAAAAAATAAACGAAAAGCGCATTTAATTAATTTTTTATTTTTCATCTTTGCGTAAACAGTTTTTAAGATTCTCAAATAATGCACTGTTATAAACAAAAACATTACTTTTCTTTTTGTTTGTTTGTTAGATCTCATCGCCTAACGATAGCGCTGCCTTTTTTGTGATGGTTTTGATAAAACAGGCTCCCTGTAGTTCTGTATTCATGAAAATGTCAAAATTTTAAACTTGAAGCCCCTATATCCAGACAATCACTTGACCTAGGTCGGATTTTATATATGTTCTGAAAAGGCCTTGACATCAGCTAGAACATACTAAAATTTCAGCTCAATCGGATGAGATTTTTGTTTTGACAGTTATTCAAAATGGCGGACAGAAACGTCAAATCAAAATGGCGACCATACCATCTTGTAGATCTCGGTCACTTTATATTAAATTCCCACAAAATTGGATAATTTTTAGCCAAATACTTCTATAAAAAAGCTTTAGAAAGACCATTATATGCAATTTTATAACATAAATCATGCGTTCTTAGGAAGATAATAGAGAAAAAAAAATATTTTAATAAAAATAATCAACAAAATCGAAGTGGATTATTCTAGCCAGATAAATTTAGATTGGATTTGGGCAATTTACTACTCTGAAATCGATTTTGGAATTGCACCTTCAGATAACTTTTTCACGGAGCCGTTTTTTGACAAAATACCTATATTAGCATTTCATTGACTATTACTGAAACTACAAGAATCCTTTTAGGGATCATTGTACCTTACTTGGTACATAACATATCCCTATATACTTTGACATGGTAGACCGGATCGGCGAAGACCATCAATAAGTGCTAAAAATTATGAAAGTCTTACGGACAGCAGAGTGCAAAGTCACCCCCCCGAGTGCAAAGTCACCCGCAACGACGGTACGAAATTAACGGAATCGCCTAGGCCAATTTTTAGATAAGTCGAAAAATATGTTTTTGGACAGAATAGAAAGGGTGAGGGTAATTTGGTTAAGTTAGTTCACTAGAGAATGTTGACTTGCGGGAGGGCCACAGAAGACCGGAAGTCAATATCTTTTACCGTTTGGAAGCCAGGATGTTAAGAAGTAAAAAAATGGATTGTGAAAACTGCTCTCTGATGGAGTTCGAGCAATTAAATATTTTTATTGATTTTTTTGTAAAAATCAAAGGTTTTTCTGTCAGGGTACGATAAACCTAACGATTGAAATCTAACGATAGTACCCGTGAAAAGTGCTTTTGGTAGGTTTTCATGACGAAATATTGAGAATTATGGTCTCAAAAATGTTTTTATTGATTTTTTGAAAGGGATTGTCCCAGACTTTGCGAAGTACTCGGACTTGCGAGTTAGATGATATCCCAAAAGTACTTTCGCATCATTTACCGTACTGGTTCTTAACCGATTTGAACAGATTCATAAATCACTCAAAAATCCCACAAAATAGTTTAAAAGTAATAGAATTGGTTTTCTGACAAAAATTACTTATCGGTTCTCAATCGGTTCATTACGGGTTCACAACCGATTTATAAATCACTCAAAACATTACTCAAAATACTTTAAGGGTAATATAACTGAATTTTGGATTAAATTTAGTTATCGGCTATGAACTAAATACGTATTATAACCTGGAAATGGATTTACACTTTAACTAGCTTTACAATACGATTTAGTAATGTTTTTCTCCTTCGTTAGGTATAGACAGAGAGATAAATGTTCAATGTTAAAAAAGACAAATGTTCTATGTTATGATTTATTGTATAAAATTAATAAAAAATTACACAATATTTTTACATTTAAAAAAAACTTAACAATTACTAAAATATTATTTACAGACTCGTATTATTCGGCGCACTTGTGTCGCATTTCTTGCAAATTTAAATTAAAATAAAATTCTCATTCCTAAGTCTAAAAAGAAAATTTACACAATGAAAAAAAACTATTTCGATCATTTAGTGGAATTTTTGTGATCTCAAAAGGATAAAAATCGTTGTAAAACACATTTCGAGGATACTATTTAAAGAAAAAATTTGTGCATTATGGCCTCATTGATATCATCTTCTGAGAAAACGATCGTGTGTTGACCGTTCTTGTTTTTTTTTTTTGGGAAAAAATAAATGTCCTCCTCGATAAATGCATCAGTTATTCTAGCAAATTTTCAAAGGGACGTGATGATCTCAAATACTGCATGGAAGAAGAAAAAATCATAAAACACACTAAGGCACACTCTTTAGTTGTTGATTTTGGTTGTGATCTCATTCACGGCGGTCTCAATGGGCGCCAAAACGGCGATCACCACCAGGGCGATCACAAATAGGATGAGGATCGTGAGGTAGAGTCCCAAGAGGATCTTCCTGAGCTTTGAATACTGCAAAGAGGCAAAAGTAAGAATTTTAGTGATATTGCTAATAAATTGATCAACAAAAAATCTTTACCGGAGCATCCTGTTTTCTTTCCGATCCCATTGAGCTCCTCGACGGTGTCATGTCTGTCATGGGGAAGGCTGTAATCCTCTGGCCACTGCTTCGGTCGCTGGCACATCCGGCAATCTGTGTCCACAAAAATATCTAAATATGCGAGTTTTCGTGGAAAGCTCGTGCAATCGGTTAAGTGGGGGTTAGTATGGAAAAATGAAGTTTTCTGTTACATCCTTCACAATTTTCCCAACATACTCTCACACAATAAATATATGGAGATGCTTCACATTCATCAGACATTTAGGGTGCTTACCACAACAGAATTGAGAGATTGTATAGATTAAGAGCAAATTTATGAAATACCTCTATCAATTTGGGCAATATTTAGTTAAAAACGATCAGTAAGCATGATGTTTAGTTTAGTCTGTGTATAGTAGAGCCTCGCTATAAGCCATATTTGGTTCCAGATTTGACACTTGGGTCGCACTATAGTCCATGTCATTTTCTAAAATTATCAAAGACTTTAGTATTGAAATTGCTCGACGGCTTCCACTTTCTTTGCGAATGTGGTACTTGTCCTCGCTCTCTTCATTATGGATTACAATTATCACAACTACTCAATTAAGATTGCCAAAAATATTGAAATAATTATGACAATCTTGCATGTCGCGTACTAAAAAACATATAATCCTAACTTAATATCAGTGTTTTGAAATCAACGGTTGATAAATTGTGGACTATAGAGCGATGGCCTATAGCGGGGTTCTACTGTATAAATATAAAACTGGACTCGGAAGTGGTAGATTGAAATATTCATGACATAAGAAAAATCAAAAATCTTAAAAAATCATTTTGACAAAAGGTTTAAATAAACAGGTTTAATTTAAATCGATTTATAATCTGAAGAAACCTAGGCTTTAACGTAATGTTATTTAGATAAACAAAATAAAACGGGATCTAAATCAAATTTTGATAAGGCCTAGTTTCCTGAAAAATATACAAAAAAAATCTATTAAAATGTATCTTCAGCTCCACTGCTCAAAGTAGCTCCACCTCCCTCTACCGATTTTATTTACAAAAATAATAATTAAACGATAATTTTAGTTTTCGTATATGGACTGAGTCTCGGACGCGTTTTTGATCAATCCCAAAAACATGCTTTTGCATTAAAATAGAAGACGTGAGGGAAGTCGTGGTAGGTTTTCCAAACCGGCCAAACCTGAGATCCATTTAGGGATCTCAGTAGCGCAATCGGCAAGAGCGTCGACTCTGACGAAGAGATCCCTGACGCGACTCTCGCAGTTGTGAGATCGAGTCCGGCCTGGTGCAAACAAATCTGGATGTCTGGATGGAGACAGCTCAATATATATATGACAAAAATTAATTTCACTGCCGTTGATCGCCCACTTTTAGTGAATGGAGGAGACGCTTTGTTTCCCAGCCTTCCCAGCCTTGGGAACCCCTCCCCCCTATTACTGTCTACTCTAATGCAGCCATCCCTGCCGTCTCTCTTCGTCTCCCGGTTACAGACCGGTTGATCTCTTCTGTCCTCTGCTCTAATTACAGTCATCGAGTCACGCTTCTTTGTTGGGCGACATTGTGGATCAACTGACCTCAGCAGACTCACACTTTCATCAATAATAACCATTAATCGATAGAATTTTTCTGTACTCTTGAACACTTGACATGTAAAATGCTTTGGTTGTAGATTAGAGGGTTCGAGCCTACATACAAAACTACCAATGAACAATTATTATTATTATTATTATTATTATTATTATTATTATTATTATTATTATTATTATTATTATTATTATTATTATTATTATTATTATTATTATTATTATTATTATTATTATTATTATTATTATTATTATTATTATTATTATTATTATTATTATTATTATTATTATTATTATTATTATTATTATTATTATTATCGAAATTAAAATGTTAAAGTTGCTGAATTATTTCAATTTTATTGCAGTTAAACAAGTAGTCTTTTGAAGAGCGCTGTTGTTATTAAATTTATTTACTAGTAATTAATATTATTTCTGGCCAAAAAATAAGATAAGTACAGTGATTTAGTGATAAGCTTGTACGGGAATGAAGCTTTAGTATCGACAATAATTTGCTAAGTTCCTGCAAAGCCATTTGAAGAAATTTTTTGTTCCAAGGAATCTCCACTTTGTATAACTTCATACAGATTTTAAAAACAAGACTATATGAGAGTCTCTTCATGAACGCCCTTGCCTACAACCCTTTCTTCTGGCTTTGGGGACACTTTGGCATAACAGTTAAGTGACTATAACACATTTTTAGTACTGTCACACATTTTACAGATTCATTATTTAAAATTGAGCAAATTTCTTGCAAAATGTGTCCTGGCTATGAGAAATTTAAAGCAATTCTGGAAATCTTAATGCTCAATTCAATTTAAAATTAAAACGTGAAAAATCCTAGTGTGTTAACACCGTAAGACCTTTCCTGTCCGTTGTTCCCTATCCACCTGGGATGCACCAGATGAATACACCAACCGCTCCAACCACATAGGTTGTTCAAATTTCATATCTTAAATGGTATTAAAAGAGTGACAATGACACAAGTTCCTTAAGTGCCAATAAATGCTCCTTTCACGCTAAGTAGATAACCGCTTCTAACACGATTTTTCTTAAAAATCGAAATATCTTCTCCTGGAGTGTAGCTAAATTATCCTCTTAAATATCTAACTGATCTAACTGTAGAAATGCTCAATAGAGGGAAGTGGTGCACCTATGAAATTGGGATTTTTCTCCTATGTTTAAGTGGAACTGAGCCATATCATAATGTAATTTAGCTTCACAATCTGTTTGTGCACTTAAATTATATCACGGTAATGCTCAGCGCACAATAACTTTTGTTTTGTAAACATGTTTTTAAGATTTCAACGAGAGTGAATGAAACCTATATCTAGTTATCTTGCTCACTCTCATAGGCAATTTTGAAAAAATGTTTTCAAACAAAAGTTATTGTGCGCTGGGCATAATGACCAGCGCACAATAACTTTTGTTTGTAAATATGTTTTTAAAATTTCCTATGAGAATGAGCGAGATGACTAGATCTAGATCTCACTCACTCTCATTGAAACGTCAAAAACATGTTTACTAAATAAAAGTTATTGTACATTGTGCATAAGACTCAATTTTATTTAAAAATAGGTGAAAATCTCAGTTTCAAAGGTGCCCCACTTCCCCCTATTTCGGTTTACCAAATAAATCTACAATATCTCTTTTCTATACATCCCACAACTCTGGTTCATTCACACATTGTAGAGAACTTCATTCAGGTCATCAAGGCATTCAGGAGCAAACCACCTCAAAATAGAGAGAAGTCTATTTACATGTTCTTTGTGGCATGTACAATTATTTTGAGAATGAGAATCTCACAGTCTGCTGCTGAATATACCATCTAATTTCTTTAACAATCAGAACTTCTTTGTAGATAATTTGATGTGTCCATGAATAAATTGCTTTAAGGATCATATCAAAGTAATTTTACTGCATTTATATGTATACAGATGTTGTGAAAATTAAATGTTAAGATTGCAAAGACATAGCAGCAGTGTTGTTTTTATAGAATGTATATTTTATCTTGTAATCTATCCTGAAAACCTGAATCGAACATGATGGAGTTGTTGAGTGTTTAGGAGTTATAACATGCAAACCCAGATGCAGACCATAAATTCAACTTCATTGCAAATTCCTTCTTTTTGCTTGGTCGAGAAGGGGATGCCGAGGAGTAAAAAGTACAACATCCATCCCCAACATGTGGGGCAAAATGCAATAAAGTTTTAGAAAATGGACAGAATTTCAACGAACTCACCGAGAATACGAAATGCATAAACACGTGGAATGCAACAAATGCCACCAAAATCCAATCCATCCACTCAGGAAGTTCCGCTCGTGGTAGTTTTACGGCAAAGAAGATGGTTACAACTGCAAATGCAAACGTGTTCATTATACATTCTCACCATTTCAAACAAGATATAAAAAAAAAGCCATAGATCAAAAAAGCCAAAGGGAAACTCACTGGCCAGGATATGGGCTGCATTTCCGCCGAACCAGTGACCCCAATTGAAGTAGGGTCGGTTCTTACTGCCAGGATGAGGCCGGAAGAGTGCTCCAATGGGCTGGAAGAAGCAGATGATTGTGGTGACGAGCCCCAGGATGGCATGTGGATTCTGAGCTTGTGACCAACCCTGAACTTCCACGAAGATTATGATGAAGCCAACCATTGTCAAGGTCCATGTTGTCACCATAAAAATTCGATGCCACTGTACGAGAAAAAAATGCACATTTTAGACTCTAGCTAGATTGCGGAAGACCAAAGCAAACACTTCTTTCACTGTCTGACCACATAATACCAGACACCAAATATTTGATTTTGTTCTCTGCCTGGATATTCATCTCTCTAAATTTACAGGGTACGCCTTAACAGGTGGGATTCCTAATAATATCAACTTTTTTTTTTTATAAAATAGCATATAAACTTTTGTATAAATAATAATAATGCATTGATCCGACATAGAACAGTGCGTATAATAACAAAATACACTTCGCTAAATGCTTGAACCCGTGAGTTTGTAATTGAATGCCCTGGAATATTGATTTTGTATTAATTTATTACACAATTCAAATTTATTTAGTCATACAATTACCAATTTGAAAATTTTGCACAAATTTACTTCAATGTTTCATTTATTTCTCTATGTTTCAACTAATTTTTAAAGCACTTCAAAATCTACCCAAAATAATATAGAATTAATTAAATTTTACATGAGATAAAAATATTGTAAATTAAATAAAGTAATTAACAAAATACATTGCAAGCATTGCAACTGCAATAGCGAAACGCTTTAAAAAAGAATCAATAAAAAAACTTTTTTTTATTTTTTTAGAGTAAAGGCTCAACTTTAAAATAAACTTTTAATACGCATAAGAACTTTGTATGAATTTTAGCCCTTTTAGCAATTTGTGTAATAAACTACAACAATTTTAGACTTAGAAACCTGAAGATGTTACGAGGGTCAAAAACACTGGGAAACAGCATATTTTCCATATTTTCTCTAATTCGTTTTTCAATATAATAAATTTTTATTTATATTTTAATTCTTATGAATATAAAAGTACACCATTTAAACTATATTTCCTAATTTTTTTTATTTAAAAGTCTTTCTAATTCAACCGTTGGAATTTGGGACCTGAGTTGCGGAGACCTTTTTTGAAAAAAAAACATAATTTTATGTAGACAACATTTCTCACTCAGAATATATTCATCTGACATCAAAGAACTACATTTCCTGTTATCTGATGAGTTAGATTCGTACTTAAACAGTACGTTTCTTCAATGAAATTAGAATTTATGGCAGAATTTTATACAAAAAATAGGGGAGGATGGGGCAGTTTAAAGACGGGACAGTTTCAATTTTTGCATATTCTTCTTATTCCTTTAAAAGGAATGGGATAAAACCTTTATGTTATTGAAGAGATAGCTGAGACCCATGTTCATAAAAATAATTCATTTCGTGACACTCCTCGTTTGAATTCTGTATTTTATTTTATAACACTGCATCAAAGTGAAACTTTTAGGTGTGATTCCTTCTAATCACACCTATTGTAATCCTCGGATTTTCTCAAAGTACCGATCGAGCTGAAATTCACAGGGTATATTTTTTTGAACATCCCTGATGCTGAAAATCATAAGCCGGCAATTTCGGGTCCGGCTACCGTCCAGCCGGCCGTCCGGCCGTCCGTAGTACGCAATATCTCTGGTTTTGTAATGTTTTATTTTCAACAATTTCTGAATTATTGCACTTATCTATCGCAGTAACATAATTGTATTAAATTACTAGTGGTTTTATGATTATTATAAGGCATTTAGCGCTAAATGAATTCTAAGACGGTTCTAGCAATTTTGATTTGAGTTCCGAAAGTGCGTCAGGGGCAGTTTCATGCAAGCACACGTAGAAGTTTCCAGTGTCTAACAATTCACTTTTTTTATCAAAATTAACTTAAAATGATCATTGAAAACGTTCTGTAGCTGTTTATGTCCATAAAGTTCGAAATTATTGGAAGTAGTTGGAAGTAGTATCTCCTAAAATTTCATTAAAAAAGGGACAGATAATCCTAACCGGCTTATGTAGGTGAGATTCTTAACGTGAGCTAACTCGGAGTGCATGCAAATTCGATTTAGAGCTGAAATTGTGAGTCGCCATTCAGTTATCTTGAATCAAATTCGTGAAATTATACAAATTTTGTATTTAAACCAAAATATCAAGGATTTGGATGAACTGGCACAAGTGATATATGGGTGAAATGTAGACCAGAATGTACTCTATAATTTTCCCATAGAACATGATCTCATCGATTACTCACAAGCCAAGATAAGCGAGGTTTTTTGTTTCTTAACTTGTTTTTTCATCCAGAGTGCCCCAAGTAGTCATTTGTTGAACTTCAACTATATCAAAGAATTGTTGTCTTTTGTGGGACTTTCCATTTAAAACCCTATTTTAAGTGTCTTGGTGGAGTAGAGGCAGTCAAATTGGCATCTGAGTGATTTCCAAGCGTTATTATGGGAAAAATCAATTTTTTCACACTTAAACGGCAAAATCGGAGTGATAGCGTAGTCTGAGCGGAAAATGATGTATGGACGAAATGTAGAGACAAATGTCCTCTATAATTATGTCGAAGTAATCATCAAAATCGGTTCAGCGACAGTCGAGATAATTGAGGTTATGTGATATTGAAATTGGTTTTTCGACTGTGGCGCCCCTGGTGTTGGTCCCACGAAGTTCAAATATTTTAGAAAGTTGTAGTATTTGGTGAGATCTTTCGTTTAAGCCCTCATTCATCAAAATCGGCCACATAGAACCGGAGATATGATTTTTTGAATTTTGTGAACTTTGACCCCTCATATCTCCGGTTCTGTTTTAACTACAGCGCGCTTACGCACCATTTTGGAAACGTCCTAGACTGGACTACAACATACTAAAATTTCATTAACTTGCACAATGCCGTTTTTGAGAAAAGTGACTTTGAATTTCGATGAATTTTGACGCTATCACAGCGCCATCTGTGGTGACTTTTTGAACTTCCATCTGAAAGTGCTCATCGAGACGAAACCAAAAAGGTAAAATTTAGGTCGCTATGTTAATTAGAATCGGAGATAGAGGCCGGTCAATGTTCGAACTTTGACCCCTTATAGCTCGGGTCAGGGATTATGGATCGACTTAAGGTTTTTTTTGTTTGATAGGTATAATTAACGGCTACAACATACTAAAATTTCAGTCCGATGCACAATGGAATTTTTGAGTTATTTAACTTTTAAGATTTAAAAATTTTCTTTTTAATAATAGCGCCCCTAGCGGTGGTTTTATGAACTTGTGATGTTAGAAGAGGAGGTGGCATTTCACGAGAGCTTTCCAAAAAGCCCTCACTTTTTAAATTCTGACAATTAGAACCGGAGTTATGGCCATTTTAAGAAATTTTTTTTGGACCCTTATAGCTCGGGTCAGGGGGTCGGGGGACCTTAAGTTTGATATTGATGGAAAGCTCTAAGGCCCAGCTATAACATACTAAAATTTGAGCCCGCTCGATGCCATAGGGACGGAGCTATTGAGAAAACAAAAAAAGGGGGGTCTTCAAAATGGCGGAAGGAGGGGTGGGGGTGGGGGGTCAATGCACCAAGTTGCAATTTTCACCCGATATATAACCTTTGCCGAAAACCGCAAGTCGATATCTCTTTTAGTTTAGGAGCTATTAAGCTCCAAAGAGCGGCCGGCCGGGAACGTAAATTAGCCACATATATATTCGTGATCAGGAAGTGCTGAAACACATTTTGGCCAAGTTTGAGGTCGATCGGACGACATGAAATTTTGTTAGGATTATAGTAGGTGAGATTGTTAAGAATCTCACCTAATAATCTTTCAGTGTTTTTTAAGTGCTTAAAAATGATGAATTTATTTGTTATAATATCTTTTCAGAATGTTTTCAGCAAGATATTGTAATTTTTTTTTAGTATTATAAAAATTCAAGACTTTAAAATTCTATTATAAAACTGTTATACTAAAAAGAACATGTTCTAAGGCGATATAATCATTCAACAATGTACAAAATTAGCTTAGCACTACAAAAGACATTTCTTTCGTATAAAAATTCAAAGAAAATTACTCAATTAATGAGAAACAGTCTTGAAAATCTTTGGCCATATTTTATTTTCTCTGTATGATTAATTAGTGTTAAAATTCTGTTATAAAGTTCTTGTTCGATTATATTTTTATGTTGTAGAGTTTTAGAAGACTTCAAAATAGTAATTTAGTAGTTTCCTATAAACACGTTTCATCTTTCTCAAAAATTTGCCTCAATATTTATCTTGAAATTCCCCGCAATGGGGGACTTTCACACATTCTGCCTTTCAAGTGAAATTAATTTTTCTACAATAAACCAATGAAATTAAAGGATTATTGTTATTATTTTTATTAACCCTAAACTCAACTGTAATTCACAGAATATACAAAGTTTTACTTCTGTTTATCATCTTTTTGCAAAAAAAGTCTCAAAATCCACTTTGCAATTTAGGGGTGAAACTGCCCCACCCTCCCCTACAATTTTCGACGTAATATACACTACTTTTTGTCTTGCAAAATAAGCTATGATCGAGGTAAAAGAATTCTAAGGTTCAAGTACGAGTTTAACTCGTCAGCTAACAAGAAATATTTAATTTTGACGACAGATGAATCTAAGAAATCTTGTCCACCGAAAAGTATATATGGTTTTTTTTTCAAAAACCAAATTTACAAATATCAAGTCTCAACTACTGAATTTTTAAAACTTAAAAATGAGAATTTCAGAAAACATACTTTAAATTCACAGTTAGTACTTTTATACTACGAAATACGATATACAGCGACATTGGCATTGAATGTGTTTACTTTTCAATATTTAAATTACACAGAAACACATAACACACAATAAATCTCAGACTTTTTCGGAAATGTGTTATATGCAATGTCAGCAAAAATCCCGAAGCGCCAAAGTACCGAATGGTCAAAATTTATATGACCAATAATGGGAACTGGTGAACGTTGGAGAAAAAAGGGTCTGCTTAGGAAATTTAGATTTTTCCCAAAGCTTTCGGCTCAGATTCCAAGCGTTCCTGAGTGGTCAAGTCTTTTCTCGCTTTGTCTTTACGTCAGGGATTTCACAGGATATTAGATTTCGAGCACTGCACTTGATTTTTGTAATTTTTAAAATAAATATTGGCTAGGTTAAACTTATGACTGTTTTATATTTAAACTAATCAATACTTATTTTAAAAACTTAAAAAATCAAGTGTAGTGCCCGAAATCCAATGCCCTGTGAAATCCCTTGATAGATGACAGTATTATTAGAATATAACACGTTGGAAAATATTTTCAAAATCCATATGTTTCAAAATCTCGTAAGAACCAAAACCCTGAAAAGATAAAAATCCTGAATGCCCGAAATCCCTGATGATGAAATTCCTAATAGTCAAAATTCGAAAAGAGTCAAAATCCCTAATGGGTTGGAATCCGTAATAATCTATGTACACTAGAGGCATTATGTTCAAATTAAAATCAAATTGACTAGCTTTGTGTATGAAAAACTGTTAAATATGATTCCAAAAGCCTCAGAATTCTATTCATTCTATTACTAGCAAGTAGACAGTCAAGTTATTTATTCGAATACTTTTGGCATTGCTCCCAATAATGATTCTTAAACGAAAATTCATTAGTTCTCCATTTGTAACTTAGTTTAAATAAATAAAATAAATTAATAATTACTATATTGTGCTATTAAATTGAACTCTTTTAAAGTAATGTCTTTTTTTTTCTTTTTTATTGTGACTAAAAACATAGCCCTGCTCAAATCATAAACTTTCTGATAAGGCTTCTGTAGCATATAAAATAAAGTTTAAGATTAACATTAAAAGCACTACTTTTCAGAATTAACATTGTATACCAATCGGTTAGCAATTCAAGTATTTCCGCCTTAAAAGCTATAAATCCAAATGCATACTAAAATTTATGATACACCCTCTACTTTGCACTCTGCAAGACTATAAACTTAAGTGGGAAAAACCGACTAAATTTGCTGACGGAAATTGTGTTATTTCATGTGAATCGAAAAGCATAATTGTTAACTGTGGTAATTACCCTATACGATATATCATCAGCAAGAATCAAAATTGGCAATTAAAGTGGATAATTCACTCAGTTTTTTTCATTAATCAGCAGGACAGATTTAGGTCTTCTTAGTATCACTAAAAAATGAATATTATTTCCAATAAAGTTGCAAAATATAAAAACTTACCGCAAACCATTGATCTTTGCCGCACATTTGACTTCCTACCCAGGTCTGTTTGAAGTAGCGCGCAACGAGGATACCAGCTGAAGCAGTGCCAATCCAAGCGATCAGCATAAAAGCCCCATGGAGTCGGTAAAGGAGCACGGAAGCTGCCTCGAAGTTGGTGGGATCTGTGAGCCTAGCACTCCGGCTTGTAGGTCTGAAGAGGATGTCATGGAAAGCGACGCCACTGTCCCTAATACTGCTGCCAGAAGCCAATAGGAGGTAGTATTTCTCATTGAGGAGATCAAATGTCTTTCCCATCACCGTGCTCCTTGCATCCCTCTCGACGTTGCAGTAGATAACACCATCGGTATAGGAAGCATTTTGGAGACGCAAATGACTTCCTGATTGTCGCACAGCATTGTAGGGTCTAGCAACGGTCCATGAAGCATAGA
Organism: Phlebotomus papatasi; assembly: GCF_024763615.1. Classification (NCBI taxonomy): domain Eukaryota; kingdom Metazoa; phylum Arthropoda; class Insecta; order Diptera; family Psychodidae; genus Phlebotomus; species Phlebotomus papatasi. The sequence goes on from NC_077222.1 coordinate 35,804,432, forward strand.
CATTAACCTGACCAGCTTGTGGAACACACTCAATCACAGAATCCTCCATCATTCTGTCATCTGTTGATAGGCCAACAGCGACGTAGGCTGGATTATTGTGACCGGATTTGATTTCGAAGAAGAACCTCTCTCCCCTGGCAGTCACCGTTGCAACGGCTTGGCATTGTCTCTGCTTTAGGCAGTTGTCAGGAACGGCGAAACAACTCTTGGTCGATCCGCAACCATCGTAAATTGGATCTGTACTTAAAATATTGGACGCTACAGGACTAGGTTCATACACTGGACGGGTTGAGGTTATTGGACGGCGCGTTGTGGAGATTCCGCCACTTGGTGGGGCACCTCCTCTGGGCACAACTTGAACTGGGGTGGATTCAATGCCTACCCAGAAGTGAGAGTAGTCTTGAGCAACTGTTGCACTACAATGGGAAGAACGGTGAATTGTAGAATTTGAATCATCATAAATCCCCTAAAGTACATGGTCTTACAGCCTTATCACACTTGCACATTAAAATTTTAATGTGATTCACATTAATTGTTGCTGGTGAGAGTCCAAATGTGTAATTTGCGTGTTTGAATCATTTTATATTCAAAATTTGATCTATTTGTTGATAAAAAGGTAGACTTGGCCCGCAAAATTTGATATAAATTGATTTATAGCATTAATGCGAAAAAATTAATGCGATTTTCTCTTTAATTTTGTAATGTGAAAAATATTTATGCTTTAGGTAACTTTAGACTTATTTTTGCAGGCCAAGTCCACATCTTTATCAATAAATAGAAAAACCCCAAATATTAAGTGATTCAAAGACATAAATAACATATTTGGACGCTCACAAGCGACAATTAATGTGAATCACATTAAAATTGTAATGTGCAAGTGTGATAACACAGAATATAAGGCTTACTTGAACACCACCGGTCCCAAATAGTCTAATGGAGCTTCCCACTCAACAGCAATTCTAGATTTCCCCTGTGGAGATACATGAGTGACGGTATTGTCCTGCCCATTGCAACTGATGAGCTTTACAAGGCCATCAGAAGTGGGATTAAAACGGCCTACAACTGAATATGGCGGTGTAACGCTTCTAGCATGAAGCATAAAGCCTCCAAACTTGAGTTCTGGAGTGATTCCTTCAATCTCTACAACAAGAGTCTGCCCCTGACCGATCACATTGACCGTAGGCTGAACTTCAAATGGTGAAATGTCATTCTGTGGAGGGATTCCGCCACCGTGAAAGGGCATGAGTGTGAAGCAAACAGTTTCAGGGGCGCCATTTGGCAGAGGATGACTGAGCTGGAGAAAGGACGAAAGGACAGCACATAGGAGGATAAAGGACAGCATTTTGGCGCCTCACTCTCCACTCTGAAATTAATGAAAAATAATATTGAAATTGCATCTGAAACGTTGCAATTCATAATAAAAGCCCCACTCTGGAGGGACAGGTTAAATTAACTGACTGGACAATGTGTCACCATAACTTGGTTCATTCAATTTTCAACTATGAACCAATAACTGGGTTGGGTAATTAACTCTTTCTCCCAAAACACGGTGAATCATTGCTAGAATTGATTGGAATTTACTGGGATGCTGCATTTACACCTGTCATCAAAGCTTTTGACCTTTCTCTGTAATGTTGCAGCTCATATAAATTTCTATATTAATTATCTTCACCACAATATGACACAAGAGGTAGATTTGTGCTCATGACGGTTGTACCATTTGGAATGTCTTGAGGATATCCACTCTGTGACATCCCACAAGAAATGCATAGAGAGACCATACCGAGTAAGCTTTCATAAGATTGAGAAGGTAAAAGGGATATCTTGATAGTGGCTTTTGTGTTAAGAGAAATGACGCAAGGAATCAAAATTTAGGTAACACATAAAATCGCTTCTAAAGACCAGCTTTAAGTGCCTCCCTCGAAAATTTGAACATGAGAGTACCATTGAAATTCTCATAAATAGTAATGCATTCCACACGACATCCCGCATATCTCTCAGCATCTACCTTTTCACATATGAATGAATTTCTACGTTGCGATGGATGCCACAGAAATTCCCTTTTTTTCCTGCTGAATAACACGTCAAGCTCTAACTTCCCATACATCATTTCTTGCAAAGAGAGATTCTTTCGATATATACCGGAGAGATTTGAGGAAAAGAAGTCACGGGGTGCAATCACAAGGGATACACTCAGAAAAAATTAAGTTTACTCATAGGTGTTCAGTACACCATGGTATTAAGTCTAGAAACATCTAAAATTATAACTTTTTAAAGTGTGTTTCTTATATAGGGTATTATCAATTTGAACCGTGAGTAATAGATCACTTACAGTAAATTGTAGGGAAATTTATTAAAAGACAGCGTAAGCTAGTGACCCCATTCCCTCTTATGCCCTATTGTAATCCTGACCAAAACCCTAAACGCATCTCAGTCGGAGAAAAATTTGAAAGACTTGACCACTGATGTAGGCTTAGAGTAGTTGATGTCTTTCTTTGAGTGATTGTTGCTCCCCGACGACTTCCGGAATCTCCTATTGTTGACTTACAATAGAAAGTTAGTGATAAGTTAATATGACCCCATAGAAGCAGAGCAATATATTTTACCCCAGGAATTATCAGACTAAGCGCCTCAATTTTCTTTTAGGGTAAGTGTACCAAATTCCGGCCAGCTTGCAATTCCGGCCACATTTTTATTCCTCAAATTTCCATCAATTTTTAGTTTTTGCATATTATAGAGATTATAACTATGCAGTAAATTAACAAAACATGTACCTTCGATAAACGAGAAGATGTTAAAAAGACTTTGGAAGGATTCTGGAAGGGCAAGGAACTATGAGAATGAAGGTGGCCGAAATAGGCCACCAAAGCTATGTCTACATTTTTATTCATTTTAAAATGCATTTAAAATGATTTTGGAGAAAATGAAGACGACAAACTATCTACAAGGTTCCAAGTAATACTCCTTAAGAAAAATTAACAAAAAAATCAATTTTTTTTTTGAACTTGAGACTGGCGCTTGCATGCAACTATGCCAAAATTTGGCACACTTACCCTACCAATAGAGGAATTCTGTAACGATATGACAATGTCATATGACAAATTTTGGTTGTAAATTCATGAGCAGGACAACAATAAGACCAGTGAGTATAAAATCGCTATTGCAAGAAGTCCTGTGAAACTTCCATATTTGATATGAATCGGTTTTTCAAATATTTTAGAAGAAATTATCACATAAAAATTTATCATATGACAATGTCATACGGTTATAGAATTCCCCTATAGGAGCTTCTCACTTAAACAATAAAAATTTACAATGTCTTTTTCAATTACTTTATTTGCCCTGTTTGATTTTTATTGACCTATTGCAGTCCTTTTGAAGTAATGCCCAGCGACAATAACTTTTTATCTTGTAAACATGTTTTCTACATTTCAATGGGAGTGAATGAAATATAGATCTAGTCATCTCGCTCACTCTCACAAGAAATTTTGAAAACATGTTTACAAACAAAAGTTATTGTGCGTTGGGCATAAAGTTTTATTTTTCGGATCTGCCTTAGCTCTTCAATTATTATTAAATATTAAGCATAAACACCGTTCAAAACCGGATTTAAACCGTTTTATTTTAAAGCATAGGAAAAAAATTATACAATATCATATCTCCAATTGCAAGAATCTGCTGGTCCATTTTATACCATCCTGAAGCTCCTCCCCTCAATGTGAATACTTCTTCGGTGTTTCCGGATTTTTTGGGCAAAGTCGATGCATTTTATTACGATTTTATCACATGTGAAAATGTCGCCTTCCAACTGCAAAAGTCGAACCTGAGATTTCAGCGTCATAGAGCTGACTAGTACTCTTACCATCCACTCCACGAGATCCTCGATATACCGATTTGATTTACGAAAATACTGGTTAAACGGTATTTTCTATTGTCGTAATGGACTAAGTCTCGGACGCGCTTTTGATCAATTCCAAATAGAGGTCCTCAAAAGTCTGAAGTCGTTATTTCTAATTCTTTGGCCACTAGGTCTAATGTCGAATAGACTTACTTTATGACGTCAAAAAACTTAAACTTCAAATTTTCTAAATTCTAAATTTAAAATTAAAAATATCTTTTTAATTAGGTAATATCGATGGCTCAAAATATAAAACGAATAATTCGCGAATGGCCAACTTTACAGGAGAGATATTTCAAGTTGAGATTTTACATGCTTAGTACAGGATTATCAAGATTTGAAACCCCTGTAACTTTGGGAATAATTCCCTTTTCTTTCCGATATATTATTCACATGGGCACTCAATGTGTCAAGTGGTAGAGTACTCGCTCTATGTTGCAAGTGTCTCGAATTCGAATTCCCTTTAGGTCACCAGGAATTTTTCTGGCATTAAAGGTATTCAGATTGCATCAAGTGAGCTTCACTGCACTTGATTCCACGGGGCATATGGGACTGACGGACTAATAACATATCATCTTGTATAAGAAAAAAATAATAATGTATGTCTATAAATCCCCTAGCGGGAAGGCCTTGTTTCTTCATGGAATGTTGTACTAGCATTTTTATTGTTATTATTATTATTATTATATTTACAGGGAAGGTAGAGGGTGTCAAGTATCCGAAGAGCGAAAAACGAATTTTGCAAAAAAAATCGACTTACGAATTCGACTTATATTCTGACAAGTCGATATTGCGTACTACGGTCAGCCGAACTCGATTTATACGACTAGGTATTTTCAAAATCAGGATTATTCAAAACATACACCCTGTGAACTCTGCGAATATTTAAAATCATTTACAAGGGGAGGAACCCAACTGTCTCCCTCGGATCGGGATGAAACTTGGCATGTATGTAGGGTCCATATAGAAAGTTAAGCAGCCACTGGCTTTTTACTGTGCGGCCATTAGAAGTAGTCATTGTGCCTATTGGTAGTCACGAATTTCTTATATATGAAAGTTTCTTTTAACATTTGTTACTATTTTTCTTTGACCTGAAAATGCATTTTAATTATGTTCAAGCTTGGTTCGTGAGTTACTGATAAACGTCAGAACCCTTTCATGGGATACACCTTTATGGTAATGTCATAGGTCATCCGAATAGACATATTATACTTCTTCAAGGAAAATAATATTTTTAATATCAGCGAATTTTTCTTTTTGATTGTTTAAAAATAGCAAATGGGAAAATTTTCCTTTTCTTCTGTTCCTGCTGGAACCCCATTTAACCCCATTATAAACGAAATGTTAATTATATTTGTATTAAATTTTCATTCATTTTTCAATAATTATAATAAAACTGGTAGAAAATTTCATAAGGAACTAAGCTGTCTTTCTAGTGAGATTTCTTGAGGTACACTATATTATTTCTTCTTACAAAGCGGTAGGCTGACAGTCCTAAATCCTATTTTTACAGAATTATTTAATATATTATTTAATAATCTTTGTATTTATTTGAAAAGGTTCTGAGTCGTCTTTTGCAATTTAACACTTTAACACTAAATCTTCCAAGATCCGGTTAAATTGACGGGTTTAAAATTAACACATATTTAAACGGTACAATGTCACTGTCAAACTTAATATGTTTCTTAAAATATACATGTAATATGTTTTTTAGTGTTTAAATTTCAATTTTTTGCTCTTTTCCAATACAAATTCGTTGAGTATTCTACCCTACCGCGGTTTGTTACCGAAATACGACCAAAAGCGGTCGGTAGGTTTAGTGTTAAAGAACAGTTTAATTGGTTTTATACTATTTAATCTTCTTTGATAGGAGAATAAATCTGCTCATCAAAGAAAAACTCGATACTTTTAATATTCAGATGCATTTTTAAATGCTTTCGGATTATAAATTTTTAGTTGATAACACAAAATCTGATAAATTCTTACAGTCAACCCATGAAGAGGCAGATCTAACACATAAGTCGTTCATAACCAAACATATATTCTCTGATGGCAGGAACATTCCCTTGCAATGGATAAATTTATCATCTCCATGATTCCCTCTTACGTAAAATAATCAATATGGGCTGCAAGAGTGATTTCCATGGGATCCTCCTTCGTCACATTAACACTCCATTTTCGCCCTATATCTAAAACCATCCCCCGTTGGGCATTTGGCAGATATGAGGAAAAGGTTTTACTCCCGGAGAGTGCACTTAATGTACACAAATATGTGCCATGTTCACCAATTTATTCATGAAACATGCGTATAAAATATTCACAAAAAACATATTTCATGCTGTTCCCAGAATTATTAACACCTGCATCGATTGTATTAAAAATTGAATGCGATTTTTGTATTGTTTATTGATCTGAAATACATAAATATTTTCCTAAAAGAGAATTGAAATATCAATTAATACGCTTCCAATGTCCTCAGTTAAATTATTTATTGATACTTTTTTTCTCAAAATAGAATTGACAAACTGAGTGGTTTAGTGAGATAAAAATTCTGTGAAAAAAATATAATTGGATTAAAAACTTTTTAATCCTTTTTCACAATAACTGACATTTATCATTGGACAAATTGTTCATTAAAGGTCTCCGTAAATAATTTTAAATCAGGCTTCAAATTAAGGCAATTCTGTAGTAGTCCTACGTGTCCTAAAATAGCATTCAAATTACATTTTAGTATGGGGTAAATTAGGGAAGCAATTAATTCCATGGCATATCATTTACAATTTACTTAGTCTTCATCATCAATATTGCACCAGACCTCTCATCAAAATTAGCCGCTAATGGACTATATTTAGCAATTGTGCTTCTGTTGACACACCAAATACTCAAAATTTCAACAAAAAAATATTGTAGAAAGCCACTCAATGTGGTTTTTATTAACACCAATCAATTTTATTTGTTCTACTCGCAAATTATGTCGTGCCTGCGGAAATCTAACCCCGAAAAAAAACCTAGCAATTCATTTGCATTTCACTCAGTGGATTTTTCGGCGATGATTTGAGTAAAAAAGAGTACGGTGGAGATTAATCGGGTAGACCACAGTGTTGGGTGTTTATATGGTGAAGAAGGACGCGCGACAGCGCAGTTAATCAGTTGAATAAATGACCTCAGACGCCGGCCCGTGGTCAGAGAGAGAGAGTTCACTGAATACATAGGGTGGGTGGTGATTGATGATGGGTGGGAAAAGTCCCATTCACACTCATAAACACGCTCCATCGATTCACTTCCGTACACCAGAAAACCTTTATCAGTGACGCTCTTATTCCTGTTTCTTCTGGGTCACGAATTTACTTAAATGGAAGACAATAATAATTATGAGAGACAGAGTAAAGGCACTGCTCCTCTAAATTTAGGTAGATGAAGATAAAAAAAAATAGGGGAGACTGGGGCAAAATTTGTCAAAACTAAAATTTCTAAAATAAAAGAGACTGAGGCTTGAAATTTTTATTATAGATAGCCTTCATAAACCTTCTTAAAATTGCAAAGTTTGAAGGGATTAGAGGAAGGATTATGTAAAATGAAAAATAATGAAATTTTGAGCCTTATTATTCGAATATTTGGCTTACAGAAAATATTAATACGGATTTGCTCAATTTAAGCACATTTCTCGTTCAGATAGAGAAAAATTATCTTCGACAAAATTGTAGAGGAATAAATTTCCTATAAAAATATGTCTATTTGATATTTTTAACGTTTGCGAAAGTAAAACGCCACAAATTATCCGAAGGCTGACAAAATTTGCCCCAGCAATTTTGAGAATCTCCATAAAATCGACTTTTAGAAAATGACTCGAAAATCACATTTCTTTCGAGATAGGGGAATATAGTCTTCTGCAATGTTGTAGAGCAGTAAATTTCCTATAAGAATTTGCTCATTATAAGACGTTTAAGTTTTCTCAGAGCTCGTGAAAGAATTAAATATGCGTTTTGACAAGTTTTGCCCCAGTCTCCCCTATGATTCTTTTTTAAACAATTTGACTAAAATAACTTTTGTTTCGTAAGGTAAAGTGCATCTCAGACAAACGCCGCTATAGACCGAAAGAAGATATTATCAGAAGGGGTCAATTTTCGAACAGTAAGATACAAAATGATGAGTTGTTGACGATATCAGTGTACACATTAACAGTTTCACTCAATTTTAGTAGCTATTTGTAATGCATTGTTCCCTTTGGCCCCATTATAGGCTAACCTTTGTCTTCTTCCCTAAGAGATTTGCCGATTTTAGATTTAGAATATTCAAGCGATTCAAGTCATACCCTTTTCTCCCCCTTTATTCTTATTTGATGCTGGGAACTCTTTCTTTAATATCTTTAAATGGATAATCCCGGTAGTCGTCGGGTGGGAGAAAATTCAGTCCAGAATAAAAATTCTTTTCTTCCGAAAGCTTTCGGTGCTCTAAGCACCTTCTTCAGTGGCTGTAGAAGTAATTTATTTTTTTATTACAACGTTTATACTTCTTTCATATCGTAATAAAATTTTGTAAGTTGATTTTATTGAGTCAGTCAAGCTATGCGTACTTACTTCCCTTCCTGTTCATTTTTTTTCATGGCATCTAAACACGTTAAAATACCTTGTCAAATCATTTTAAATTGTCCCACAAACTAATACAATCATGTATACCAAATAATCCGTACAGATCGGCTTCTTAAATAGCTTTTGGTCTTTCTGTCCTCTGCGTCAAAATGGACCTTCCTAAAACAGTTAAACTAATCCTCGCAGTTGGATCTTAATGGTGAATTTAGGGTGTTTCAAAAAAGAAATTGGCACTATTCTCAGGATGCTCTACAAGATGAGACAAGAAAGTTTTTCTTCGGCGACCATATGATGGGACGCTATTTAAAGGTGGCTGAACGACCCTTTACGTAGAACAATCTTCTAATCTTACACTACAGAGAGGGTCGTTAAGCTACCTTTAAACAGCGTCCGATCATACGATCGTCGAATCATTATCTCATCATGAAGACCACTCTGAGAATAGTGCCAAAAAAGTTTTTTTCTTGTTAAAACACTATAGTAGATATCCGCTGTAGGTCTCTTCAAGCATAAACAGTGTTTCACTTATCTTTTTTTCTTAAGTTAAAATCTTGAAATAGTACGTTGGGTAAAATCTCTTTTTGGCGCAATAATTAACATCTTTATTAAAATAAAAAAGTTTGTTTTTGAGATGTTCGGTATTGCAATTGCTTATTATTGACAAGTGCGTAAGCCCTAAAATAAACAAAACTTGAGACATGTACAGGTACACCGACTATATATCATGTTGGTTGGATCAGCAACTGTACTAACTACAATTACTTTGTGTCTGCATTCGTTGCAAACTCTAGGCAGCAATGTGTCATTTGCTACAAATACAGACACAAAGCAAATGCAGTCAGCACAGATGTTGATCCAACCGACTTACGACTTAATCTCAGAGACGACCAAAAAAAATAATGATTAAACTACATTCCCATCCGTTTGCCACTAAGCCGTCTCTCGACTTAAGCCATAAGTCTGTTATGCCGGCATCAAACTGGAGATTTAGCCTAGTTTCCGGAGGTCTGAGAAATCTAAATAACAAGCAATTTTACTGATTTTTCAAAAACTAACGGATCATCTGCTGCTAATATCCAATCCTAAATAACTATAAGAACTTAAGCCAGATGGCTAAGCCTTTGGTCTGAAGCCCGTATTAGCCTTACGGCGTTATCACACTTGCACATTAAAATTTTAATGTGATTCACATTAAGTGTCGCTTGTGAGCGTTCAAATATGTTATTTCTGTCTTTGAGTAACTTAATATATGGGGTTTTCTATTTATTGATAAAGAAATGGACTTGGCCTGCAAAAATAAGTTTAAATTTACTTAAAGCATAAATATTTTTCACATTCAAAAATTAAAGAGAAAATCGCATTAATTTTTCGCATTAATGCTATAAATCAATTTATATCAAATTTTGCGGGCCAAGTCGACCTTTTTATCAACAAGTAGATCAAATTTTGAATATAAAATGATTCAAACACACAAATTACACATTTGGACTCTCACCAACGACAATTAATGTGAATCATATTAAAATTTTAATGTGCAAGTGTTATAACACAGTTAAATCCTTAGACCCTTAGACGCTTAGATTACACAAGCGTACACAACACAAGCGTACACAAGCGATTACACAACAAGTAAGATTGGAATAAATCAACCGTCGTCATTAGCCTTGAACTCAGAATTGGAATTTTTAATTTTTGTCACAAAATATTTAACTACTCTGAAAGAAAAAGTTTTGTTAAAAGATTATATATATCTTGTTAAAATGTTGTCAAAAAATGTTGTTTATCAATTTGACAAAACTTTTTCTCATATTTTATATGGAAGAACACACTGTTGACAAACTTTTAAAAACATCCAGCTGGCCGTCGCGTCGGCTTGATGATTTTTTTTCCATATTCTGTGGGGAAGAACATCCTTTTGACAAACTTTTCTTGTTAATTTGACAAAATGTTCTTTTCAGAGATTTTCAAGCCTTTTTCTTTAACGCAGAATGTTTATCTTAATGAACCTTACACAAGCAAATAAACAAGCAAAAAAAACATTATTTAATTATTCATAAATTATCGATTATTTCGCATCGAGTATAATTGAATGTAATAAATGGAAAATATCCATAAAATAATTAAAGCAATAAAATACATTTTGATCTTTATCTCAGATCTATTTCCGTGGACATTTTTCAACTCTGCGTGAACTCTTAACATTGAAAGAGTTCCTCAAAGGCCGATATGAATCAAATTCCGGAGTGTTAACCTCGTCCAGACGTTGACAGAGAAATTTCTTATGTAAATTTGAGATGGTGAAACGGTGAAAACTTACTTAAGAAATTCACCTTCTTTTTCATGTGAAATATTTTTGGCAGTTTTTCATCACACAAAAACCCGTTTCAAAGTTTTGGAGAGTCCCCTTTTGAAAGCCAAATGAGATATATGCGGACTTTACAAGTGCTTGGAAAATGTTTAAATGAAAACCATTTCACACTTGAGCGGCACACATAATGCTATGTGCAAGAAGTTTCAGTATGGGGCAACAATTGGGATATACACTTTCAATGCTTTTGCACACCAAAGTTGATTCATTTTGCTTAAATGTCCGCTGCTTGAACCTTGAAAAGTGCCGGAATTGGAATAACCATTGAAATTGTATATAGTACTATATTAAATTGCCAAGAGGCTTTTTGTGCCTTTCTGAGTGAGAAATCAAACCCTCAATTTGATCGAATTTTATTGCTTGTGCAGAATCATCATCTTCCTTTTTGGCTCCTCTTGGAGGGCATGAATCACTCAGGGATTTCCCGACTATCGAGAAGAACATTGACCGTTGAATGAATCACTCTTGTTAAGCAATAGGATTAAACATTTGCCTCTGTGACAAGAAATTGTCTCACAACCGCAATTGTTCATGCTGAGAGACACGAAAGGAAGTTGGATTGGCCATTCATGTCGTACAGGAAATTATTCACTTTTTTATTGGCTTTGAGATAAAAATTCAAATTTTGTCCGAAAGCATTTTTTCGCGTATACAACCTGTGTATACTATATTGTGTCTGTTTTGTGCCTCTTTTTTTGCCAAGCAATGCCCCAGAAATTTTCCTCACGGACGCTTTTTGCGCACAAATTAATGGAAGTGTGCAAAAATTTACAACAAATCGAATAAGAAATCCATACCAGCCGACAAAATAACGTCAGAATATTAACATGAAAAAGTTTGAGAAATTTCTGATGACTCGTGCAAGAACTCAAAGATTTTATTAGCAATTTTTTGCCCCTATACTCTGCTATTTAGGTTAAATGGTTAAATAAATATTTCACTAATTAGAAAAAAAAGTAGCCCCTCGACGGAAATTGAGATGATTGCAAAAGGAGGAACAATTTAATTAAGTTCCTTTCCATTTTTTTCTCATCAACAAACATACCAATTTCAGCGGGAAGGAAGTGATTTATTTGGTTTGATTTTTGTGCTGAATAATAAAATTTTTGCAGAAGAATTTTTAGCACAATATTTCTGGTCTCCCCTAGAATTAATTCAATATGAATTTCTACCCAATATCAATAGCAATATTTTCTGAAATACCTTAAATATAGCAAAGGGGTCGATAACTAATAAAATATTGGTAACATGGATTGACGCCTAATTAAAATACTGGAAAGTGCCCATGCTTTGTACGGTCCGAAGCTTCATAATGGGTGCAAACACAAGTAGAGTTTGATTCTCCAATAGTGTCTTGGATAAATGGTAAATGGAACTCTATTTGCACAAAAAGCCGTTAATGTTCGTGAATTCAAATTCAATTTCGAAATTTCATACTAACTTTTCGAACAAGGTGAGGGAAATTTATCAAATATCACACTAAAAAGCTGGAAAAAGAGTTACTCAGTGATTATAGAGTGATTAAATAATGAGACAAGAACAATCTATCTTAACTATCTTAACTAGAAATGTGCTTAAATTGAGCTAATCAGTATTGATATTTTCTGTAAGCCAAATATTCCAAAAATAGGGCTCAAAATTTCATTATTTTTTTTTATTTTTCATAATCCTTCCTCGAATCCCTTAAAACTTTGTAAGTTTAAGAAGGTTCATGAAGCCTATTTATAATAAAAATTTGAAGCCTCAGTCTCTTTTATTTTAGAAAATAGTGAATATTGAAATTTTTGTTTTGACAAACTTTGCCCCAGTCTCCCCTACCTTAGGCACCTTGCGGAATTATCGAGAAGTAAGAATGTCTCTTTTTTTTACTTTTCAAAGAGATCTTCGCATTCTACAAACCCTACTTGTGAACGATAAGAATGACTAATTTTTTCCTATATTTTTCAATAAATGTGACTCATTGCATCCATATTTTAAAAACTAGGCGAGTGTATTCTGTTTTTAAAATATATTGCTGAGTCACATTTATTCAGAAACATAGGAAAAATTTATTCATTATGAAGCATGGGACCGTGCAAAGCATGAACATTTTTCCCTAATTCTAGAACTGCATTAATTTGCAAGAAAGAACTCGATTTTATCTCAATGATCAAAGGACTATGAGAATCCAGGTGGCCGAATTATTTACTCAAAGCTATCTCAATATTTTTATTCATTCTAAAAATGTATTAAGAATAATTTTAAAGAAAACAAAGACAGTAAACTAAGGAAAAGTAGGGCACCTTTGAAATTAGGCTTTTTACTCCTATTTTTAAATGAAACTGGATTTTATCATTATATAATTTAGCTCAACAAAGCATTTGTGAAGATAAATCACATCACAATAAGGCTCGATTCTAGTTAAAAATAGGAGACAAAGCCCAATTTTAAAGCTATCTAACATCAAGGTGTCGCACTTCACCCTACAAAATTCCAAGCAACACTCCTTAAAAAGAAGTAACAAAAAAATCAATAAAAATATTACATTTCAAATTTGAGACTTTGGCGCTTGCATACAACTATGCCGAAATTTGGTACACTTACCCTATTCACTCTTAACAATGAGAAAAATCCGAAAAAGGTAAAATACCATTCAGGAAATGTTAAATTTACCATGCAGCATTGATCCGAAATCGGTGTAAATATTACCTTTAAAAAGGTGTAAAATTAACATTAAAAAGTGTTGATATATTTTTACACCTAAAAACTATTATATGAGGAAAAAAGTTAATCGCACGCTCTTTTTTTCTTAGTGTAGAATTCTAAAATCTTTCCCCGACTGAATAAATCGTCGGTAGCATCGACCGTTGTCCTATCTACATTTCGTCGGTTGCGGCTACCTCTGTCGTATCTGCATTTCTTTTGTGTCAGCATTTCACGCAAGAGGGGACGTCTGTATTGTAGTTGCTTCGAATGCAGAAACAAAACAAATGCAGATACGACAGAGGTAGCCGCAACCGACGATTTCTTGAGTGTCAGCATTTCACGCATGAGGCGACGACTGTATCGTAGGTTGCACCAAATGCAAGCGTTATTTGTTACAAAAATCGCTGTATATTCGCTTTTTATATACTTCTTTATATCCCCTACCTTCCCTGTGAATATTATACTTGAAAGATAATTATTTCTAAAGTTATAGAGATTTTAAATCTCAAAAATCATATAACTCTGCATGTAAAATCTCAGCTTCAAATCGCTCTCCTGTAAAATTTGCCTACTGCGAGTTATTCGTTTCTTATTCTGAGCGATCGAAATGCAGATACGACAATGCTCGATACGAGCAACGAAATGTTTATTATTTTGAAATTTAGTACCTCAATCTGTTTAATGAGCAACCCCTTGACATTTTACTCTTTACCGAGATATGCTAAATCATACTCAAAAAAGAGAAGCTCAAAATAATTTCATTTTCTCTGTGTTATTTTTCTTTTTTTCAACTCCAAACCAAAATGTTCTTTTTTTGGTACCCATTTGTAGACGATTAAAAAAAGTGAGTAAACATTAAAAATGAATAATGGCCACATGTATAGAAAATTCTCAACAAGTGAAATATACAATTGAATGTTATTCACACATTTTGTCGTAGCTCGAAAGTACTATGTATTCTATGCAAATTGCTAAACTGGGCGGATTATGCAATAAGTTTAGAGAGACAGTTAAATGACTTTCGATGTTATTATATCAAAATACATTCCATGGAAACTTTCGGTGGATTGAGGCAGAAAATGAGTGAGCTTTCAGTGAATGTGACATGAAAAAGGTATTTGAACTGGCCAATTCAACAACTGTTTGAGAGAGCTTTAGTGCATGAAATGGTTCACAATTGAATATTTGTTTATATAGTGGATTTGGTTTATATTCTAAACAAACACTGCAATGTACTAGGGACATTAAAAATAAATTTTCAATGAAAAGAATTGATATTTGATTAAAACGTTAAACACTGATTAATTACAACACCCACGAGTTTGAATTTCTTTCAATCCATCCATAGATTAGAACAAAGCTCTAAAAGCCTAAAGTCTCCTTGGCTGGAAATTGTCTTAATGAAAGCTAATTATCACTTAGTTTGACACTCACAGACTTTTGAAGGTAATTGATGGCAAATTTTGCACGTTTTTGCAGTAAAAAGTGATATCATTCTCAATATTAATGCTCGGAATTTTTTGGTGGCTTCCTCATCATCCCACGATTTCTCGATGACGATTTTGATGGACTTGTTAGGGAATTAATTACATTAGTTTGTTTACAAAATAGTAGGTGCAATAATAGTGATTTTGGCAAAGCAACTTGCCAAGCTTGAGGTTTTTTTCTATAATTTTTTGCTTCGTAATGGTAAGAAATGTGACTAAAAAAATTAATGAATGGGTATTGAAAGTTACATCAGAATAGAGATTTTGCTGATTAGATATCCATTTATCAATTGGCCAATTCAAAAGACCACAATATGGATGATGAAAGAAAGTTTATAATTTTGCTTAAAAGTAAAATGATTGATTTTGCGAAATTAAAAGTTTCTCAGCAATATTAGCAGCTTTGTCCATTCAGTTGCTCACAAAATTTCCCAATGTTTTCAATAGGATATACTTTACAGCAAAATGTATATTAAGGTATACTCTAGAAAAAAAACGAAGGTCTCTTACTTGATACAAGATCTTATAATTTTCTCATGCTAGTACATAACACGTATATTATTAGTCACAGAAAATACTTTATTATATCGGTACTTTTTTCGAAAAGATTTTTATTGAATGCCTTAATTTACAATAAAAGGAGTAACAACTAAATTGTTTTTTTTATTTTCTTAGCATGTCTTTGATTGTTTGATATTTCAAGGAGAACAAAAAAAGGAAATTCTATTTCTATGCAATTTCAAAACTTTACTTTAAAAAAGTATTTAAGAGCGCGACATAACAAATTGTAATTGTTGAAATATATATTGTAGTTACGTCCTCGAGAGGAACTGTACCATATTTCGGACAAGTTGCATAAAAGCAGCAATGTCTTGTGCTGGAAATATATTTAATAAATAAAAAAAGAAGAGGAAGTAATAAATGACTTTATTACTTCTTTTCCGGGGTGTTTCTTGGAACCCTTGAATGTACCAAGTAAAATCATATTTGTTTTCTATAGAATTATTATTAATATATTTTAAAATTGAATTAAAATAATACCAGAAAACAAAGAAAAGAAAACGAATATTTGAGCAGCTTCTGAAGACTGCAAAAGCCAAAGCGTCGCAGCTTTGAGGAATGTACGATCTCACGAGATAAAGTTCTCCGTGACTTATTATCCCTTAGTATGGCTCTTGAGTGCACCCCAGCTTACTACCAATATTAATTATTTAGCTTGAATTCATATTTAATCAAAAAATCATTTAGAAATCGATGATTGATTAAAAACAAAAATGCGGACTTCCGGATATATTAAAATCTTATATTCAAGTAATCTTAATTCATATTGGATGCTGTAAGATAATTTTAAGAACATAAACATCTTACATTAAAAAATTGATAGAAGGAATGAATTATGATCATATTCAACTGATTTTTTAAATAAATCATCCTAATATCATATATCTAAAAATTGGAGAAATCATTGAAATCGTTTTTTAATTAAATCAAGAAGACGGTTTCGGAGAGAAGCTGGGCAGAGGGAAAAAACTTGTCTATTTAATTAAATTAAACTTAATTCACTTAGTTATTTTCACCTCAAATCCACTTGGTTTAGGCTCTTACCGAGGCTACCGACCTCTAGATAATATTGACTTATAAGCATGGGGCTCACTGAAAACCGAACATCGATGTCTCCTACTGTTTAGCCCCTAGTCTGGTAATAAGCTTATGGCTTCCGGGACTTTTCCAATGACTCTTCTAGTCCATCTAGTTCGCAGAAGTGAAGCTCTTTTGATTATCATTATTTGTACAATTTTGAGAAACCAAAGAAGTGGTCGATATTGCATGCTGTCCGAAATTTAGCACAGTTACCCCTAGTTTAGACTCTTTCACAATAAGCTTGAAGTTTGATTGAATAAGCCTAACATTTGAAAATTCGGAAAAATTATAACAATAAAAAAATTTTGAGCTTTTTTTACATTTTCTTCTGAAGTGAGATAATAATTTTGATTAATTTAGTTTTCTAAAAACTGTGATTATATTTCGTCGCTCGTTCCAAAGAACTAACATATCTAAATCCCGTGTATCTAATTAATTCCTAGAAAAATATACCATATACACTTGATAAGAAATATTTGCCCCAGCGTTTTAGAAAAGTTCAATAAAATGAGCTTTAAAAATTAACTCGAAAAATATATCTCCATTCGAAATAGAAGAAAAAAGTCTTCGGTAAAGTTAGAATGGCAAGTTTCTTATAACAATGTGTTGATTATAAATCTCTCAAGTTTCCCATATGCTCGTGAAAAAATTAAATATTTGTTTTTTCACAAAATCCTCAACACCGAATAATTAAAAACATTTTTGTTTGTTTTCTTTTTTTCAATTCTTAGAAAAATCCAAGAGAAAACAACCGAAAGTTTTAGAAAGATCCTTAATGCTTCATTATTAAAATATATTCCATATATTCTTGAAATAATTAAATTCCTTCACATTAAAGATGGTTTGTAGAAGGCAGTGGGATACCTTTGACGTGGGATACCTTTGAAATTGCGCTTTTTCTCCTATTTTTTAAGTGGAACTGACCCTTACCGAAATATAGTTTAGAATCAATAAACCAATTGTGAAGCTAAATTGCTTTATTTCAAAGGTACCCCACTTTCTTCTCCCTTGAATTTAGATATTAATTCCATTTTTAGGTCAGTTCTATCCTCAGTAATTAATTCCAAACAGAAAATGTCACTTCAAAGAATATCTCATAAAACATCATTTGAAATTCAAAAACAAAACTATCTTACTAAAATAATTTCTAGTATAAAGCATACATGTACGATGTGACTCACCTAATCACATCATTAGATCAATTTATGAAAAGAATGCAAAAAATAGAGTCAAGGGTATTCTCTCACGAAATCAACACATATATACCGAAGCTTTGTCATAAAGCACAACGTAAAGAAGTTTAGATAAAGTCCAGCAAAAATATTGCTCTTTTAGCTACAATAAAATTTAGTGACAATTAATTGACTTGATTAATAATGCATGGGAGCTCATTAAAATGTCCCTTGAGGTTTTCCTTTTAATGGAAAAAGTACCACTTTAGTTTTGATTGGCTATAAAAGCAGTGGTTTGTTAATGAACCTTATAATTTGGAGGATTTTCCCAGGGAAATCACCTGAAAAAGCACTTTCCTGAGTTGGAAGGAGAGAAGGCTAGAGACTTTCCCATGTGGAATGGTTAAAGGTGAATGTACTGGGAAATGCTGGTGCGAGATGTATACAAGAAACATTTCCTCAATGACAGAATATGCGGGAAAATTAGCTGCAGAATTGTGCGTTATGTAAATTAAATAATTGTTCTTCTCCAATGATTTTTTTACCTCTTTTTTTGGTGCTACTAAATGTTTTGTCATGCTTTTATTGTTTCATAACATTGACGGGTTATTGAGATTTTTTAATGATCCATTAAATTTCTGATATTTTCCCTCTCACTATTTGTCTTCCTTGTTCCCAAATTGGCAAAAGTCATAAGAAGCCCAAAGTTTATTTGCTTTCGGTAGTTCGCGTGCATTAAAGCATGAAGCAGTTTTTTATTGTTCATTTTGAGAGAGAAATTTATGATTTTATTATGAACAGAATCTCCAGGTAATTCTCCTGCAAGTGCTCCACAAATTGGCGCCAAGATTTCTGTTTCCGCACAAAACACAACCAAAAAATAAAATCATTGAATTCACGAGAAATGAGTAATCGTAATGCTCAATTGAGCTAAAGTTCAATTTCTTTCAATCATTTATCAATACATGAAGACCAATTCTGCAGATCATGTGGTTGTTCAACTCAATAGTGTCATTAAGTCGTATTTATAACTAATACAATGGATACCCCTGTCTTCCTCCAATTCAAACTGATAATGATGAATGAACTACGATAAGGAACTCACTTCACTCGAAATCTCTAAAAATGTGGAATTATGACAAAAGTTTAAGAGTTTTATCAATTGAAAAAACAATACCCATCTGCTCTTTAATTTCATATCTATCACACAATCATACTAAGGTGATAAACTTTGATTCTTCTATGATAAGAATTCACCTAGTCACTAGGTTAATTTAAGAAATCCAATTGAAATGTTAATTTTTAACCATGTTGTGTCTTTCTTGGAAAATTTGAACAACCCCCTAATCGATTAAAATACTCCTCTAAATTCTTCGAAATAGCCTCAATAAATGTCTTTGAGAAGGATTGAAGAGAAAATAAAGTCATTGAACGATCGATAACTCACTTTTTATTAACTCTTTGAATTTATTGCACCACACTCTCGACTGTGTATAGTGAGTGAATGCTAAATGCTAAATTAGCACATTTTCGAAAATTTTATTTGGAATTTATATTTTGCACATATTTACCTGGTGAGATATTATCACTTTAATGAACTGCGGGTTCCCCAACAGCCAGAAATATGATTTTAAAAATTTATTTAACAAATAGGATATTTTTCTCAATTTCTGCAAGACAGTGCAAATATTGTTTTTCGATCTATTGAATAGAAAATTGTGCTTTTATTTCTTATTTGAACTTTACAGAAGCAGAGATCTCATTATTACTATTGCTTTGTATGACGTAAAAAATAAATATGAATTTCTAAATATTTGTTAAACGTATATTCCTTTTCTATTTTCAAACTATTTACATTCTATTTTCATTTGTATTCAGTCTAGACAGTTTTGGCTTATTATAAAAAGATCAAAATTTAGATAGGGGAATGTAGGCATGGTTCGCACAGACTGAACCTTCAAACGATACGAATTTTCTCTTTGTTTGCAAAGAGCTAGGTCGTCAAATCTTACCCATACGATAGTTGATTATTAACCTCACAAGACGAGATGAGAAATGGTAAACCAGCTCTTTGCAAACAAAGGAAAAATTCGCATCGTTTGAAGGTCCACTCTATGCGAACCATGCCCACATTCCCCTATTAAGTACAATTTTCGTTGAAATAATTTCAATCTAATTTTGATGTAGGGCGAAGTGGGGCACCTTTAAAATTAGGATTTTTCTCCTATGTTTAAGTGTAACTGAGCCGTATCATAATTTAATTAAAACTTCTCAATTTGTTTGTGCAGCTAAATTATATCACTAATTATAGCACTAATCGAATTATATCTAATTCGATGGAAGAATGTTAAAGACCAAAATATTAACAAAACAAAAAGAAAAATTTATCAGCTCTTGTAACCCTGATGAAGAGGGGATCAATCTTAAAAATATCGTAAAAGGGTAAAACAAAAAATAAAAAAGGTATAATTATTCCGTCTATAGCCAATAATCTTTAAGTCGTGAATGCTCGTTTTTATTTCAAGTTTTCTACTAAACAAAGTGAAGTTTGTTCGGAAAAATCTGTATAGATTTTATATACATTTCAATAAATAATTTTAAAAAATGCAAATTAAATGAGTGAAAATTGAATAATTAAAACAATCAAGCCATTTGAATAATTGTCCTAAGTGTAAAATCGATGTAAACCCCGGCCTAGAAAATTATAAATCTAATAGTCTTCAGACCAAAGGTTAAGGCAGTTAAGGAATGGCTTAACTTCTGTTGTAATTTCTTGTCAAGAAATATTTTAGTAAAATCTTGACTTAAAATTGGATATTAAGCTCAAATCATCCACTAGGTCAAAAAAAAACACTAAAATCGTTTGTTATTCATTATTTTGAGACGTTCGAACCTAAATATTCATTCTAAAAATTCGCGTTTTTTTAGAAAAAAACCTTTCGATTTTCTTTTATAAAGATTCAAATCGCTTTAGTAGAACCGAAATAATGATCTCGAAAATACCAAAAATAAGAGAAAAAAAGTTTTGCATAGGGGAATGTTGGAATGTTTCGCACAGAGTGAACCTTCAAACAACGTAAATTTTCTCTTTCTTAGCAAAGAGAGTTCGTCATTTCTTAGCCGTAAGATAGATAATTATTAAGATCATGAAATGAGATGAAAAATTGTAAGTCAGCTCTTTCCAAACAAAAAGAAAATTCGCAACGTTTGAAGGTTCACTCTGTGCGAAACATGCCTACATTCCCCTATTAAGGGAAGTTTGGCATGCTTCGCACGCGCGAACCTTCGAACAATCCAAATTTTCTCTTTGTTGGAACTCTTGAACTCTTGTGTTGTTCAAATACAAAATATCCTATCAAAGATACCAAAATTATGAAATTATCTGCGAGATATTTCTTAAAAATGTTTTTTTTTTTGAAAAATTTAAATGTAACAACCCAGGTTTCAGACTGGAGGTTTAGCTCAGTCTCTGAAGGCCTTCGATGCTAAGTGAAGTGGGTTCACAAGATATAGGAGAAAGTGGTCTGTCTTTGAATGCGGCAGCCTTTGAACATTTATTTTTTTCTCTTATTTTCCAAAGCAAAAATTATATTTTGTTCATCGAAGTTCATAGAAAATAATTAGTTGTATTGACTATAGTTTAGAGCGTTTAGGGTTTTCGCTTTGGAAAATAAAAGAAAAATTAAAATATTCAGAGGCTGCCGCATTCAAAGGCAGGCCACTTTTCCCTAATAGATTAATCCTCCTTAATATCCAATCCCAAGTCATTTTTTTTTTCAAAAATCCTTACTAACAATAAATTAAAGAACTTAAGCCATATACGAGTATCTAAACTTTAGGTCAAAAGCCGTATTAGGGGAATCTACGAATACCATTTGTCATTAAAACGAATATTATTATGACATTCAAAAGCTTTCTCGAGAGTGGAATATCTACAAGAAACAGAAAATCTCTAAACTATATAATATTTATTGCTCTCTCATGGAGAGCAATTAAATTCAATTTCAATAACAATAACCGTAAATAAACTTCTAATTTATAAGCTTCGAAATTAGAATAAACAAATTGAGATATCAGTAATTTAAATGTTTCAAAAATACGTCAAATCGCTGACATTCAAAATCTCTTTTAGAAACATTCAAGAAACACGAACCAAAAGAGATTGAAACATTGAAATTTTTGCCAACATCTCAGTGAAAATTCCTCTCAAATTTACCAGTGAAAGCTTTTTGGGTGAAAAAAGCAAATCTTTGGAATCTGGCCGACACAGCCATCATGTGAATGTAGATCACCAGCAATTGTATCAATTCTTTTGCGCAAATTATCTTATAAAGATTAAAAGAAACTCAGAAGCTGGAAAGAGACTCCGTAACGGCAATAACTTTTCATTAGCAATGCAACGTGAACCTGTACACCTATAATGATTTTTTCCTGCCATTAAAAAGCATACTAACACACATGTCCAATTTTGAGGTGGGGACTTGGTCAAAGACGGTGATCGTGTGTTTTGTTGAATAATTATGATGATTTTTTCATCTGACTCCACGCTTGACGAACCGGTTGCTTCGGAGGAACAAACCTCTCCCGACTCTGTTCACCAAACCCCAAATACTCTGACGATGATGCAGAAGAATTGGGCCCTCCACATTCCACAAACACTGACAAAATTTCTTCGGTGTACCTACTCAGGTGAACAGAAAAGGGGTAATCAGTCAGAAAACGAGAGATTTCAAAAATAACTTTGGATAAGATTTATAGAAAAATTTAAGGAAATACTTTTCAAAAATATATAACAAATAAGGAATGAAGTTGTAAATGTGGTAAATTTTATCTGATTTAGATCCGTAATTGACTGAAAACAAATTTTAAAATTAATCATGCCTTCGACTCAAGCTGTAGATCAGGCAAAATTTCGTAAAATCAAAATTCACATCGCTATATTTCTAAAAACGTTTTGCGTAGATCTGTCCACTCTTTCGCATTCAAAATTGGATTGAACTAAATTGAATTTGGATTGATAAATAAAAGAAGAAGAAGAATACGATAAAGTGGTTTAAAAATATGCAAAAAGTCTGCTGGAGTTGCAAATATTAAAGCCTTCGGAACACCTTTAAGCAGGGGCCTCTCAACAATTCATTTTTCCATACGTTTTTGCATAGGGGCACGGAAGACTATTAGCAAGTTTTTTTTCCTAAAGAGAATTGACTTATCAGTCTGATATATTTCGAAATCGTGCATTAAAATCCATATAAAAATACATATTTCATAATGTTAGCCGAAATAATACAAGAACTACGAGGAAATTTGTTTAAGTCGCGGTGCAATATCTGCAAAATTTTTACAAGGAAATGTGAAAAATATCTTCACTTTTTATTAGGCTTGATGGGCCCCTGCCTTTAAGTCTGTATAAATTCATGAAATCAAATTTCACGTGCCTTTAAGATTTGCATGCCTATCCCTATTTCGGTCTCAAAATTGGGCTGAACTAAATGTAACTAGGTGTGATTTTCAAAAGAAGAAGAGTTCGAAAGAGTAGGGAAGACATATGCAAAGCTTTTAAGACAGAAAGGGATCTGAATATTGACTTTCTGAAATTTTCCTGATCTAAAAGGTGTGTCGAAGCTATGAGAAATTAAATGAAATTATCCCATATTCAAATCAGTCCAGTTTTTTCAATGCGTCCATCACCGTCTTAGTTTTCTTATCAACCTCATTGACAAATTAATGGAAAAATCCGTTCAAAATTTTTATAATGCAAAATCTTTAAAGCATATTCCAAAATATTTCAATTTCGGAATAATGAATATTCCTCGATAAAAAATGTGACTTTTCTTAATCCTGGAATCATACTTGCACATTAAAATTTTAATATCAGAACCAGGGGCATGACATTTCCTATGTTTCTCATATGTTTCTAGCGAGCCGAAAAAACTTTTGTGTTTATTATCTGTTTTCTGTCATTGTAGAATTAATTAGCAAAAAAATAATAATACAAAATAAAAGCCAATTTAATAACAAAGAGGCAACCGAAAACCCTAAATTGGCAACCAACGTAGTTTTGAAGATATCTCGTGAAATGTGTACGAAAACAGGGGAAAAATTACAGTAAAACCGGTCCCATTTTTCAGAGCTAATGTCACCCTCCTGATTAGAATCGTCACACCTGTATTTTTCGCATTAATGCTATGAAACAATTTAAACCAATTTTTGTGCACCAAGTCTACCTTTTTTATCAATTAAATAGGTCAAATTCTAAATATTAAATAAGAAACACAAATCATATATTTAGACTCTCCACAGCTGCAATTAATATGAATAACATTAATATTTTAATGTGCAAGTGTAATATAACACTACACAGGCTAAAGAGCATTATTCAAAAATGTTTAAATATTGAATCTCATAATATTGTGTTTGTTCACGTACTCAAAATCGCTAGAGCTTTAAATGCTTTAAATGTTTTCAATCTCTCGCATATCAAAAAGCGCGATAAAACTAAAATACTTTATTGAATTGAATATTTTACGTGTCTATAGGGGAGACTGGGGCAAAAAGTTACAAAACGGATATTTTATTTTTTTACAAGCTTCTAAAATTTCTAATTAGCGCAGTTTTATAGGAAATTTACCGCTCTACAACTTTGTGAAAGTAATTTTCCTCTATTTTGTAAGGAAATACGTTTATCGAGCCAATTTCTAAAAGGTAATTTTATGACTCTTCTCAAAAATGCTGGGACAAATAGTACCAGACATGAAGTATTGTCATATTTTGATTCGCTTTATTACAGGCTTCCGTAAATTTGAAAACATACCTAGAGGACATATTTTCATAGAAAATTTATTCATCTAAACCTTTGTAAAACACCGTTTTCTCTGCGAGAAAAGTGAGAAAACCAGGAAAGCGGTTTTCAAGCTATTTTAGAAAAAAAAACACACACAAAAGACTGCTAATTGTTTGACCAATGCAAATAACAACCAGCGAGATATGGTAATGACGTTTCTTTTCGCCGTGAGACATCAGAAATTGCTTCGCTTCTTGTTACTTTTTGCTCTATACCTTTTGTTACTTTTTACCCCAAGTGTCCATTTTTAATAAAAGGATTTCTGGAGAAAATAACTTTTGTGAAATTCTAAAATAGATAGCGGATTCGTATTTAAAGAATCCAAATTATTTAGAAAATATTCACCAGTGCATCAATTTTGGAAAATAAGTAGGTAATAATTGTTATCTTCTGCAAGGAAAATATTTCAAAAATAGGGCTAAAAATTTCGAAATTTTTTTATTTTCTAAATTCCTTATTCGAATTCTAAGAAACTTACGACATTGAAGAAGGTCTATGGAGGCTATCTATAGAAAAAAATTGACCCGCTATCTTTTTTACCTAGGAAGATAGTGAATTTTGAATTTTTCGATTTGTGACTTTTGCCCCAGTCTCCCCTAATGATTATAAGTGTTGTCCAATTTTTGCTCATCCGTTTTTAAAGCAATATCCCAAACACAAAAGCTCTCGTTAAATATATTTTCGAGCAACTAAACCAACAGCAACTAAACTTTGGATGAAGTACCCCTCTAAAATGAGGGCTTTTGAGTATTCTTTTTTTTGTGACAGACACACACACATTTTATTCCGCTCTGTTGACCATGTCGCACTCAACTCTGTGCAGAATGGAAACTGAGAGTTCAAAGAGTTTTGTATTGAGCGCGAAAAGCGAAACTCCTGAGAAATGGGTCAATTTTGGCCATTCAAACAGACAAATATGCTATTCAGCCGCCAAAACACCTTTTGCACCACATTTAAATCAATCAATGGTTTTATTTGTCGTATTTAGGGTCAACAATTTATAGGGTGACTTCTTGTGGTCTCAATTTGGTTGAACGATCGTGTCCCAGAACTAAAAGGATTCTCACGCAATTTGGGAATTAACGACAGCCTTGAAAGTGCCTTGAGAGCCATATTATTTTAAGAAGGGAATTCCATAAGAATCGAGGTTATACCAATACCACCCAGAAGACAAATATTAAATGATTGGTCGTTGAATAAATTCCCAAATAGATTGAAATCTCAAGCAAAAAAAAGTCCATTTAACAGCTCTACTATTTGGGTCTTTTTTTTTGGCTCCAACGAGCCCAACAAGGTTTACACATTGCTAATCAATTTACTGGACAAAAATCGAATTTCCAGACCACAAGTGCACCACTTCAAGTCAGTATCAGTGTTGAATTTGAATTTAAAACGCCGCTTGCATCAACCAGTGTCGTATAAGCTTTACTACAGCTTATTCGAAGGAGGTATTTTGATGTTTTATATGGCTTTTCATCAATTGAACATTGTCATTTCTAATTTTACCTTTTAATTTGTAAAATAATAATAATAACAACTGATATTTAATACTTCTACTGATTGCAGTTAACACAATATTTAAATCTATTTTTTTAATAAAATTCGCAGCAATATCATAAAGAAATCTTGTTTTAATTCTTTCAGAATCGAGAAACTCGTACTATATTATCAAAAACAACTGGAAATTTTATTCTTAAATTGTTTTAGAATTGTAAGCCAACATTTTGTTCTTTAATTATTTGCTTAATTGTAATAATTACTGATTTGTAAATTGGGAGTTATTTCCCACTTCACAAATTTAAAAAAATAACCAAATTCCTATTACGTCAATAGCTGATGGAAGCGTCGATATCACACAGACACAGTTTCTTGCTCTTATTCAATATTTTTTTTGCAGTTTTGCTCTCAACAAAATGCACAAAAATCAAATTAAAATGGTTAGCACCATTGAAAACACAAATACACAGTCTCAAGAAAATGTTGAGCAATTCTCGTTGGACAAGCCTCACAGTCCCATTGAGGCTCAAATCAAAACCACAATTTCGCATTGGAATGCACAACAAATTCCCGCGATGTTGTGGAGTTAAAAGCAATCGAGGTGCGACTCAAAAAGACACTCATAACTCCCCAACAAATTGCACAGAAAATTAATTTTATAAAAATCCGATAAAATGGTTTTATTATCATGGCTTTTGATTGATTAAAATGACTCTGCAAATAAGTGACCTTCCCTCAAAACCACTTTAAAGGACAGAAATCTAACTGATTTTGATGATTTTTGTACTTTATTGGACAATATAACCAACCAAAAGTGGACACATTTTGTCAAGCAAGAAACTGTTAACACCCAAATTTGTGATTAAGAAATTAAAAGTGTCATTAAAATCTCTAAAATGGGCGTTGCATCAACCCAAAAATAACTTAATGAACACTATTTCCTTGGCCAAGTCATTATTATTCTTGTAATGTGCACTTTTTGCTAATTTTAGTACTTTTTTTGTGACTCTACTACAAAAACCCCTCGTGAACACTGAAGTTTCATGGATAATTAACTTGAAGACATTTTGGGGAATTTTAATTGAGGTGTTGAATAATATTTGATGAATATCTTGAAGATCATGATCAGTCTGAACTGATATGATCACCTTAGAATTTGTTTTTCTTTTTCAGTATATTTGCCATTATAGAGATAGTGCAAATAATCTTAAAGATTGCGATCCTCATGAAATTTTCATTAGATCTTCTGAGAACTATTGAGCAACTCATTGCACAATCAATGGATTTTTATTATAAACACGATCATCATAACACGGATGATCGTTGTTTCTAATTGACATCCAATTTAAAAATTCTTTCAATATTTATTCACATTCTTTTAATTTATTGTATGTTTCTTTCAGTTGCACTAAAAACAGATTATGTATGCAAATTGTTCTGAGGTTAATGTCTTGAATACAAATTCATTGTTTTGTATTGATGTTGAAAGTCCCAAATTTCACAACATAAGTGCTTTGGGGACAATGCTCCAAATGAGATCTCAAGAAGTAACGCAAAAAGAAAAAATAATTTTATAGTGAAACTTATTGAGGCACTTGTGGCAGCTTTTATAAGAAAAAAAGTACTTTGTTACTGTGTATTATTAGTATTTTTACATTTCTTACATGGCTGTAGGGCGGATAAGTGTTTAGGTGTTAAGATGTTTAAATGATTTTTTTTCTTTTCTTTTCTACAGCTTTTTTTAAGCCTTAAACACCAACCAAATAGAAAGTAAAATTTTTAGTCTATCTTTATTTGGACTATGTCCTTCTAGATTTTGTGAAAGATATTTGAAACAGTAAATAAAATAAGAGAAAAATAAATTTAAATAAAAGAAACAATAATCCTGCGAGGCGTTGAAAGGTTAACGTCATGAAAAATCCGGTGATCGTCGGATGGGAGGAGGTTCAGCCCAGAATAAAAATTTCTTTTCTTCCCAGAACTTTCGATGCTCTGGAAAGAAAAAAAAAATTCTGGGCTGAACCTCCTCTCATGCGACGATCACCGGATTTTTCATTAAGTTAATATCAACGTCGATTCCCTACATTCTGAAAGGTTAACGGAATGATTGAATCTGAAAATCGAAGCATAAGAACGTACGTCTTAAAGTAATAAGTGACATAAGCACCTGTTATTTAAAATAGTGGTTCCAAGGCTTGTACTTTTTTTTTTATTGTTTCAATTTTTCTTTTTTTTTGCAAAATAACTTTAAAGATCGAGGAAAATACTAAATACTACTATATTAAGGCAATGCCTTAATATTCTCTGTAATTTTCCAAAAATCTTTACTTGTGAATTTTATTAACTAAGCAAAAATAAGAATTTAAAAAATTTCGAAAAATGCATAAGAGAGGGGATACTATAGATAGCCTGGTTAAGAAAAATGCTCCATAATTAATTAATAATATTATAAATAATATTATAATAATAAAAATAGGTTAAATTGCAAACATGCACTCATGTTCCTCAGATCGCCATACGAATTTTATCAGGTTCATCACTGATAATTGCTTATCTCCCTTGCAATACCTTATTCATAAAGAGTAGAGAATAATTTTTGTAAAAAATCATTTTGTTTTGAGATAATAATACGGGACGACGACCTGACGACAAGAGGAACTCCTACCATCGCTGGTGCCCTTCTCTTGTTTCTACTACAAAGGCAAGGATCACTTAAAAATATCATTCTTAGATCCATTAATTTTAAGTTTTAATAATGGATTTTTTAGCAATCAAATCAATCGATTGAGGAAAATATAATACCACTGGAAAGGTCTTGAAATTCTCCATAATCTACGCAATTTTCCTAATATAGTAACTTTTTTTCGTGGAAAAAGCGGTCAGCTTACCAACATAGTTCAGTTCATCTTCGTCCATTGACCCAACGGCCATCGAATAAACATAAAATCATAAAAATTGAAGAAAATGTTTTTTTTAATGCTGACCTCCTGCCCCCAACAGTTAAGAGAATAGAATATTTACTTAAGTAAGAGTGAAGAAATGCAATATTTGAAGGCTGTAGGGGATGAACAAGTATTGCCAGAGTGAACCGTTAATGGAAGCTCGGAAAATCCCGCCGATGAGTCTCCAAGATCGCGCTTATCGCGTATCAGTCTCCAATATCGCGCTGATCGCATATCAGTCTCCAACATCGCGCTCATCACGTGATCAGTCTACAAGATCGCGTTGATTGTGGGATCAGTCTCCAAGTTCGCGCTGATTGCGCGATCAGTCGCAAAGATGGCACTGATCGCGCGATCAGTCCGCAGCATCGTGCTAATCGGCACCCAGAGTAAAATGAACCGTGACTGGCAAACTTGTTTACCCCTGGGAAGGCTGATTCTTATATTTCATTTAATAAAAAAATATGTATTAAATTTAAATAGTATTTATGGCTTCAGAAGATTTACATGGCCAGTGAACCGGGCCCTCACTCTTTTTTCTTTTTGAGGAGATCAGTAGTGAAGTTGGCGGCAGACGCAGTTAAATGATATAAACTTTCACTTAAACCTGAGAACTTGCAATCCTATAAATTTTTCTGAATGAAGAAAATTTATAAAATTCTAAAAATCACAATTAGGGTAAGCGTGCCAAATTTCGGCACAGTTGCACGAAAGCGCCAAGGTCTCAAGTTTTAAATGCTATATTATTAATACAAATTGAATATTTTTATTACTTCTTCTTAAGGAGTGTTGCTTGGAACCTTGTAGACAGTTTATCGTTTTTTATTTACTCTAAAATCATTCTTAAAACATTTTAAAATAAATAAAAATGTTGACATAGCTTTGGTGCCTTATTTCGGCCACCTTTAGTCTCATAGTTCTTTGCCCATCGGGAATTCTTCAAATGTCTTTTTCACGTCATCTTGTTTGTCGGAGCTACATTTTTTGTTATTTTTTTGCATTGTATAATCTCTAGAGTATGTAAAAACTAAAAATTCATGGAAATTCGATGAACAAAAAAGATGGCCGGAATTGCAAGCTGGCCGAAATTTGGCACACTTACCCTACTAACATTAAAATATAGGATTCCAACAGTAAAGTATTTTTTACTACGTGTAAGCAAGATGGTCAATTTAAGTCAAGGGCATTTTTAAATCTATTTTTTTTTAGTTAAATGCCAGAAAAATTGCAGCTTCCACTTTAATTAACTCTCCCGGTCGGCATTTTAATTAATTTAAACTACTATTCTTTAATTTATTTTTAACTTGTTTTGCTTTTGTCCAGTTGTTTTAGTTATAAACATTTTCTTTTGGCTATATCGTTATATTTTTAATTGATAGAATACGAGTCAGATTACATTTTCACTACGCAATTTTAATGTTTTTTAGTTCACTTTTTTGTAAACTGTTTTGGCCATGATCTTGAGTAGTTTGATTGATCAAAAATTCCAAAAATGATCACTTAATAACTTTTTGCAGGTATTTTATTTTTGCAATACCAATATAGTTAACCTATTGATCAAGGTCGGGAAGTCTTTGAAGATCATTTGATCGGCAAATCCCATGAGATCGCGGGATTTATGAATCATTTGAAAAGATTTTCCTCGGCCCATTTAACACTTGTCAGGTCTGATTGATCCAATCACAAGTAGTGAGAAAAATTTTATGATTCTTTTAGTAAATTCTTGGTGTTTGTGTTGGGAAAAGTGAATGGATGACAACATTGGGGAGAGCCTTGAAAAACCGTGATCTCTTACCTCGAATCTCTCGTGTCTCTATATGATTTTTTTTTATTATTCTCACAGCGAGAGAGGTATTCCACTTAATTGGCGCTTCTAATTCACCTACAATTTACCTAACCTGTTGAATGTTTTCACGGAATAACCGCGCGCGCAAATTCTGCAGCATCCACAGAGATTCAACTCTGGAGGCGTCCCCCAAAGACGCCCAAAGACACACAATATTGCACCAGAGAGGAAAATTCTTCACAAAATGTGTAAGTAAATGGCAAATAAATCCCACAAACGTCATTCACAAAATAAATGAAGTCTCTTGGTAGCTCACCTTTCTTCACGCGAATCTCCAAAAATCCAAAAAAAAATATTCCTTTTAGCTCTTGTAGAGTCTCTCAACTTCACAAAATTTCACTAAAGTTTCTTAAATAAAAAATAGATTTTTCTCTTGTCTAAAAACACGCGGCACTTCTTCACTCACTGCTTCTCGAGTTACAACTGAACGGTCTGGGGAGCTGTTCAAGTGGTCAGGGAACGACTTTTCACACACTCAGACACCTCAAAAGCCAATTCTTTCTCACTCACTCTCTCAGTCAAGGGGCCCCCACTCTCATGTAAAAAAAGCCCCATCGCCCCACGCATCGACGCACCGCAAGAATTCCCGCGAAAAAGCCTATGGATGATGCATGAATTTCTTGGCGGGATTTCCCAGATCTCTCCTAGTCAAAGAACATTTCTTGCAGCAAAGGGAAAAGCCCACAGCAATTGGCAAAGGGAATGCTATAAAACAGCAAAAATTTTACTTGAAATCCTTTTGTGAATAATTTAACAGTTTGATCGATTGAAAAGATAGTTGAGCAATTACAGGGAGAATTTTCTACAAGTCACTTTTGAAATTGATGACTTGAAAGTGATTAAAATTAAATCCCAAATTGAAGAAAATTTTCCTCATTGAAGAAACCTTGGCAAAATTTTATCAAACATTGATGGGGACTTAAATTTCAATTAGCCTGAAAAAATCAAAATTAATGTAAATATTAAAAAAAAACTTTTGTCTCTATCAACCAAACTCGTAAAATTTATATAATTCTCTATTTTGTAAAGATTTGTTGATGAAAATGGTTAATTGTTTAATTTCGACCACTCAGAATAAGAAACGAATAACTCGCAGTAGGCAAATTTTACAGGAGAGCGATTTGAAACAGAGATTTTACATGCTGAGTATGGATTTTTTGATATTTAAAATCTCTAAAACTTTGAAAATAGTTATCTTTCAAATATAATATTTACAGGGAAGGTAAAGGGTATAAGGAAGTATCCAAAAAGCGAATAAAACTTTTTTTGTAAGAAATCGAGTTGATTCTGAGTGGTAGATTTACAGTCTATTTAGGGGGATGTGGGGCAGTTTATGCATATACAAAAATATAAAATATAAATATTATATATAAAATAAATATATATAAATGAGTTTGAGTACAGTGCCTTTATTTGATCAATTTCCCATACTCCCCTTGT
The DNA here is from genome assembly GCF_024763615.1 of Phlebotomus papatasi. Taxonomy (NCBI): domain Eukaryota; kingdom Metazoa; phylum Arthropoda; class Insecta; order Diptera; family Psychodidae; genus Phlebotomus; species Phlebotomus papatasi. Next base: position 35,836,838 of record NC_077222.1, read on the forward strand.
CAATCACTCAAAAAGAAAACTACAGTAGACTCTCACTTATCCACGAACTCTTTTTCCGGGTGACATAAAAAATCCGTGAGACAGTTGAATTTTCAAAATTTTGTTGACATAGGATAAATTAAGTTAATTCTAAACCTGCTCCAAATGGAAATTTTTCGCTACTCCAAATGGAAACGTCACTGTTTTCATGATAAATACAGTACTAAATTATTATATTTATATATTTTCTATACCTCAGTTTCATTATTTAGTTAATTTTGCTCTAAAAAAAGCGAAAATCCATTCATATTCACAAATTTTAATTTGTTAATTTTTCAGAAAAATTAAAAGTGTACCTTTTCAACATCGAATTTTTCATCGATCGACCATGTTTTCCAATGAAAAACACAATGGGGTGACTGTTGTTTATTCGTTTTGTTTAACATTTATGTAATATTTCTGGCTAATTTTAGTTATATTAAGTGCTAGTCTTTATTGTTGACGATACGTGAAGTTTTCAAATGAAATAACTACCTATTTCGTGAACAAAAAGGGTTTTTCTGAAGTGTCTGCAAATACTTCAATAGGAAACACCGGAAATATGATTTTTTGGAGAGATTTTCTTATTGTTTTAGATGGGAAAGGAGAAAAGACAAGGAATAAGAACAAATCCTCCACTCAAGAGCATCTCAACAAGGTTTTGGAAGCCTTTCGTCGCGCCTTCGGTTACACTGTATGTCTCCAATTAGAAACTTTCCCTTGTCTCCATTTGGATTAATACGTTTCCAATAGAAGCATTTTACACTCGCATATTTTTCTTGTATTCAAGAAGTTTTCAAATTATATCTAAAGAATTACTAAACAGTAACATTCTAGAAGAGTCAAGGAGCAAATTTATGTAATTCTCTTCAGAATAAATATGAACTTAATGTATTGAATCTTTTGTCAAAGTTAAAGCGTCTGGAAAGGGTTTTGAATTAGGACATTTACCCCAATTGTCCCCGTTTTGGGGTTTTTTGTTGAAGCAAAAGTGCTCTATCTACTGTAATTCTTTCTCACTGTAACTTTTTTGGACAGTACGCATGTTTAGAGAGAATGTCGATTCAGTCAGGTCAGTCCTCCACAAATTTCCAATGTAAACAAAAAAAATTGTTGTATTTCAAACAATTTAATGTATCAATCTCAAAATCCGGGTGACATTTCGGTCCCGCTCTTACGGATAAGCGAGAGTCTACTGTACATTGTAAGGAAAGTGTAACTACAATTAATTGCACATAAAAATGTTGACAAGCAACTTATTTTTGAGAACAGTATAAAGCTCTGAAGACAAAACACAACATGTAATATTTTTCTCTTCATCTCTTGTGATAACAAATATTTCATGATTCACACTGCTATTGGTATTGACATTAAAGTTCTTTGTTATCTTTACAGTGCAATTACTTAAATTGCTCTGCACGAATTTTCAAAGTATACTTAAATTTTAAGGTAAGATAGGACTGTTGTGAACACGCATACGGTTGAAATGTATATAGGGGAGACTGGGGCAGTATTAAATATGGGGTAGCACGAAACACTGATATTTATATCTACACTACTTGGTCTCATGTCGACCATTTCTTCTCTAGACAAAAATCCCTATGGTATCTATGAATTTATACAGGTCTTGTCTTTTATGAAACCTAAACGTATAATTAAAAAAAAAATTGTACTGTTCACAATTACCCCGAGTTTACTGCTGTCCCAGTTTTTCCCATGAGGAGAGTTTGAGCTTAAAATTCTATCATTGCACTATCATAGTGATCATCATAAGAAAGGACATAAAATGTTCTTAAAATACCTTGTTGTGATCGTAGCGCAAAATACTAAAAAAAATAAGCCAAATAGAACAATTTCTACAATAAATTTTGGACAAGCGAAATAATTAAAAATTATTAAAAATCAATTTGATTCTACACAAAATATTAAATTGAGATCAATTTTCGCCAAAGTCTAAACGGTTTTTGCTATTAAAATTGATATTAAAATCACATTTTTTACAATTAAAGAGACTCTACACTAATTCCAAATTATCCGATTATACCTTATGTAGGGGAAAGTGACCATGCTTGATACGATCCAAGCTTGATAATAACTATTTTTTCCTATGTTAATCAATAGTTATGACTCATCGCAATATATTTCAATAGCTGGTGCTAAGCCTCACATTTCCTAAAAAAAATTAGGATCCTAGCTCTTTTTTTCCTAGTTTCAGGAAGCAAAAATCAAAAATAGGCCCAAAACTGTAATTTCGATACATGATATTTCATAAGTATTTCTTAATTAATGTCGCTGTACAGGAAAACTACTATCATAGGCACATAGAGGGTTCATCAGTACTAATATTTATGTAAAAATATTTTTAATTGGTGGACACTGTTTTTGTGGGTGGTAACAAATTCTTAAATTCTACTTGTGTCCATCCTATATTCTAAGAAGTGTCCATGAATGATAATTTTAATGTGGCAACTATATCATTAGATGTGATTATTTCATAATTACACATATTGCAATCCTCCAATTTTATCGACAATTGACATAATCTTCAAACCTGTTGCCTGAATTTTAAGGTTGCAGAGTGACATTTTCATGGACTCAAAGTGAAAAAATGATTTTCGCTAGCGCCCTAATGTCATAAAACCATTGCTTAGAAAAATTACATAAAAGTGATTTTAAAACTAATAACTAGTCTTACAAACGATTTAAGCAGATAGATTAGAGTTCCGTCTAAATATTGATGTGCATTTTTTTGTATCCGGTGAAATTTTTACAGTGAAAATAGGCCTCCGAATTGTCGAATCAATTATTATACAGGAAGGCCTCGGACCCAACTTGTATAAAAATCACTACTGAATTTCCATTTTCTTCTTGAAGAAAATCTAAGGATTTCCAGGAACTATTTGAGGTTGGATTATGAACCTAATAAGTGAGACATATTTTTGTCATAGTGGAAGAATCGCTTTGGTTTGTGTGTTAATCAGAAAATAATCACAAACCTTGGACATCATTTTACAGTATCAAGCATGGTCACTTTCCCCTATGCAATTCCCATGTTCGCTACTTTACCTTCTTTTTCATTTAAACTTAAAAAAATTTACCAAAGTGGGAATTCGACACCTGCATTTATTTCTATGACAAAAACAGTAATAAAGTTTCCTAGCTCTAGGGGGAAGTGGAGCACCTTTGAAATTGGGATTTTTCTCCTATGTTAAAGTGGAACTGAGCCATATCACAATGTAATTTAGCTTGTCGATCAATTTGTACACCTAAATCAAAGCTCAATTTTACTTAAAAATAGGTGAAAAATTCCATTTTCAAAGATGCCCCACTTTCAAAGGTGCCCCACTTCCCCCCATGGAATTCTCGAACTCGCGAGAAAGTGCCCTTCGTTTTTCGCAAACAATATTGGATGAATACCAATTTTCTACCGTTTTGAACGAGTTTATATTACAAAAAGTTTATCCCTAAATTGAAAATTGATCAAATTAACGTATGCTATGGTGAAGAGACGCCGATAAGCTTAAATCGATATCTCTTACTGTATGGCCTCTAGACTTATCCAGTAACACAATATAAAATTTACAGAAGATACAATACCTATGTACACTCAGTTCCAGCATTATGCACTTCGGGATGTACCTGACTAGATTATGCACACAATTACGCAAGTTTGCCTATTTTTTGGGAGTCAATTTATGAAATCATTTTTGAAATACGCCTGAATATGCTATTTTGTGACGCGGGAAATTTAAAGACACTATGCTTATTTTTCAGAATAAAACTTTAATTTCTTTTATTAAGGTAAAAATTTTATATTCTAACAATTTATTGAAGAAGTTTTGCGAAAGAGTACTTTACGTTGATGAATTTCTTTTAAATAGTTGAATCTTTTTTCTCTGACTAGTTTTACTCCGCGTGAAATTCGTTATACGGCCGATTTATGCAAAAGAAAGCCCCTGCCGGTATGCAAATTTTCTCGATGCATAGGGAAAAGTGCCCATGCTTGATACTGTAAAATGATTTTCAAGGTTTGTGATTATTTTCTGATTACCACACAAATCAAAGCGATTCTTCTACTATGACAAAAATATGTCTCACTTATTAGGATCATAATCCAACCTCAAATAGCTCCTGAAAAACTTTAGATTTTCCTCAAGAAGAAAATGGGAATTCAGTAGCGATTTTTATACAAGTTGGGTCCGGGGCCTTCCTGTATACTAATTGTGATTCGACAATTCGGAGGCCCATTTTCACTGTAAAAATTTCACCGGATACAAAAAAATGCACGTCAATATTTAGACGGAACTCTAATCTATCTGTTAAAATCGTTTGTAAGACCAGTTATTAGTTTTAAAATCACTCTTATGTAATATTTCTAAGCCATGTTTTTATGACATTAGGGCGCTAGCGAAAACCTTTTTTTCACTTTGAGTCCATGAAAATGTCACTCTGCAACCTTAAAATTCAGGCAACAGGGTTGAAGGCTATGTCAATTGTCGATAAAATTGGAGGATTACAATAGGTGTAATTATGAAAGAATCACATCTAATGATAGAGTTGCCACATTTAAATTATCATTCATGGACCCTTCTTAAAATATAGGATGGACACAGATAGAATTTATGAATTTGTCACCACCCACAAAACAGTGTCCCCAAATAAAAATATTTCTTATTTTCCCCACTGAATTCCCATATTACTTTTTACATAAATATTAATACTGATGAACCCTATATGTGCCTATGATAGTAGTTTTCCTGAACAGCGACATTAATTAAGAAATACTTATGAAATATCATGTATCAAAATTACAGTTTTGGACCTATTTTTGTTTTTTGTTTCCTGAAACTAGGAAAAAAGAGCTGACGTCCTAATTTTTTTTAGGAAATGTGAGTCTTAGGACCGGCTATTAAAATATATTGCTGTGAGTCACAATTATTGATTAACGTAGGAAAAAAAACTTATTATCAAGTTTGGATCGTATCAAGCATGGGTACTTTCCCCTAAATCCATTTCGCGCGTTTTTTCGATCCCGAAAATGTGCATAATCCCGGGACAGAGTGTAATTCATAGGCATTATGAAGATCCTTGTCCACTGAAGAAATGGTCAACATAATCCAAGTGCTGCCCCATGTTCGATGGTGCCCCAGTTTCCTCTAATACTTTTTCTTTGAGTTTCAGCAATGAAACATTGATTTGTAAAATGAATATCTTGGAAAATATTCTTAATTTTCATTATAGAAATATTATTTAAGAGAATTTCAGGCTTCCCACAGACTTTGGCTTGAGACTTTAGGACATATCTTAAATTTTACTTATCATCTAATTTCTAATCTCTAATCGCTGTAATCTAATCCTAATCACAAATTCAGAAAGAAAATCAGTCTCTTTTCTCTGTGCTCGCTCAATTTCGTAAATTTCTCATAAATCGATATAAAGTTTTTAAGTCTGAGTTGAGTGCAATGAAACTCTATTTTCTTTGTATTACATTCTTGTAATAAAACCTTGAGTATACTTATTGTTACATGATTCTTTATGTGGCTTTCCATGTGATAAGAAACTATAGAACTCCAATGTCTGCGTCTGCAATGAAAACTTAAAATAGAAATATAGTCTCTGATATGCAGAATTTTGTACACGGAAGCTCAATGACTTCCTATTTTTTTTTTTTTTTTTTTTGGGAAACTCAACGAAGTGAAAAATCCTTTTGGAAAATCCATCTGACCTAATTGGTACAAAACAAGCGGAAATCTTACAAACTGTTTCCTTGTTTGTTCAGAGCACAAGAAAAATTGTGCAGAAGAGAGATGCAGTTGAGTGACTTTTTAATAGTTGATTTCTCTCGGAATTTATTGTTTTTTTTATGATCTTAGTTTTTTTTTAATTATTCAAGAAATAATAAGAAATTTTACAGAGAAACATTTTCAGATGAAAATTTTATTATTTTAGTATCTCAGCATTAAATTTTTAAAATCAATATTAGTTGAAATTCTTACACTGAAGAGAAATCCGAAAAAGTTAAAAAAACATTCCGGAAATGTTAATTTTACCCTGCAGTATTGATCCAAAATCGGTGTAAATATTACCCTTTTTAGGTGTATTGGGGGTTAAAGTTATCCTTTTTCATGTTAATTTTACCCTGAAAAAGGTGTAAAATTAACATTAAAAAAGGTTGATATATTTTTACACCTAAAAAATGTTAAAGTTGTGAGGAAAAAAGTTAAACGCATCCCCGTTTTTTTTCTCAGTGTAATAATCTTACCTAATTTTATTCATTTTATTAACATTTTTATTAATTGTGAAGCTGATAGATTCTGAAGAAATTAAATGGATTGAAAATTACAAGTTCAGAGCTTTTCCAAACCCTCATCAACATTTTCTTTCTAATTTTCCAACAGTCACAAAAACCCATAATTTTTTATAATTAATTTTATTGGAAAAATGTTTACAAGATTTTCAAGATAGAAGAAAGATTATCAATTCCCGGACTAAGCAGCACTGGCTCAGAGATTCTTCTCAGCCCCGTTGCTGGTCAGTGGCGGATTGGAGTCGTTGCTGATGCAGATCCACTGGCGATCGTTGTTCTCCTTCCACAGCGTGATGTTGTTGTCACCTCCGGACACCGCCAGGATGTTCCCAGTGGCTGACCAGCTGACATTCCAAACCACATCGTCGAAGACATTGAGCACGGTGGGTGTCCAGTTGACATGATTATCGCTGTTCCACACAATCACCCTCTTGTCCTGGCTACAGGAGGCGATCTGAGTATGTGGTAGCCCAATATTGGGTGCCCAAGCTACATCCCTGACCCAGTCCGTGTGCAACTCCAGGCGACTTTCCTCAATCCATCTATCTCCGTCCTCCCTCCAGATCTTCACGAAGTTGTCGCAACCTCCGGAAACTAACCTCTTGACAGCAGGGGTCGCCTTCGAGACACTCTGATCAAATGAGGCGTCCGGAAGCGAAGCCGGACACCAACTGACCGAGTTGCAGCCAATTGTGTGAGCATTGGGAATTCTCTTGGCTTCCCACGTGTCCAGGGCAGTGTTGCACGTAAGGATGGAAATGGTGCCGTCAGAGGAGCCACAAGCGAGAATCAAGCCATGTTCCGGAGGTGCCCAAGCCACAGAATTCACCGAAGAATCGTGATTCCCATACTCATAGCACTTTGCCCAATCGTCCGCCTCCTTCCACACAATCACCTTCCTGTCGTACGAACACGATGCCAGGATATTGCCGAATCTCGGATGTGCCCAGGCAACCTGCCACACGGGCCCACAGTGGCTCCTCAGCTCCGCAATTTGCCGGTGATTCCCGCCCTTGATGTCAAACACCTTCACCGTGTGATCGGACGAGCATGTGGCCAGACGCAATCCGTAGTAATCCACCTCTGCACTGTGGATCAAATCTTCATGGCCCGTGTCGACAGAATTCAGCACTGACACCATTTTTAGGGAGTTTTTTGACCAGGAAAACACAGAAAATTCTAAGCAAAATACGTGGAGGTGCACCCTATAAATAATTTGTCAAAAGTGCAGACAACTCATGGACATTTCTACGCCCTTTGTAGTGGAAAGTTCATGATTATCCAAAATTCAGCGACACCAACTCATTGATCGCTCAAATCTCTTATTTTGAGCGATGAGTGTCTCGACTATTCGCTGAGTTTAAAAAATATCCGTTATGAAGTAAAAATAAAATGGCATGCTGAAAGAGTTTTGAACGCATTTTTAATTTAATCTTATTAGGGGAAAGTGGAGCACCTTTGTATATGGGGAGCTTTGAAATTGGGATTTTTCACCTATTTTTAAATAAAATTCAACCTTATGATGATTAAAAAATTTAGCTGTATAAACAAATTGAAAAACTAATTCCCATTATGATATGGCTCAGTTCCTCAGTTCTATTTAAGGAGAAAAATCCCAATTTTAAAGATGCCCCACTTTCAAAGGTGCCATACTTCTTATTAATCTCTGGGGAATATTTAAAGAAAATAACCAGTAAGCAAAATCTTTCAGGCTTCAAACCGTTCAAACCCTTCAAACACCGTACCGAGAAGAAGTTCCTATGAATGATCAAGATTAAGAAAATTACTTTTTTTAAATATTGAATGAGGACTGTTAAAATTCGCAAAGGGCTAATGATTGAGAAGCTGCTTTTCCTGGTTTTACTGACTTTTTATTTTCTGGGTCTCATTGTATGGTTCTGTTCAGTTAAATAAGTGATGATAAATTGCGCAGAAAAAAAGAAAAAGGGGAGTCAAGGAAGACCTAACAATAAGTCTTAATCTTAATTTAGGATATAGGCTTAAAGCTTAGGATTAAAGATCAGAGGTAATTTGTACAAATTTCCTTTACCGCTAAATTTTGCGGCATAAATATTCTCGAACATCAGCCTAAGCGTATTTGGGGCTTTAGAGAGTCAAGCCAAGCGTGGTGGTCTTCAGATTAGAGGTTTAGCCCAGTTCCCAAGAGTTTCAAAATTATGAATAGCGAGCAAATTTATTGCCTTTTCAGAATCTATAGGTCACTTAACTTTAATAATCCAATCCTGTAATAATAATCCAATCCTCCGTTTCCGCCACAATCCTAAGTAATTTTTTCGCAAAAAATCATGATTGATAAGAAATTAGAGCAGTTAAGCCATATGACTAAGTCTTACGTCTGAAGCCCGTATTAAGCGATTTTCAGACTAGAAGTTTAGCCCAGTTCCCGAAGGTCTCAAAATCCTCAATAGCGAGCTATTGCATTGGTTTTTGAGAAACTAATAGGTCCACTTTTCTTTAATAATCCAATCCTAAATTAAATTTTTATAAAGGTCGTGATTGATAAGAAATTAAAGTAGTTAAGCTAGTCCAGCTAGTCTGAAGCCCGTATTAGATAATGAATTAATGAATTAATGAATTTCTATTCCTTACGATAACCAAGTGGCTATGCTACCTTGGGAAACGGGGTCTGAAGAAGAGTATCAGTTTAAATCCGACCAATTCCATCCAATCCGGTGATAATCGAAAAAATTGGATCTTGTACCCAGAAGTTGTGATCCTCATCCCAATTATAAGTATTGAGTAGAGCCAAGTAGAACGGGTAGAATGAATCGTGATTTACTGAAAATTGAAAGGAATTCTGGGTTTGATACTGATAAGGAAAAGTTTGATACTGAATTCTTGTGAACATTTTTTTTTGTGCTCAAAAAAAAAATGTAAACATAATATCTCTGTAAAAAGACTCGAGTGTAATTTCCAATAAATAAATAAAATAAAATAAATAAATGAAAGGAATTCTGGGTACACACAGAGACATAAACTTTTTTTGGAGGATTAACCAGCAATTTAATAGTTTTTTATTATTATTATTATTTATTTTAATCAAAGCTGATAGGGTCCGCCCCTCTTACGTAGTTTGATTGCGGCGTCGGATAAGCTTTTTCGATGATTTCCGAAAATTTCCGCGGATTTTAGCGGGGCACGAATTTTTTCATGAGTTTTTGCGTGACGAGTTTTTTCGCGGATTTTCGCGGGCGCATCTTTTTTCGCAGATTTTCATGGGGTGCATATTTTTTCGAGGGGCGCGATTTTTCTTTAGTTATAGGGGGAAGTGGAGCACTTTGAAGTGGGTCAGCTTTGAAATTTTTAAATTGTTTCTCAAATTTTTAATTGGACATAATTTAGCTCCACAAACTAATTGCGAAGCTTTATTATATTATAATAAAGCTTAAATCAATTTATTAAAAATTGAATAAAAAAAACAATTTCAAAGTAGCCCCACTTCCCTCTATGGCCCAACATCTTTAATTTCTTTCAGATTTAGATTTAGAAGAAGAGGCTACCAAAAGTGACCGCAGCACTCAGGCCTCTGTATTGGGCCCATTATGCATCCCATAGAAAAAAATTTCCCCTATTAAGGACAGGGGGTGTCAAGCCAGTCAATATTTAAGTCAATATTTTAAGGAAAATTTTGGCTTAGGACTGGGTAAAAAGGCAAATGATCCATAGGATTTTGAAAAACCAATAAAATTGTTTTGTTATTTACGATTTTAGGACCTTCGAAATCTGGGTTGGAAACTGATATTAAGGGGAAGTGGGACACCTTTAATTTGGGGGACCTTTAAAATTGGACTTTTTTCTCCAATTTTTAAATAGAACTGGATCTTATCGTGGTTTGATTTAGCTCCACAAACCAATTCGTCAGTTAAATCAGAATTTATCGTAACTTCATTTTTGCGATTTTGAGATATATACATATTTGGAATCAGCGTAATTTTGTTTATTAAACGCACTTGTGAAAAAGAAACTTTTATAAGACCAATAAAAATTATTTTAAACAAAAATTATTGTAAGTGCCCTTAATTAAGAAAAATTTATCAGAATTTGTCGTAACTTCCATTTTTGGGGAAGTTACGACAAATTTCCATACAAAATTTTCAATAATCAGCATTTGCCGTAACTTCTTTTGCTCACTTGCGTGGCTTGTAATTTGCAGCAAAATTGCAAAATTTCTCAATAAAACGTTTATAAACTCTTCTAAATATCGAAAGACAGTGCGAATAGTGTAACATGAAATCATTTTAATTCAATATTTGCGAGAAAAAAGTGAGAAAAAATCCCTACCCATCTGTCATTAATTCAAAACAAAACAAGCGACGTGGCGCACAAAATTTATTCAATAAAACTTATGAAATAAAAGCTTTTAGGGACAAGGATAACAGTATTATTGACTAATTTAGTCAAATAAAGGCGCTTATTATCACTAGAATAACTCAAATTGATATAATGCATTTTAGAAAATTGTCGTAACTTCCAGAAACTCCATACATTGGAAGTTACGGTTTTATAAACGATGGAAGTTACGATAAAATATTATTGTGTTTCTTCTAACATATTTCTCAATATTGCAGCTTTTAAATAATTTTATAAAGATTTTCTCGAGTTAACTTACAGTTTATTAGTGCCACTTTCATTATTTTGACTCAAAAGTATCGCATTCGGGGCTCATTTTTAAGAAAATTAATATTGAACTGAAAATTTCGTCTCCTGAAAAGTTGCCAAAAGGAAGTTACGACAAATGCTGATTTAACTGACGAATTGTCAAGTTAAATTGCATTATTAACAAGCCTCAAATCCTTTTAAATGGGAGAAAAAAATCCAATTTCAGAGTATCCCCCCAACTCAAAAGTGCCTCACTTTCCCCAACACTCAGTCCCGGGATTATGCACATTTTCGGGACCGAAAAAGACGCGCCAAATGACATTATGCATCGAGAAAATTTGCATACTCTCAGGAGATTTCTTTTGAATAAATCGGCCGTAGAACGAATTTCGCGCGGAGTAAAAAGAGTCAGAACAAAAAGATTCAACTGTTTGAACGAAATGAATCAACAAACAGTAATTTTTGGCCAGTGTTCTTCAATAAATTGTTAGAATATTTAATATTTTCTCCTTAATAAAATAAATAAAAGTTTTATTCTGAAAAATAAGCATAGTATTTTCAAATTTTCCGCGTCACAGAGTAGAATACATTCAGGCGTATTTCAAAAATGGTTTCATAAATTGACTCCTAATGGTAGGCAAAATTGCATAATTGTATGTGCATAATTCCGTCAGGTGCATAATCCCGAAGTGCATAATGCCGGGACAGAGTGTACTGATTAACCTCCGGATTATATTGTTTTCAACTTAATTTGATTTTTTTTATTGTCATTTGTTTTTTTTTATTCCACCTACCACGCGGCCATCGCCGTCTTAGCGTCGATTCCAACCTCCAGGACGAAAACGATAGAAGTTCCTTCGCTGGTTATACATTTTATGATCGATCATATATTGACTTTAAGCAATTAATAAAGGTGAATTATTATAACACGAGAGCATTCAAATATTTTAAATTGTTCAAAAAAAAAACATTTTTTAAGGAAATGGGAAGTTTGAGAAGCGCAATCCTTACTTTACCTTTCTCAAATCTATCGGATAACCTCTTTTCCACCTGAAATAAAATCTTCAAACCACTCTCAATAAAAAAAATCCTAATTTTTTCTTCTCCTATATATATTTTACACAAATATTCTCACAATATATATTTTTGGGTTTATTTTACTTCTCAACATGATCTTTTATTTTATCCAAATTCTCTCGCATTTTTTTCTCCCAATAAAAGTAAAGACATCAAAAATTTATTTTTTGTCTCACAATTTTTTTTTTTCTTCAAAAATGTCTTGTTACAAAAATTCATCAGTAATCCCAATCTTTATTTGAATATTAAAATTTCATAGCATTTTAATTCTTGTTAGGTATTTTAATTGAAAATTAAATGTACAAATTATGTCTTTGAGCGTATCCTCATCGTTTTTTTCTTTTTCTTTCTCCTTTTAAAAATAGAATCAATATGAAAATGATTTTATTTTTAGAAATAACAAAACAAAAATACTCTTGTATATGAAATTTGTAAAATATAAAACGTAAAATCTTCAATAAAAATATATTTTGGGATAATTAACTATCACGTCTCATTTTGTATCATAATATAGAAACATTCTTTCAATAACAACAAGTTAAATTTTAATTATATACTTCCCACTATCTTTTTTTTTCTTTTTGTCTAAAAAAAAACACATAAAGCTATTTTTTCTTGGCCTCACTCTTCTCGAAGTTTACCTCGAAAAAGGAGTTTTTCCTGCCTCCTTCACAACTTTCGCTTATTTTAGAGTTTATACCAGACAAAAGAGACATTAATGTTATTTTGTTGGTAAAGAGAGAAAATGTATCGATTCCGCAAGGGTTGGAAAAAGCATATGTTCTTGGTGCTTGAAACACATTTCATGTAATAATATCCTCTCTGTCTCTCACGGTTTGAAACTCAATTGAAAGAGCACACAAATGAGTTATGGGGAAAATAATAAAAATTGAGGAAATTGTATTATTTTCTACAAGCACCTTCATGCACCTTTTGTCGAGGTGGGATGCTTTTGCATTGGAGTCTATTTATTTATGGTGGATTTTAATTAGTTTTTCCCAACTCTAAAATGCACAAATACTTTTTAACTAATATTGACTAAAACATTATATTTCTGTCCAGTAACTTTTCAGTGAATTAAATTCCTTGCATTCTTTTCTCTTTGAAATATTTTCTTTTACGTTAAAATTACTTGCTATATTTTACTTGTTTTATTTTTCTTTCACAATAATTGGTTTTTTTAAGTATGTTTTTTCACAAACATCAAGCTTCTTTATCATAAGATCTTTTTTTTATGTCATCTCTTTTTTATTTAATACAAAGTGTCCCAAAGAAAATTTTTCACTATATAATTTTGATATAATTTTAGTTTAAGCTTTATGGTCTCTACGCACGAGAGAAATTTATGTCCATATTTGACAGTTTTTCCTACAAAATCGTAGGCAATTCGCTTTACAAATAGACATAAATTTCGCTATATTGTAGAGGCCATTAGGGAAATTTTTAGCTATGAACAAATTGCGAGCAATTTTCGTCAAAAATTGCAATTTTTACAGAATTTTGACGTTTATGCCTAAAGGCCTCTACATAATAGAAGCACTTTCTTTAAAAAAAATGCTTTTTTAAAGAAAATTCCCCCTATCCTTGTAGTCAGAAACGTCAGAATTTTTTAAAAAAGGCAAGTTTTGACGAAAATTTCTTCTCGTGTGTAGACACCATAATGCAGACGATTTCCTTCAAAGAAGCAATTTTTGAAAAAAAATTTCTCGCAATGTGCAAAAAGCACATTTTCAAAAAGCACAAAAACCGAAAATTCGAAATGGAAGAACAGCCAGCGTTAAAGCGGCGAATATGTAAACTTTCACTTTAAACTGCTGGTCGATTTTCGAATAAGTTTGACTTGGCTTTGGAGTGGTTTTGTCTCAGAAGGTTGTTACTCAACAGAACCAATTCCTACATTCACAGCGGGAGTT